>NC_064030.1:10985001-11324501 GCF_917208135.1 Athalia rosae
GGGGGTCAGGGGTGGTCAGGGCCGGTCAAATCACACTATTGACATCGTTTTCGTCTTTTTCGTCAATTTCATTATTTCCATAGATTTTACGATTCTGTCCAAGTCCACGATTTTTGTCGACTTTAAAGTTTCCGTCAATTGCACTATTCCGGTCGTTTTGACAATTCGATCACGTCTACGATTTTTATCAATTTCAAGGTTCTTGTAAATTCCACTAATTTTGTCGATTCAACGATCCTGATCAAGTTCACAATTCCCGTCAATCTTACCACTTCCGTCCATATCACGATTCTTGTTGATTTCGTAATCTTCGTCAATTTCGCGTTTCCATCATTTTCATAATTTCTGTTGATTTCACGAGTTACATCAATTTCACCATCACATGCGGCTCCGCAATATTTATCGTTCTACTATTTCACTTTTTCTGACAATTCCAATATATTGATCAATTTCAAGATTCTCGTCGATTTGAAGGTTTTCGTCGTATTCACCTTTTTGTCGAGTTTACGATTCTGATAAACCTCACGATCCCCATCAATTTTACGATTCTGATCAACTTCACGATTTGTGTCAATCATACAATTCTTATCAATTCGACGATTTTTATCGTGCTTTCTATTCTCTCCAACGACACCATTTCCATCGTTTCTGTCATTTTCGTCAATTTCATCATTTGCATAGATTTTACGATTCTATTTGAGTCGTCAATCTTGAAGTTTTCGTTAATTGCACTATTTAGGTCCATTTTACGACTTTGATTGCGTCCACGATATTTGTTTATGTCATTCCTTTCATTTCGCGACTGTCATTAATTTTGCGATTCCCATAATTTTTGTGATTTTTGTCAATTTGACGAGTTTCATCAATTTCACCATTCTGAAAAATTGAGCCATTTTCATAGCTCATGTCATTCTCATTGTTTCTTCAATTTCCATCGTTCTCATGATTCTCGTCTTCCTTATTATTTCCTCTGTTCTTGTCATCTTTAGTCATTAAATGATTTTCACTCCTCATGATGTTCGTTACTTTAACGGTTCTTGTATATCATGAAATTTCTATTCATGTGACGATTCTTATCGTTCTTGTTATCTTCTCTAATCAAACCGGTTTCTCTATTTCCGTCATTCTCGTCAATTCCACTATTTTCGGAAATCATTCGAATTCCATAGCTCTTGTCATTTTTATTCTCTGCACGATTTCCATAGTTTCCATCATTTTCGTCTTCTCCAATATTTTCTCTGTATTTATCCCTCTTGTCGATTCAATGATTTTTATTTCTTATTAAGTTTGTCAAGGTTCTCGTCAATTTCACCATTTTTGTCGATTCCACGATTTTGATCAATTTTACGATTTGCGTCAATCATACAATTCTCATCAATGTGACGATTTTCATCGTTTCTTTATTTTTTCTAATTACACCATTGACATCGTTTCCGCCATTTCCGTCAATTTTATTATTTCCATCGATTTTACGATTCTGATCAAGTCTACGATTTTCGTCAATCTCAAGGTTCTCGTTGATTTCAGCATTTTTTTTGATTCGTAGATTCTGATCAAGTTTACGATTTCCGTAAATTTCACCATTTTTTCAATTCCACGATTTCCGTCGATTCTGCGATTTCTATAATTTTTAGGATTTTTGTTCATTTGACGAGTTTCATCAACTTCACCATTCTTGAAAATTAAGTGTGTTTCATAGCTTATGTTATTTTTTTCGTTCCTGCAATTTTCACCGTTTTCATAATTCTCGTCCTGCCTATTGTTTCCTTTTTTTGTGTCATTTTTGGTTATTGAATGATTTTCACTTCTTATGATGTTTGTTAATTTAACGATTCTCGTTAATCAAGAATTATCATCAATGTGACGATTCTCATCGTTCTTGTCATGCTCTCTGATCACACCAGTTTCATCATTTTTTTAATTTTTGCCAATTTCACTATTTTCGAAAATTATCCGAATTCCATAGTTCTTGTCATTTTTATTGTTTGCACGATTTTCATAGTTTCTATCATTTTTGTCATTTTCGTCAATTCCACGAGTTGAATCAATTTCATTATTCCCTCTAAATCTGCGATTCTCTTTGTTTCCGTCATCTTACTCAATTCCACGATTCTCATCAATTCTACTATTTTTGGAAATTATTCGATTTTCATAGTTCTCGTCATTTTTATCGTGCGTGTTACGTCCGGACCTCGGTCCGAACGTCTCGCACAACCATTCTTACCAATTCCCAATACATATCCAGTATTACCACCAATTCTACCGGATGCAACTCGATATCCTTTTTCCTGCCTGACTATTGCAATTGCCATCGGTCATTGCTCAACCTTGCATCAGCATGACATGCAAGTGCAATGACTTTCCGATTCGCACCCTGTCAGCTACACGTGCACTCCCACTCCACCTACCCCCTCTTTTAATAAACCGAGTTTACCTTATTCCTAATCTCTGTATCAAAATTACTTTTGAACTTAGAACTAAACAGTACGGTTTTCCAGGACATCGTTCCTTAGTCACACACCGAAATCCTGGATCGGTCACTCTACAACTATTCATCGAACATACCTGTGAGCCTCACGAAGCCTGGTCAATAATTATCATTACTCTTCGAGACTTAAACACGTCTAATTACGCCTGTAAGCCTCCCCGAGCTTGGCAAATAGATATACTTCGCATCGTAATCATCTACAAACTCTCAATCGGCTTCATCACTTCGAATCCTTCCCTGCAGTTGCATTTAGTTGCATAAAACGGGAACGAACCTAAATAATAACGCCGGTGAATCTTTTACCACGAAACAAATTGGTGGCAGCGGTGACGTTCTCGTTTCTGTCGGGAACATCGAAGTGAACTAAACAAATAATTTCGTCATAAGTGAAAATTAAACTAATCCGCCACAAAGCGACGCATCATCACAATCCGCAAAAGAAAAACGTGACGAAAATTTCTTCAATCCATCACAGAGCGACGTATTAAAGTAATCCACGACAGCAACAGCGGACAATTAGTATTTAATTTTGCGGACATTAGGTAACTACAAATCGCGACGTGAAGATATAACAGTTGACCGTGATAAAAGTGACAAAAGAGCTCAGTTATTCACACACACTACTTAAAACTAAGCATCAAAGAAGTGAAAAATATCTCGATAACTACTGGTCAATAACCGAAAAACAGCAGCAGTAATAGCTTTGTGAAGCAGTTACCAGTAGCAGAGAGAACCTATAATTCCGTTAGCACCCGGACACCGGAGAAAACGTTGACAACACATCATAGAGCCCAGCTGATCCGCGGCTCATCTACACTTTTCAGAACATGCAAATTTCTCGCATTTTTATAATTGTAGCTGCACTCCTGAAGTCATTCGAATCATCTATCTAACAAAAAGCGTTCTATAGCTATAAAATAAATTCAAAGTTAGCGAACCAAAATTAACCAGCAGAAAGATAACAGTTTCTCTTTCATGTCAATCCAACACGCATCAGTCGTACTTACGACATTTAATGAAAAAAATATGTCGTACCGGGAATTCGTGACCCGAATAAATAAAATTCAATTAATCCGCGAGATCACTTTCAATTTGCGTTCTCAGTGCAACTTAAATTACAGGGCGAAGCAGCTAGGCGCATTAAGCCAGAGTCGGTCACCCTCGCCGATACACTTGGAGACCTCAAGCGCGCATATTGATCCAAACAAACCTTGAATGAAATTGAGGCGGACATTGGCCTATGCGTGATGAAACGAAACGAAACAGTCATTGGGTATTGTGATAGGGTAACTGAATTAGTCAGTGAAGCTGAAAAGGTAGCTGAAGCTACCATCCCAAACGAAGCTGTTGGGTATGTATTAGACCAGTTTAGACTTCCGGCTACGCGTTCTTTTATCAGAGAATTGCCAGACGATATAGAAAGGAGAGTTACCGCGGAAGAACCAACTACACTAGCGGACGCGATGGATGAGGCCATGGCAATACAAAGAGTGGTAGCCAACAGAACCAAATTCCACACCCTCAGAACATCCACAGAGAACAGCCAGAGAGACATTAGTAATAGACGCGGAAACACAGTCCGGTGCGCATACTGCGGACACCCAGGTCACTCAGTCAGGGAATGCAGGACGAAGCAACGAGACGTAGAAAGAAATAAACGAGAAAATTACACTCGTACAGGTCAAACTTACGGTAATTATCAAGCGAGACCGCGAGGAACAATGATCACCAGCACGTATCGCAAACGCGAAGGACACGCATTCCAGAAATGTCGAACGCGGACGCGCAAAAACCATCATTACCACCAAAATCCGCGAGATCATTATCAAGGACGCGGAAATAATGACTACAGGGCACCCGAACCACCAGGTCACGCAAGAGCAACACGCGATTATCAAGAAGCAAATAATCGGTACAACGACAGACAGTTCAACTATCAAAGAGAAAACAATCGAAGCAGAAATGTACCAGGTGAACAAAACCGTCCACATGCCCAGCACCGCGTTAATTAGACACAAAGAGACCCTTATGAACGCGATGATCCTCGCGATGATTACAATGAACAACGCGAAGCAAACTTCAGCAACGTCTCGAGAAGCAGTCATTTAAACGAGAACCGGGACGATCGAGTGGACGTGTCGATATCCCAAGATCAAGACCACCGTCCTACGCCAGTAGCAGCAACGTATAACAAGCAAAAAAATCGCCAGAATTGACAGCTCCTCACATAATAATACAATCAGCGCAAACAGTCCAAAGATACTCTACCCACATAACAGACACAGGCGCCGACCTAAATTCAATAAGAATCGGGTGCATAGACCGACGCACACTGTGTACGCTAACTAAAAAACGATTGATCGCTGGAATAACGAGTACTTAATTGAAAAACAATGAGCAGCATTGACCTCGATTTGCTAACACGCGACACGAATTTCATCTAGTGCATGATTCATTCCTAGTCAAGGGAGACGGGATCCTTAGTGCAGATTTTTTCCAAACAGAAAATGCAACGATTTGTTCCGAAAATAATATCTTGCATACTCGTAATAGCGGCACTATACCGCTTCATTTAAATCACACACGAACGCGCGACCTTACACAAGTTTTCACGAATCAACAGAATCACGCTCCTACAGTACATATACGCGCCCCGGAATTCGTCAATCCTGAGACACCGCTCTTGGTAGACACAGGTGCTGACGGAAACATTATCAAACTCCGCGCACTTAGCTTGGACGCGCTATGCACAGCGAAAGATATAACCACGCTAACGGGCATAACACAGGGACGAATGCAAACCATCGGATCGCTAAAAGTTCGAATCGGTAACAAGCCCTACAAATTCCACATTGTCGAAAACTCATTTCCAAAAAGAGAAGAAGGAATCATTGGCATTGATTTTTTGAAACAACAGAATGCGACAATATCTTTTGAAAACGATTGCATAATTACAGACGACTGCGAACCTCTGAAAATCATGAACAACGAAACAATAACCATGCCACAGCGTACCGCGCAGATCATTCGCTTGAAGGTAGCCAATTCATCGGTAAAATCAAGGGTTATCGACGAAATCAAGTTAGGAAAAAATATCTATTTAGGAAAAGCATTAGTCAGCAATAAAAGAGGCTTTACATATGCATGCGCAATAAATTCGAACGAAACACCAGTGGAAGTAAAACAGCTAACGGTAACTCTACAAGAAGTTCACACCATCACACACAGACCTGAAGCTGATATGACACTACAGCCACCACCTAACAACTCACACGGAATTCTCGCAACAATAAGGCAAAAACCCAGGGGACAACGCAAACTCAACATACACCCAAATCATGATTCAAATCGTTCAAAAGTTTGAACGGAAAATTTGAGGTTGGACCACCTCAATGACGAGGAAAAACAATCAATTACAGACCTCGCGATCGAATACAATCACTCATTTTTCTTACCTGGTGATTAATTTGGCCACACCCATCTGATCAGTCACACAATTCCCACCACAACGGACGAAATTTCCATACACACCAAACAATACAGACATCCGAACTCACGAAAGGATGAAATAAATAAACAAGTTACAAAATTGCTAGAACTAGACGTCATCAGACACACAACGTCTCCGTTCAATTCTCCTGTGTGGATTGTTCCTAAAAAGGCAGACGCTAGTGGAAATAAAAAGTGGCGTATGGTAATAGATTTCAGAAAGCTTAATGAAGAAACAGTAGGCGACGCATACCCCTTGCCGAATATCACTGATATCTTAGACCAGCTAGGCTCAGCAAAATACTTTTCGACATTCGATCTAGCCTCCGGATTTCATCGAATCCCAATGCATGCGGACCACGCCGCAAAAACAGCTTTTTCAACTCCCCACGGTCACTATGAATATAAAAGAATGCCATTCGGTCTTAAAAATGCACCGTCAACATTCCAACGTCTAATGGACAAGTACTATCGGGTTTACAGGGTAACGAGGTTTTCGTATATTAAGATAATATAATCATTTACGCAAGGTCACTGGAAGAACACGCGATAAAATTCAAAAAACTTACGACCAGATTAGCTGACGCAGGTTTAACGTTGCAACCGGACGAATGCGAATTCTTACAAACAGGAGTAGCATACTTGGGACACATTATCACACGCGACAGAGTGAAACCAAATCCGGATAAAACAGCAGCCGTAAAAGAATATCCACCACCTAGAAATCCAAAGCAGATCAAACAATTCCTAGGACTGATCGGATATTACCGCAGATGCATCCCTAATTTCGCCAAAATCGCTAAACCGATAAATAATTCATTGAAGGAAAATACCGCATTTCTTTGGACATCCGAGCATCAGGCAGCATTCGAACTTTTACGCGACACCATGTGTGCCGAACCGATCTTACAGTATCCGAATTTTGAAAAGCCTTTCGTCATAACAACGGACGCGTCAAATTACGCGATAGGCGCGGTACTGAGTCAGGGCAAGATAGGTGAAGATCTTCCTATAGCATATGCATCACGAACACTTCAGAAAGCCGAAACAAATTATTCCACAACGGACAAAGATTTATTAGCAATCGTCTTCGCGGTGAAACATCTCAGACCATATGTATACGGACGAAAATTCACCTTGGTAACAGATCACAAACCACTAATTTGGATTAATAGCGTGAAAGATCCGACCTCGAGAATACTACGATGGAGACTAACGCTGGACGAATATTCATATGATATCGTGTATAAAAAAGGCAGAGCCAATTCTAACGCCGTCGCCCTTTTAAGAAACCTACCACCTAATCTGATTCAAATTCTTCCCATTAACGCCAAGAGACCGAGACCAGAAACGGAAACATCGGTATCAGAATCCCCGAAACGTGCCAAAAAAGCGCATCAGTTCTCTACTAGACCACGCGAATCCTTCGACGAATCGACAAATCCTGCACCCCGTAAGCAGCTGATAAAAGATTCACACTTGACAGATCATATTCCTTCCACAATCAGTGAACTCTCCTCGGACGACGATACAGACTTCTCCATGATACCGAGGGTAAACAAACGAGGCCGACAAACCGAAACCTCCAGCAATCCAGCACCACGTAAGAAACAAAATATAACCGATCACCTATCATTAGATTCCGACCGATTACGCAGCGGATAAAACTCCAGAGTCACACAAGCAATACGGACGAAAGTACCACCACATCTAAAGAAAGGCCCGCGAAAAGGAAATATACGCGCAAAACTCCAAAGGAATCAGAATCGAATAATGACAGTACAAGCATTCACCGTTCTAGGAACGTACATGTGAAATACACACTTACACCCGGAGCCAGAAACGCGGACCCATCTGATCGTAACGCGACACCGGACAGCGACGTAGCAGGTAGCTCCACACGCGCACCAGGTCACACACCTCTATACGACCAGTTCATGTATGACGTAAACATTCTACCACTAACTAATGTGAAACTCATGACGGAGATAAAGGCAGATTTATTGGAACAAAGAGACAACATGGTACACTGCATCTCAGCTGACTGTAAAGCATCTCAAAGAATCGCAGATCAAATGGTGAAAAAAGGACTCATATGCTACAATCGGTACACCCAGAGATTACCGACGTGATATCAACAACATATCCGCGACGCGCAATCTACAATCTAGTCACAAAATCAAGGCATTTCGAAAAACCGACATATAAATCTTTATACGACGCGCTCACTACCCTGAAAAAAGTCATACTCAAGGACAGGATTAAGACCTTATCAATACCAAAACTAGGATGCGGGTTAGAAAAATTACAGTGGTATAGAGCCAAGCAGATGATTTCGTACATCTTCCAGGATTTGGATTTAAAAATCATGGTTTGCAATTCCGAAAACAATGAGCAATCAATTCAGTACCCGGAATCGGAAAGCCCTTCTACATCAAACGCGGCTATAGCAAAATCAACAAGACCCACATTCAAATCAACCGAAAGTCGTAGAGCAATCTTTTTGAAACCTAAAACTCCACCACCTCGTCGTCCACCTCGCCGTCCACCACCTCGAAATCCTTCTTCGACTCCTCCGGTACCCCTACCACTCTCAGCAGACGTGCAGATGACAGCTGACGATGACATCTCGGTCAACGAAATGAGCATAGGTAGTACACACGACCATGACCTACTTAAACCACTGGAGCAATATGAAGCAAATAGTGATAACGAACGCAGTTACAAAAACTTTATGCAAACAATAGGGACCATTATTCCACCTGAAAACGTAGCGGTATCCAATGACGGACTATTGCTGCTAAAGGATGATTACGCGCACTTTATAGCGGCAGATAGCAACTGGACGAAAGAACTAGACCAGTAATTAATAAACAAAGGCTACATAAATAAGGAAAAATTCGCGAACCAACGACCACGCAAGCTCGAAATATTCACTTCACGCGCAAAATTAAAACACATCTTCACCATAGTAGTAAAATCACGAAAATCTGATGCAAACAGATTACACGACGTATTTTATGCTTTGGTTAAGTTATCGGCCCAATTACGAGAACTCAGAATAAAATCTCTGGCCATCCCTGTCACAGGAACGGGACTAGAAGATTCTCGAGGAGCAGTAATTATGAGAATGATGTACTACGTATTTGGCACGATTGACACACAAATTACTCTATGCCTCAACACCACGTCGGTACCCGACGTAGGCTCATGATCTGATATCATCACAGAATACCACAATTCTCTATTCGGAGGTCGTCAGGGCGTCTCAAAAACATATAATCGCATCAGGCAAAACTAATTCTGGCAACACATGAAATCGAAAATTCAACAACACATCAGAGCATGTGACAGCTGTCAAAGGAAAAAAATTAGTTAGAGTCAGGACAAAACTCCCGATGGTCATTACCGACACACCAGCCATTACTTTCGATAAAGTAGCCCTAGACATCGTAGGACCACTCCCCATCACTAAACTAAAAAACCAATACTTGTTAACAATTCAGTGCAATCTGACAAAATTCCTCGATGCGATCCCGCTACCAGACGCAACTGCCCAGTCAATAGGAACGGCCTTTGCAAAAAAATACATCACACGATACGGAACACCCGGAACTATATTGACAGATCAGGGAAGAAATTTCATGAGCACGGTAATGAAACAAATTTGCAAGTTATTCAAAGTTAAACAAATTCATACATCTCCCTACCGCCCGCAATCTAACGGATCACTAGAACGCAGTCACTTATTTTTGACAGAGCATCTTAAACATTACACTGACGCAGGAAAAGACTGGGATGAATATATCAGATTCGCGATATTCAGTCACAACACCGCCAAACACGAAGGCATAAACTTTCCTCCGCACCGTTTAATTTTCGAAAAAGAAGCACAATTACCGACCAGTTAAACACCATCCCCAGCGACTGAATTGACATACGACACATTCGTCATTGATTTAATGGAAAATATCACTACTGCATGCAACCTCGCCGCACAGAATCTGAACAAAGCCAAACAGAAGTCGAAGATCTTGCACGATAGACACCTGAATACACAACATTTCGAAGCACGACAACGCGTATTTCTATTAAACGAAGCTCGTACGAAACTAGACAATCACTATAAGGGTCCATACGTCATTAAGCGGATGATTAACGACATAAACGCAGAAATATATCTCACACCACGCAAAACAAAAGTAGTCCACATTGATAAACTAAAACACGCATACACGAACTCAGACTCGCCTTACGAAAATCTCCAAGTAGTATGAATACAGGTTACACACCACCGTAAGTACGCGGAATCTTGGACTCATTTCATTATCCTGATCAATAATATATCTGGCAATCAATTGGAAAATAGCGTGGAGCCGAAAACAAAAACATAGCTGTATAAACACTTGTGAGTCAGGCCCAGAGGAAATTAACATAGCATAGGAAGATCAAACATTGTCAAAACATTTGTAATAAAAAGCACCATTATTCGAGCAAAGAGATGCCTGTATGAGTGAAAGCATTTTCAAAATTATATCAAACAATACACTAATATTAGGAACATTGGATTCACCGTAAGATAGCATTACGCCATAATAATAGAATAATTATGAATTACAAGATAAGCAATCATTAGGAAAAATTGTATACTAACCCGCTTCAACGCGCATTAACCATAGGCGCATTTATCTTCAAGATTTCGATGTCAACAATTATTACGGATAGGTGTAATCAGACACTCCTTCATTCCACTTTTCTACACTTCGCGTACAGAACCATACTACCGCTTCACGACGGTATGCTTCTTCTGACGAGGGGGGGGGGGAAAGGGGGTGTTACGTCCGGACCATGGTCCAAACGTCTCGCTCAACCATTCTAACCAATTCCCAATACATACTAATTATTACCACCAATTCTACCAGATGCAACCCGATATCCTCTTTCCTGCCTGACTATTTCAATTGCCATCGGTCATTGCTCAAGCTTGCATCAGCATGATATGCAAGAGCAATGACTTCTCGATTTGCACCCCGTCAACTACACGTGCACTCCTACTTCACCTACCCCCTCTTTCAATAAACCAAGTTGACCTTATCCTTAATCTTTACAACGAAATTACTTCTGAACTTAGAACCAAACAGTACGGTTTTCCAAGACATAGTTCCTTAGTCACACACCGAAATCCTGGATCGGTAACTCTAAAAATATTCATCAAACACACCTGTAAGCCTCGCCGAGCCTGGTCAATAATAATCATTTCTTTCCGAGAATAAAACACGTCTGATTACGCCTGTACGCCTCCCCAAGCTTGGTAAATGAATATACTTTGCATCATAATCATCTACAACCTCTCAATCACCTTTATCACTTCGAATTCTTTCCTGCAGTTGCATTTAGTTGCATAAAACGAGAACGAACCTAAATAATAACGCCGGTGAACCTTTGACCCAAGTAACAAATTGGTGGCAGCGTTTACCGACGTAACAATTACGTCGATTCCGTTATATCTATCTATTCGACGATATTCGACAATTTTGGGATTTCTATCGTTTTCGTCATCTCTGTCAATCTTTCAATTTTTGTTGATTTCATATTTTCCGTCAATTACACGATTTTTCATCGTTTCAGTCATTCTCGTCAATTTCACGATTTTCGTCAATTCCACGATTCTGGTCAATTTTTCCACGATCCTTCATCGTTTTTGTAAATTACGTCGATTCCGTTATTTCTATCGTTTTCTTCATTTTTATCAATTTCGCGATTCCCATGATTCCCACTTTTTTCATCGGTTCCATCATTTTCATTGTTAATTTCACGATTTCCATTCATGTGACAAAACCCAGTCTTTTCATCATATTTCTCGATTCCGTGATTTTCATCGGTTTTGACATCTCCGTTAGTTTCTCCATCTTCATTGATTTCGAGATTTTCGTCTTCCCTACCATTCTCATCGTTTCGATCATTTTTATAGCTATTTCCGCGATTTCCATTCATTTCAAAATATTCGACAATTTCGCGATTCTCATCGTATTCGTTTTTTCCGTCAGTTCTACAAGTTTTGTTGATTAGTCAATTTCGGTTGATTTCACGATCTTTTTTTGTTTCTGTCATCTCCATGAATTTGACGATTTCCATTATTTGCACAAATCTCCTCCAATCCCACTATTTTCGTCACATTCGCAGTTCTCGTTTTTTGTGTCGTTTTCGTAAATTTCATCATTTTCGTTGATTGAACGATTTTAATAGTTTCCGTTATCTCCGGCTAATTCACGATTTTTGTCAGATTTGCGATCCACATCGTCATCGTCATTTTGCTTAGTTTCATGCTTTCCATCGATTTCACGATTTTTGGTGATTGCGCGATTTTTATCGTGTTCGTCATTTTTGTGGATTCTATTATTTTTGTCACTGCCACGAATTTATCAATTCCGCGATTTTCACAGTCTCCGTCATTTCCGTTTCTTTCACTATTTACATCTTTTTCGTTATTTCCATTCATTGAACCATTTCCGTCAGTTTCGCAATTTTCACCAATTTCACTATTTCCGTCACATTCGCAGTTCTCAGTGTTTTTGTCATTTTCGAAGATTTCATCATTTTCCTCAATTCAACGATTTTTATCGTTCACGTTATCTCCGGCTAATCTACGATTTTTGTCGAATTTGAGATTTCCATCGTTATCGTCATTTTGCTTGGTTTTCACAATTCTCATCAATCGGACGATTTCCGGTAATCGCACCATTTTTGTCGTACTCGTCATTCGTATCGATTTTATCATCTTTGTCAATGGCGAGAAATTATCAATTTCGCGATTTTCATGATCTATATCATTTCCGTTTATTTCCCTATTTTTATTTTTGTTGTCGATTTCATTAATAAAACCATTTTTGTCGGTTTCACGATCACCACCAATTTCACTATTTCCGTCAAATTCGCAGTTCTCATGATTTTTGTAATTTTCGCCGAATTCATTATTTTTGTCATCCGGACGAATTCTATTGTCGCCTTGATCTTCGGCTATTTCACAATTTTCGTAAATTCTGCGATCCTCATCGTTATCGTTATTCTACTCAGTTTTACACTGCTTATCAATCACACGATTTCTGGTAATTGTGCGATTTACATCGTTTTTGTCATTTTTGTCGATTGCATCATTTTTGTCATTTAAAAGATTTTATCGTCGCCGTAATCTTCAGCTATTCCACAATTCTCGTCAATTCTGCAATCCCCATCGTCATTGTTATTTTGCGTAGTTCCACACTTTTTATCAATCACACGATTTCTGGTAATTGCGTGATTTACATCGTTCTTGTCATTTTTGTTGATTTCATCATCTTTTTTAATGCCGAAAATTCATCAATTTCGCGATTTCCATGATCTCCGTCATTTCCGTACATTTCACATTTTTGTCAATTTCATTTATTATTCAATTTTGTCAGTTTTCGATCTCCACCAATTTCACCATTTCCGTGAAATTCGCAGTTCTCATGATGCGTCTCATTTGCGTTCATTCATCATTTCTGTCGTTTAGACGGAATCTATCGTCTCCGTAATCTTCGGCTATTCTACGATTATCGTCAATATCACGATTTCTCTCGTTATTGTAATTTTGCTTAGTTTCAGAATTTCCATCAATTACACGATTTTGGTGATTGCGCGATTTTTGTTGTCTTGTCATTTTTGTCGATTTCATCATCTTTGTTAATACTGAAAGTTGATTTGATGTCGCGATTTTGAAGGTCTCCGTCATTTCCGTTCATTTCAATTATTTCATCTTTTCCGTCATTCCCATTCATCAAACCATTTTCGTCAGTTCCACGATCCCCACCAATTTCAATATCTCTGTCAAATTCGCAGTTTTTATTGTTCCTATCACTTTTGTCGATTTTATTATTTTTGTCAATCGGACTATTCCTATGGATTCCGTAATCTCCGGCTATTTTTCAGAAATCGTTAGTTCTGCAATCCACTCCGTTATCGTTATTTCGCTTAGTTTCACAATTTTCATCATTCTCTCGATTCTTGATAATTGCGCGATTTTTATCGTGCTCGTCATTCTTTTCGATTTTATCATCTTCGACGATACTACGAAATCATCGATTTCGCGATTTACATGGTCTCCTTTATTTCCGTTTATTTCAGTTTCTGCATCTTCTTTGTGATTTCCATTCATTGAACCATTTCCGTCAGTTTCACGATCTCCACCAATTTCACTTTTCAACGTCGAATTCGCAGTTCTCATTGTTTCTGTCATTTTGTCAATTTTATCATTCCTGTCAACAAGACGATTTCAATCGTTTTCGTGATCTGTGGCTAATCCACGGTTTTTGTCAACTTCGTTATTCCCATCGTTATCGTTATTCTGCTTAGTTTTACAGTTTTCATCGCTCTTACGATTTTCGATTATTGCGCGATCTTCATCAGGTTCATTATTCCTGTCAATCCTAATATCTTTGTCGATGTCATGTCATTTCAGTTTTTCATCGTTTCCGGACTCTCCGGCCATTCTGCGATTTTTGTCGATTCCGCGATTCCCATTGTTATCATGATTCTGCTCAATTCCACAGTTTTCATCACTCTAACGATTTCAGATAATTGCGCAATTTTCATCAAACTCGTCATTCTCGTCGAATTTATCATCCTCGTCAATGCCACGAATTCATCAATTCCACGATTCTCATCGTTTTGGTTATGCCCGTTTTTTTTACTTTTTTCATCTTGCTCGTCATTTCCATTCATTAAACTATTCCTGTCAGTTTTACGCTCTTCACCAATACTACGATTTCTGTCAAATTCGCAGTTCACATTGTTTTTGTCACTTTCGTCGATTCAATCATTTTTGTCTATTGGTCTTTTTTTATGGTTTCCGTAATCTTCGACTATTCCGCAATCTTTTTCAGATTCGCGATTCTTAACGTTATCGTTATTCTGCTTAGATTCACAATTTTCATCAATGTCATGATTTTTGGTGATTGCGCGATATTCATCGTCTTCTCATTCTTGTCGATTCTATTATATTTGTCAATGCCTAGAATTGAACCAATTTCTCGATTTTCGAGGTCTTCGTCATTTCTGTTTATTTCACTATTTCCTTTTTCTTTTGTCATTTCTATTTATTAATCCATTTCCGTCAGTTCCACGATCTTCACCAATCCTACTATTTTCGTCAAATTCGCAATTCTGATTGTTTTCGTCACTCTCGTCGATTTTATCATTGTTGTCGAATGGACTATTTCTATGGTTTTCGTAATCTCCGGCCATTGTTCAATTTTCGTCAATAAGCGACTTCCATCGTTATCGTCATTCTGCTTAGTTTGACTATTTCCATTAATCTCTCGATTCTTGATAATTGCGCGATTTTCATCGTTCTCGTCATTTTTGAAGAATTCATCTCCGTCGATGCCACGAATTCATCAATTTCACGATTTTTATTGTTTCTGTCGTGACCGTTTCAAGTCACTATTTCCATCTTTCTTGTCATTTTCATTCATCGAACTATTCCCGTCAGCTTCATGATCTCTACCTATTTTACTATTTCCGTCAAATCCGCAGATCTTATTGTTTTCGTAATGTTCGTTGATTTCATCATTTTTGTCGGATAAATGATTCCTATCGCTTCCGTATTTTTCGATCATTCTCCAATTTTCGTCCAACTCGCGATTTTCATCGTTCTAGTTATTCTGCTTTGTTTTACAATTTTCATTAATCGTACGATTTTTGGTGATTGCGCGATTTCCATCGTTCTTGTCATTTATGTCGATTTTATCATCTTTGTTAATGACGAAAATCTATCAAATCTCGCGGGAATCAAGGTCTCCGTCATTACCGTTCATTTCACTATTTTCATTCGTTCTGTCATTTCCAATTATATGAATGATTTCCATCAGTTTTACGATCTCCACCGATTTCACAATTTCCGTCGAATTTGCAGTATTTAATGTTCGTGTCATTTTCTTCGATAACATTATTTTCGTCGAATAAACGGTTTTTATCGTTTCCCTCATTTTGGGCAGTACTACGACTTTCGTCAGTTCCGCGATTTCCATTGTAATTGTTATTTCGCTTCGTTACACAGTTCTCATCACTTCCACGATTTTTTGGCATTGCACGATTTCCATCGTTCTTGTCGTTCTCGACCATTTTATCATCTTTGTCAATGCCGAAAATCTATCAAATTCCACAATTTTCAAGATTTATGTCATTTTCGGTTATCTCACAATTTTCAATTTTCTTGTCATTCTCATTCGTTGTAACATTTCCGTTTGTTCCACGAACCCCATCAATTTCACTTTTCCCTTCGAATTCGCAGTTCTCATCGTTTTTGTAATTCTCGTCGATTTCAGGATTTTTGTCTTTTGAACTATTTCTATGGATCCCGTTATCTTCGGCTATTCTCTGATTTTTGTTCAATTTGCGATTTTCATCGTTATCGGTATTCTGCTCAGTTCCACAATTTCCGTCAATTTTACGATTTTCGGTAATTGCGTGATTCTTATCGTGTTTGTCATTTTTGTCGATTTCATTATCTTTGTCAATGCCACCAAATGATCAATTCCGCGATTTCAATGGTTTTCGTCATTTTCGTTCATTTCACTAATTCCATTTTCTTTGTCATTTTCATTTATGAAACCATTTTCGTCAGTATCGCAATCTTCGCCAATCTGACGATTGTCCTCAAATTCGCAGATCTCATCATTCTTGTCAATTAGACGAGTTCCTTCGTTACCGTTAATTCCGGCCAATTTACGATTCTTGTCAATCTTGCGATTCGCATCGTTATCGTTATTTTGCTCAGTTTCGCAATTTCTGTCAATTTCCCGATTTTGGTAATTGCGTGATTCTCATCATGTTCGTTATTTTGGTCGATTTTATTATCTTTGTCAATGCCACCAAATCATCAATTCCGCGATTTCTATGGTTTTCGTCATTTTCGTTCATTTCACTATTTCCATTTCCTTCGTCATTTTCATTCATGAAACCATTTTCGTCAGTATCACGATCTTCACCAATCTGACGATTGTCCTCAAATTCGCAGATCTCATCATTCTTGGCAATTAGACGAGTTCCTTCGTTTCCGTTAATTTCGGCTTATTTACGATTCTTGTCAATCTTGCGATTTGCATCGTTATCGTTCTTTTGCTTAGTTTCACAATTTTCATCAATTTCACGATTTTTGGTAATCGCCTTATTTTCATCGTGTTCGTTATTATCGTCAATTTCATCATCTTTGTCGATGCCGGGACTCATCGAATTCGCGATTCTCATGGTCCCCGTCATTTCTGATTCTCCACGATTTTCATCTTTTTTGTCGTTCCAGTTCATATGGACCATTTCCGTCAGTTCCATGATCTTCACTGATTTGACTATCTCTGTCAAATTCGCTTTTCTCATTATTTTTGTCATTTTCGTCGATTCCATCATTTTTGTCGAATAGTCTATTTCTATGGTTTTCGTAACCTTCGGCTATTTTTCGATCTGTTTCAAAATCGTGATTTTCATCATCATCGTTATTATGCTACGTTGCACAATTTTCATCAGGTTCACGATTTTGAGGTATCTGCCTGATTTTCATCGTGTTTGTCATTCTTGTCGATTTCATTATCTTTGTCGATGCCGAGAATTCATCAATTCCGTGATTCTCATAGTCTCCGTCAATTTCGGTTATTTCACCATGTCCATTTTTCTTGTCATCCTCATTTGTTGTACTCTTTCTGTTCGTTTTACGATTCCCACCGATTCCACTTTTTCCGTCAAATTCGCAGTTTTCATTAATTTTCAATATTTTCGTCCATGTCATCATTTCTGTCATTTGTACGATTTCTATATTCTACGTCATTTCCGGCTATTATACAATTTTCGGTTATTTCGCGATCGCTATCGTTATCAATATTGAGCTGAGTCTCACACTTTTCATTAATCCTAAGATTTTCTGTCATCGCAAAATTTTCATCGTTCTCGTCATTCTTGACGATTTTTTCATCGTTGTCGATGCCACGGATTCATTAATTCCGCGATTTTCATGGTCGTCGTCGTTTTCGTATATTTTACTTCTTTCATCCTATTCGTCATTTTTCATCATATGGACCATTTTCGTCAGTTCCACGATCTTCACCAATTCTACTTTTTTTTTGTCAAATTTGCAGTTTTCATTGTTTTCATGACTTCCGTCGATTTTATGATTCTCGTCAATTGGTCTATTTTTATGATTTTCGTAATCTCTGGCTATTGTCCGATTTTCGTCTAATTTGCAATTTCATCGTTATTGGTATCGCGCTTAGTTTCATGATTTTCATCAATCTCCTGATTTTCGGTGATTGCGTGATTTTTATCGTGTTCGTCATTTTCGTTCATTTTACCATTTCTATTTCCTTCGTTATTTTCATTTATCAAATCATTTCTGTGAGTGTCACGATCTCCACCAATCTTACGATTTTCGTCGAATTCGCAGTCCTCACCATTCTTGTCAATTGGATGATTCCCATCGTTCCCATGAATTCCGGCTATTTCACGATTTTCGTAAATTTTCTCGATTTTCATCGTTATTGATCTTTCGCTTAGTTTCACAATTTTCATCAATTTCACGACTTTTTGTCGTCACTTCATTCTCATCGGTCTTGTCATTTTTGTTGATTTCTTCATCTTTGTCGATGCCACGAATTTATCAATTGAGCGATTTTCATGGTCCCCGTCATTTCTGTTCCTTCACAATTCTAATTTTTTCCGTGATTTGACAACATAAGAAACAATTCTGTGAGTTCCACGATCTTCACCAATTTTACTTTCTCCGTTAGTTCGCAGTTCTCATTGTTTTTCCAATTCTCGTCGATTTCATCATTTTCGTCGAATAGTCTATTCCTATGGTTTTCGTAATCTTCGGCTATTTTTCGATCTGCTTCAAATTCGTGAATTTCATCATCATCGTTATTATGCTACGTTGCACAATTTTCATCAGGTTCACGATTTTGAGGTATCTGCCTGATTTTTATCGTGTTCGTCATTCTTGTTGATTCTATCATCTTTGTCGATGCCAAGGATTCATCAATCCTGCGATTTTTATAGTCTCCGTCATTTTCGGTCATTGCACCATTTTCATTTCTCTTGTCATTTTCATTCTTTTTACTATTCACGTGAGTACCACGATCCTCACTAATTCCACTTTTACCGTCAAGTTCGAATGGTCTCCGTCATTTCCAGTTATTGCACTTTTTTCATTTATCTTGTCATTCTCATTCATTTTACCCCTTTCGTCACCCACCAATTTCACTCTTCCCGTCGAATTCGCAGTTCTCATTGTTTTCGTAATTTCCGTCGATTTCATCATTTTTGTCAATTTCACGACTTTTCTAGTTCCGTGATCCCCGGCTTTTTCACAATTTTTGTCAATTTCACGATCCCCATCGTTATCGTGATTTTGCTCGGTTTCACAATTTTCATTAATCTTCCGATTTTTGGTAATCGCCTGATTTTCATCGTGTTCGTTATTTTTGTCGATTTCATCATTTTCGTCGATGCCACGAATTCATCGATTCCGCGGTTTTCATGGTCCCCGTCATCCCTGTGTTTCCACATTCCTCATCTTTTTCGTCATTTTAGTTCATATGGACCATTTCCGTCAGTTCCACAATCTTCACTAATTCGACTATCTCTGTCGAATTTGCAGATCTCATTGTCTTTGTGATTTTCGTCGATTTCATCATTTCTGTCAATTTCATCATTTCCCTAGTTCCCTTCATTCTCGGCTATTTTTCAATAATTGGTTATTTTGCGATCCCTGTCGTTATCGTAATTTCGCTGAGTTTTGAAATTTTCATCAATCTTACGATTTTTGGTAATTGCCTGATTGTTATCGTGTTCGTTAGTCTTGTCAATTTCGTCATCTTTGTCGATGCTGAGAATTCATCAATTTCACGATTCTCATGGTCTCCGTCATTTCCAGTTATTTCACTTCTCTCATTTATCTCGTCAGTCAATTTATTGTACTATTTCCGTCAGTCTCACGATCCCCACCAATTTCCCTTCATCCGTCAAATTCGCGGTTCTCATTGTTTTTGTAATTTCCGTCGATTTCATCATTTTTGTCAATTTCACGATTCTTCTAGTGTCCGTGATTTCCGGCTTCTTTACAATTTCCGTCAATTTCGTGATTCCTATCGTTATCGTTATTTTGCTCAGTTTTACAATTTCCGTCAATTTCCCCATTTTCGGTAATTGCGTGATTCTCATTATGTTCGTTATTTTCGTCGATTTCATTATCTTTGTTAATAATACGAAATCATCAATTCCGCGATTCTAATGGTTTTCGTCATTTTCGTTTATTTTACTATTCCATTTCCTTTGTCATTTTTATTCATAAAACCATTTTTGTCAGTTTCGCGATCTTCACCAATCTGACGTTGTTTTTCGAATTCGCAGTTCTGATCATTCTTGTCAATTTTCCGAGTTCCTTCGTTTCCGTTAGTTCCGGCCAAATTACGATTCTTGTCAATCTTGCGATTCGCATCGTTATCGTTATTTTGCTCAGTTTTACAATTTCCGTCAATTTCCCCATTTTCGGTAATTGCGTGATTCTCATCATGTTCGTTATTTTTGTCGATTTTATTATCTTTGTCAATGCCACCAAATCATCAATTCCGCGATTTCAATGGTTTTCGTCATTTTCGTTTATTTCACTATTTCCATTTTCTTCGTCATTTTCATTCATAAAACCATTTTCGTCAGTATCACGATCTTCACTAATCTGACGATTGTCCTCAAATTCGCAGATCTCATCATTCTTTGCAATGAGACGAGTTCATTCGTTTCCGTTAATTCCGGCTTATTTACGATTCTTGTCAATCTTGCGATTTGCATCGTTATCGTTATTTTGCTTAGTTTCACAATTTTCATCAATTTCACGATTTCTGGTAATCGCCTCATTTTCATCGTGTTCGTTATTATTGTCAATTTCATCATCTTTGTCGATGCCGAGAACTCATCGAATTCGCGATTCTCATGGTCCCCGTCATTTCTGATTCTCCACAATTTTCATCTTTTTTGTCGTTTCAGTTCATATGGACCATTTCCGTCAGTGTCACGATCTTCACTGATTTTACTTTTTTCGTTAATGCGCAGTTCTCATTGTTTTTGTGATTCCCGTCGATTTCATCATTTTTGTCAATTTCACGATTTTTCAAGTGTCCGTGATTTTCGGCTTTTCCACAATTTCCGTCAATTTTGCGATCCCTATCGTTATCAAAATTTCTTTCAGTTTCACAATTTTCATCAATCTCACGAGTTTTGGTGATTGCCTGATTTTCATCGTGATCGTCATAGTTGTCGATTCTATCATCATTGTCGTGGCCGAGGATTCATCAATTCCGCGATTTTCATAATTTTCGTCGTTTCCGGTCATTTCACTTTTTCCATTTATCTCGTCATTCGTTTTATTGTACCATTTTCGTCAGTTCAACGATCTTCATCAATTCTACGTTTTCCGTTAATTCGCAGTTCTCATTGTTATTGTCATTTCCGTCCATTTCATCATTTTTGTCAATTTCATGATATCCCTAGTTCCCATCGTTTCTGGCGATTTTTTGATTCCTGGTTATTTTGCGACCTCCAACGTTATCGTAATTTCACTTAGTTCCACAATTTTCATCAATCCCACGATTTTTGGTAATTGCCTGATTTTCATCGTGTTCGTCATCATTGTCAATTCCATTATCTTTGTCGATGCCGACGTATCATCAATTTCGCGATTCGAATGGTCTCCGTCAATTCCGCTTATTTCACTTATTTCATTTATCTTGTCATTCTTATTTATTTTACCCCTTTCGTCAGTATGACGATTCCCACCAATTTCACTCTTTCCGTCGAATTCGCAGTTTTCATTGTTTTTGTAATTTTCGTCAATTTCATCATTTCTGTCAATTTCACGACTTTTCTAGTTCCGTAGTTTCAGGCTTTTCCACAATTTTCGTCGATTTCGCGATCCCCATCGTTATCGTGATTTTGCTCAGTTTCACAATTTTCATCAATCTTACGAGTTTTGGTGATCGCCTCATATTCACTGTGTTCGTAATTCTAGTTGATTCTAGCATCTTTGTCGATGCCACGAATTTATCAATTCCGCGATTTTCATGATCTTCGTCATTTCTGTTCTTCCACAATTTTCATCTTTTTTGTCATTTTAGTTCATATGAACCATTTTTGTCTGTCACAATCTCCACCGATTCGACTATCTCTGTCAGATTCGCAGTTCTCATTGTTTTCGTAATTTTCGTCGATTTCATCACTATTGTCAATTCCAAAATTTTCCTAGTTCTCGTCATTTTCGGCTATTTTTCGATTATTGGTTATTTTGCGATTTTCAACGTAATCGCAATTTTTCTTAGTTTTACAATCTTCATCAATCTCACGATTCTTGGTAATTGCCTGATTTCCATCATGTTCGTTATTCTTGTCAATTTCGTCATCTTTGTCGATGCCAAGAATTCATAAATTTCGCGATTTGAATGGTCTCCGTCATTTCTAGTTATTCCAGTTTTCTCATTCATATTGTCATTTCATTCATTGTACTATTACCGTCAGTTCCACGATTCCCACCAATTTCACTCTTCCCGTCAAATTTGCAGTTCTCATTGTTCTTGTTATTTTCGTCGATCTTATTATTCTTGTCAATTTAATGATTTTTCTATTTTCCGTGATTTCCGACTATTCTACGATTTCCGTTAATTTTGCGATCCCCATCGTTATGGAAATTTCTCTCAGTTTCACAATTTTCATGAATTTCACGAGTGTTGGTGATTGCCAGATTTTCATCGTGTTTGTGGCTCTTGTCGATTTCATCATCTTTGTCGATGCCGAAAATTCATGAATCCAGCGATTTTTATAGTCTCCGTCGGTTCCGGTTATTTCACTTTCTCCATTTGGCTTGTCATTCCATTTATTGTACCATTTTCGTCAGTTTTACGATCTTCACCAAGTTTACTTTTTTCAATAATTCGCAGTTCTCATTGTTTTCGCCATTTTCGTCCATTTCATCATTTTTGTCAATTTCATTATTTTCCTAGTTCGCGTTATTTATGGCCATTCTCCATTCCTCGATTTTCTTGCGATCCTTATCGTCATCGTGATTTTGCTTAATTTCACAATTTTCATCGATCTCACGATTTTTCGTAATTGCCTGAATTTCATCGTTCCTGTCATTTTTGTCAAATTCATCATCATTTTGATGCCGACAATTCATCAATCCTGCGCTTTCCATAGTCTCTTTCAAATTCGGTTATTGCACTATTTTCATTTTTCTTGTCATTCCCATTCGTTTTACTATTCACGTGAGTACTACGATTTTCACCAATTGCACTTTTTCCGTCAAGTTTGCAGTTCTTGTTAATTTTGTAATTTCCGTCGATTTCATCATTTCTGTCGATTTCACGATTCTTCTAGTGTCCGTGATTTCCGGCTTCTTTACAATTTCCGTCAATTTCGTGATTCCTATCGTTATCGTTATTTTGCTCAGTTTTACAATTTCCATCGATTTTACGATATTCAGTAGTTGCCTGATTTTCATTGTGTTCGTCATTCTTTTTAATTTCATCATTTTTGTCGATGACGACAATTTATCAATTCCGTGATTCTCATGGTCTCCGCCGTTTCCGGTTATTTCCCTTTCTCCATTTATCTTGTCATTCCATTTATTCTACCATTTCGTCAGTTTAACGATTTTCACCAATTTCACTTTTTTCGTCGAATTTGCAGTTCTTGTTAATTTTGTAATTCCCGTCGATTTTTTCATTTTTGTTGATTTTATGATTACCCTAGTTTCCGTCATTTTTGGCTATTTTTCAATTTTTGGTTATTTTGCGACCTCCAACGTTGTCGTGATTTTGCTTAGTTTCACAATTTTCATCGATCGTACGATTTTCAGTAGTTGCCTGATTTTCATTGTGTTCGTCATTCTTGTCAATTTCATCATCTTTGTCGATGCCGACAATTCATCAATTCCGCGATTCTCATGGTTCCCGTCATTTCCGGTTTTTTCACTTTTTTATCTATCCGGTCGTTCTCATTCATTGTACTATTTCCGTCAGTCTCACGATCCGCACCAATTTCACTTTTCCTGTCGAATTTGCAGTTTTCATCGTTTTTGTAATTTTCATCGATTTCATCATTCCTGTCATCCTGACGAGTCTTGGATTTGGAGTCATAATTTTTGGCTATCTAACAATTTCCGTTAGTTCTGCGATCCCCATCGTTATCGTCATTTCGCTTAGTTTTACAATTCTCATCAATCTCACGATTTCAGGTAATTGCCTGATTTTTATCGTGTTCGTCATTTTTGTCGATTTCATCATTCTTAGCGATGTCGAGAATTCATCAATTTCGCGATTCTTATTGATCTCGTTATTTTCGGTTATTTCACTATTTTCATTTTTTTCGACATTCTTATTCATCGAACCGTTTTCTCCAGTTTTACGATCCCCATCAATTTTACTTTTTTCGTAAAATTCGAAGTTTTCATTTTTTTACAATATTTTCGTCGATTTTTTCATCGCTGTCATTCAAACGATTCCTATATTCTTCGTCATTTCCGGCTGTCCCACATTTTCCGTGAATTTTGCGATCCCTATCGTTATCAAAATTGAGCTGAGTTTCAAGGCAATTTTTCAACATCATCGTTCTTGTTATTCTTGTCGATTTTATCATCTTTGTTAATGCCGAGAATCTATCGAATTTCGCGATTATCAAGGATTCCGTCATTTTCGCTCATTTTATTTCTTCATCTTATTCGTCATTTTGTTGCATTGAACCATTTCCGTAAGTTCTACGATCTTCACCAATTCGACTATTTTCGTCAAATTTGCAGTTTCCATTGTCTTCGTCATTTCAGTCGATTTCATCATTTTTGTCGAATGGTCTATTTCTATGGTTTCCGTAATCTCCGGCCATTTTCCCATTTCTGTCAAACTTTTGTTTTCTATTATTATCTTCGGGTCTCCAAACTCCTGAGGGGCGAAGAGCGGGGGCTCGCCAAGCTCCAAAAGGGGCAAGGGGACTCTGAGCCCTGAGCTCCACAGGGAGGGCGGGGACGCCGTTGAGCGCCAACTCAGTGCCTTTCCGAAGACGCTGCCACACAGGGGGACTCGAGGACCTTGGAGAAAAAAACCGCTGGCGTGGTGGGGGAAATCGAGGCTTGTAAGGGGGTTGGAATTGAGGAACGGAGCAATTTTGTGCAGAATAGGGGGGCCAGACGATCCGGGCCCCAGGGCGGCTATTTATATTGATAGTAGACACCAGACACTCAAATTGAACCAGTTCTGCAACAGAGACCTGGTGGCAGCATTAGTGAGATTAAAGCTCGCCCGGGGAGGGACCACCGACGTGATGGTGGCATCAGCATACCTGCCCTACGACTCGAAGGATCCACCACCTACGGAGGTACTCAAGGCGCTGGTAAGGTACTGCACAAGCAAAGGGCTCGAACTGCTGGTGGGGTGCGACGCAAACTCGCACCACACGGTATGGGGCAGCTCTAACACAAACAGGAGGGGAGTAACTCTATTGGAGTACCTCACCCTGGAGCGGCTGTAAATTCTCAACAGGGGATCGAAGCCCACATTCATCAACTTCCTTAGGAGGGAGGTGATTGACCTAACTCTGTGCACCAGTAAGGTGGTACACATGACCAAAAACTGGAGGGTAAGGGAAGAGGACACTCTTTCCGACCATAGACGGATCTCCTTCTACATAGACGGGGACGCGGCATGGGAACCGACGGTAATGTAAAGGAACCCCAGGGCAACCGACTGGACCTCCTTCAGGGAGGAGCTAGCAAAGGGACTCAGGGGCCCCTGCTGCAAACTAGGAACGATAGGCATTGTTAAGGGCGCAGTAGGTACCCTACAGACTGCCATCAACCAGGCTTACGAAGCAGCGTGCCCAACAAGGCAGCGGAAATGCAGCAAAAAGGTGACCTGGTGGAATAAGGAGCTGGGCCAACTAAGGACCAGATCCCGAAAACTACTTAACAGGGCCCTTAAGACAGGTACAGTGGGCTACGCTGACGATATAGCTCTGGTCGTCACAGGCGATCACCCACAACGTATGACAAACAGGATGCAAAAAGCACTCGATCTCGTAGAAGATTGGTGCACATCGCAGTCGCTCAGGATCAACCCGGGCAAGACCGAGATGGTACTGTTCACGAGGAAACGACGTTTCGACCTAGGACCGATCAGGATTTGCGGAGCGGAACTGACTCGTTCCACGGAGGTATGTTATTTAGGGATGACCCTGGATAGCAAACTGACATGAAAGGCTCACGTCCTGAGACAGGCCCAGGAGGCCACAGCTACATTCTGGGCCTGCAGAAGGATGATAGGCCAGACATGGGGGCTGAGGCCGAGAACGTTGAAGTGGATTTACACGGCAATCTTACTTCCACAGATCACATTCGCTGCCGTGATATGGTGGCCTGCTACAGGCAGAGTCAACAACCGTAAGGCTCTAGAAAGGGTCTACAGACTAGCGACCTTGGGGATAACGGGTGCCATGAGAATCACCCCGACACTCGCCATGGGGGCTCTCCTTAACTTGACGCCTCCACACATAGCGGTGGAGACGGAGATATGGAGAACGGCCCTTCGACTCAGATTCTCTGGGTTATGGCGAGGCTCGGGCAGGGGGCACACGTCTATACTCCGACTGATGGAGGAGTTGGTGGGACCCCCCCCCCCCCCCCCCAGAGGGAGGCGACAGATGCCCTAGTCTCTACCAATTTGAAAGGCCCTACGAGGTACAGATCAAACAAGACATATCCTGGAAGAAGGATAAACTTGCGCTCCTTCGCACAAAAGGGCTCGTCTGGTTCACAGACGGTTCAAAGAAAAGAGGAGGAGCGGTAATTGAAATCTGGTCCGGAGGTCCCAGGCTAAGCATGTCGCTGGCACTAGGGAACACCGCTACAGTATTTCAGGCAGAGGTGTTTGCTATACTCTCCTGCGTCAGGAAAATCCTGACGCTGGGATACAGGGGCAAGCACATCTTCATCTGCAGTGACAGCAGAGCAGCGCTTAGATTAATCGACGCATGCGTGGTGAGATCTAAGCTCGTGCAGGAATGCCCAGCTCTGCTGAGGCAACTAGCGCAATCAAACCGCGTGAAACTGCTTTGGGTGCCGGCACGCAAAAGCATCAAGGGTAACATCGAAGCAGACCGACTAGCTGAGAGGGGAGCTTCACGACATGGCCCAGACAGGGGCTGCCAAATCGGGGTCCCTACGGAACATGTCAAAAAACTAGCAAAGAGGATTGCTAGGGATAAGTTCGCAGAGCTTTGGGGCGATGCACCGGGCATGCTACACACGAGGGGCCTGTTTGGAGGACCCTCGAGCGGGCTCGGTGAGAAGCTGATCAGACTAACAATAAGCAGAACCGAACTGAAAAGCGTAACAGGGCTTATCACGGGCCACTGGTACACAGGCAAACACCTAGTCCACCTTGGACTCAGAGAAGAGGCGAGCTGTCTCAGGTGTGGCGAAGAAGCGGAAACACCACAGCACCTCTCAGTGCGGTGAGGGGGTCTAGTGGGCCCCCGTACGGAGGCCTTTGGACCTAACTTTACCGGCGGAGTAAGTATAGAGGGAATGGGAGTTGGTAGGCGCCTGCTCTTTGCCAGGGCTGCCAACCTAACTACCTTCGCCATAGTATAGGTAGCCCGTGAGGGCTCGGGCACAATGGTCCTCGAGGACTGAGCGCCCGAAAATATCTGAATAATAATAATGATAATAATCTATGAGTATCGTTGTCCTGCTCAGTTTTCCGATTTTCATCAATCTTACAATTTTCTGTCATCGCGCTATTTTCATCGTTCATGCGTTCTTGACGATTTTATCATCTTTGTCGATGCCACGGAATCATCAATTCCGCAATTTTTATGGTCTTCGTCATTTCCGGTTATTTCACTATTTTCATCTTGCTTGTCATTCTCATTCATCGTGACATTTCCGTTAGTTTCACGATCCCAACCAATTTGTCTTTTGCCGTCAAATTTGCAGTTCTCATTGTTTTTGTAATTTTCTATCAATTTTATGATTTTTTGAGTTCCCGTGATTTCCGACTTTTCCACAATTTCCGTGAATTTTGCGATCCCTATCGTTATCAAAATTGAGCTAAGTTTCACAATTTTTATCAAATTTACGATTTTTGGTTATATCGCGATTTTCATCGTACTTGTTATTCTTGTCGATTTTATTATCTTCGTTAATGCCAAAAATCTATCAAATTTCGCGATCATCAAGGTTTCCGTCATTTCCGCTCATTTCATTCTTTCATCTCATCTGTCATTTTTATCCATTAAACCATTTTCGTCAGTTTCACGATCCTCACCAATTCGACTATTTCTGTCAAATTCGCGGTTCTTATTGTTCTTCTCATTTTCGTCGATTTCATCATTTTTGTCGAATGGTCTATATTCATTGTTTCCGTAATATCCGGCTATCTTCTGATTTTTGTCAAATTTGCGATTTCTATTTTCATCGTTATTCTGCTCAGTTTCCCAATTTTCATCAATCTCACGATTTTTTGTCATCGCGCAATCGTCATTGTTTTCGTCAATCTTGAAGATTTTATCATCTTCGTCGATGCCACGGATTCATCCATTCCGCGATTTTTATGGTCCTCATCGTTTCCGTTCGCTTCACTATTCCTATTTTTTTTGTCATTCTTATTCATATGAACTATTCACGTCAGTTTTACGATCTTCACTTGATCAATAATTGTTGTCGAATTAGCAGTTGTTATTGTTTTTATCACTTCCGTCGATTTCATGATTTTAAACAATTGGTCTATTTCTATGAATTCCGTAATCTTTGGCTATCCTCCGATTCTCGTCGAATTTGCGATTTTCATCGTTATCGGTTTTCTGCTCAGTTTCACGATTCCCATCAATGTCTCGATTTTTGGTAATTGCGTGATTTTCATCGTGTTCGTCATTATTCGTCGATTTCTTCATTTTTGTAAATGCCACGGAATCATCATTTCGCGATTTCGATGGTTTTCGTCATTTTCGTTCTTTTTACTATTTCCATTTTTTTTTTCATTTCAATTTATTCAACTATTTGCGTCAGTTTCACGATCTTCACCAATCCGTTAACTTCTTTTCAATTCGCTGTTTTTATCATTTTTGTCGATTGGACGATTTTCATCGTTTTCGTAAATTCCGGCTATTTTACGATTCTTGTCAATTTTGCGATTTTCATCGTTCTCGTTATTTTGCTTAGTATCACAATTTTCATCAAAATTTCGATTTTTTGTCATCACTCTATTTCCATGGTGTTTGTCCTTTTTGTCGATTTTGTCATTTTTGTCGATGCAACGGATTCATATATTCCGCGATTTTTATGGTCCCTGTCATTTCTGTTCCTCCACAATTCTTATCTTCTTTGTCATTTTTCATCATAGGAACCATTTTCGTCAGTTTCACAATCTGCAGTAATCTGACTATCCCCGTCAAATTCGCAGTTCTTATTGTTTTTATCACTTTGGTCAATTTCATCATTTCTGTCAATTGGTCTATTTCTATGGTTCTTCTAATCCCCGGCTATTTCCGGAACTGTTTCGAATTCGCGATTCTCATCATCATCGTTATTATGCTCAGTTGCACAATCTTCATCGATTTCACGATTTTTGGTGATTGCCTGAATTTCACCGTAGTTGTCATTCTTGTCAATTTCACTATCTTTGTCGATGCCAAGAATTTATCAATTCCGCGATTTTCATGGTCTCCGTCCTTTTCGGTTAGTTCACTATTTTCATCTCTCTTGTCATTTTCATTCATTGTACCATCACCGTCAGTATCACGCTCTCTACCCATTTCACCATTCCCGTCGATTTCGCAGTTGTGATTGTTTCTGTAGTTTACGTCGATTTCATTATTTCTGGTAATGCCTGAAATCTATCAAATTTAGCGATTATCAAGGTCTCCGTCATCTCCATTCATTCTACTATTTCCTTCTTTCCTGTCATTTGCAATCATCTGAACCATTTCCGTCAGTTTCACGATCCCTACCAATTCGACTTTTTCCGTCAAATTCGCAGTTCTTATTGTTTTTGTAATTTTCGTCGATTTCATCATTTTCGTCAATTTTACGATTTTTCTAGTTTCCGTGATTTCCGGCTATTTCACAATTTTCGTTAATTTTGCGATCCCCATCGTTATCGTAATTTTGCTTAGTTTCACAACTCTCAATCATCTCACGATTTTCGGTAATTACCTGATTTTCATCGTGTCCGTCATTCTTGTCGATTTCATCATCTTCGTAGATGCCAAAAATTCAACAAGTCCGCGATTTTCATGATCTTTGTCATTCCTGGTCATTCCACCATTTTCATTTTTCTTATCATTTCCATTCATCGAACCGTTTTCGTCAGTCTCACGATCTTCACCAATTTGACTTTTTCCGTCGATCTCCTCGTTCTTGTGAATTCAACGATTTCAGTAGTTTCCGTATCTTCCGGCTATTTCAGAATTTTCGTTAATTTTGCGATCCCCATCATTATCGTCATTTTGGTTAGTTTCACAATTTTCATAATTTTCACGATAGTAGATAGGGTCGGGTATGGGGCGTCACAACAAACCCTGTCCCTTTCCCCCTATGGCGCCATCCCCGCGCCTTGTGGGTTATCGGGCGTCTACCCCCACCCCTAAGCCGGGGTCTTTTTGGGGCATCTTCCCCTCCGTCGGGTCTTTAGCGGGCGTCTTCCCCTCTTTTCCCTGTTTGGGGCCTGCTTGTGGTTCTGGTGACGTCACGCTGGCTTTTTTTTTTGGGGGCATGGGATGGCGGTATTCGCCCCGTCCTGTTTTTGACAGAGGGTGGGTGTTTGCGTTGATTATTTGGGTAATGAGTTGCGTACCTGTTCGAGCAGGTGACTGAGTCCGTTGCGAAGTATATCAGTATGTGGTAAGGGGGGAGGAGGAGGAGGAGGAAGGGAACAAGTAGTAAAACTCTGCCTCGACACGTGTTTTCAAAAAACTTACGATTGATATTTTATTCTACCTCATGGGTTTTGTAAGAAATGAGTACAATAGTTTTTGGTGATTATATGTGAAGCTTACGTTCTATCGGTGAAAGTAATGTTTAATTTTACTAATGGCGTTGTAAGAAATAAGTACACTAGTTTTGGTAATTATAAATCTAAAGCTTACGTTCTAATGGTAAATGAGAAAAAGTTGAGAATTTGTACAACATGAGAAGACAAAAAACTATCGTCTGTCGTTCTTTGACAGTTTTTGGCTTCGCAGCACTGAATATAATGTGGTGTTCGCACTCGAGATATATTGTTACAGTGATCGGTGAAGGTCAGCCCTTCATAAAATTCAGCCACGATGCGGTCGTTGTTTTTGTGGTCATTATCGAATATATTCACAAACTGCCCAAGAGTAAAACCAATAGCCATAAAATGCACAAACATAATACAGTATTGTCCACATACGTCCGAAAAAAGACTTTGGAGTTGTTTGACGTTCCAGTGGAGTCTTCTGCAGTTGCGTCGCAGTGTTCGTCTGTGATGTAGTATGAGCGGTGGCATTTCGAAACTGTCGAAGTAGAGTCCATGACCGGTGGGACTGACGTAGAACGCCACCCAGTGGCCACCCCCTCTCGTGTGATCATCGGTGTTTGCAACGATGATTGTTGGTGCTGTCCACACAAGAGGGATTTGATCCGCGGCGAAAACCCCGCGAGTTCCGCTTTGAAGCGCCGGCAGTGCATCCAGAATTTGAATGGTGTTCATCTTCGGTATCGGAGACGATCATACTACCGAATGTGTCTACTACCGTGGCGTACGTAGGTTCTTGGTCGACTGATACAAGGGTAGAACTGCTGGGTGCTCTGTCGTCCACCGGGGATTCGGGTGAATTCGATGCGTGAGACTGATGCTCGGATACTATTGACAAGGGAGAGTCTCTGGTGGAAGACCGCGATGTCTTATTATTCTGCGGGTACGCTTTGTGGCAGTCTCCTGTGATACGCCTCGAATTCATCTAATTCTTCAATCTGATCACGATGTTTAGAGCACACGCGTAAAATTCCTGTTTTTTAGCGCCGTGAACGGAGCAATATTCTTTGCTCCGATCTAATTCAGCGAACATGGGGCAGTCGACGTCTTCCAAGTTCATGATTTCCCGCGAAGTGATGTCCTGTAGATATTTGGCTTTTTCCCGACCGCGTGTGATGATACGATGGGCATGGCGTGCGATTTCTCGTAAATTGGTAGCAAGTTGATGCAGCGTTATGTCTCCTTCGAACCAATCGATCCCGTGATGATAACAGGTCACGTAATTGTTGACGGCACGCTCCTTTCCCGAGAGATCGGTAAACGGGTATGGCGGTTGTACGACTCAGTGGGAAAAGTACGGATTCTCGAGTGCAACTAATGCCACTTCTTTCGGCAAGAAACGTCCGTAAACATCCCTGAAGCCTTGGATATCTACGATAAAATCCATCAAGGTAAAGATGTTGTCGAGACGGTGAGAAACACTTGACTGTTTCTCTCGAATACGGAACTGCCCTTTTTGAAGTCGTCGAGCCGTACCTCTCACTGTGCTTTTGTTCGGGCATGGTCCCAACACGTGTCGCTCCGTCTGTTTTTTTGTAAGCGTTCGGGCTAACCGCCGAAATCTGTGACAACCTGACGCGATGCATCGACTTCAATAATATTGTCGAATTCCGCGTACACGATACAGTTAATAGTTTCTTTGAGTGCATCGTCGAAGCGTAATTCAATTCTGAGTGTTTCGTGTTTGATGAATGACCAGTGAGACGAACAGTTGGCCGCAAGATCAGGCGTAAGGTCGAATGCTGTGAGACAATTTCCCATTTCGTAGTTTAGTCGTCCGATACCGCAGCCCTCGTTGAAAAAATGTACTCCGGTCCCAGAGAATAGAGTGTGATACGTGTCGACGTATACGCCGTTCTTTTCAAAGCTCGGTTGCAAAGCTTTCGAGGGTATTTGAATGCCGTCGACGTACAACGATAGATAATTCAGCATGAAATGTTGGAAGTTGAAGGGATTCCGTTTTTTGTCACCGTTGAAAGCCTTGTTGCTGACTAGCCCCAAAATGACGCGTTTCGGTAGTTGTCAGAGTATGACGTTGTCCAGCGTCTCAGCCTGCACGCCGGCATGAATGATGAAGGCTTTGACTTCAACTCGGGTAACCGGATATTTTTCCGTACCCTTGGCTAGAGTTCTTGCATGAGCCAGCAATATACCTGGGCTGATTTTCACCCGGCGCACGAGTAAAGATGCTTCTAAAATATGTAGAGTATGCAGCGCTCTAGTTTCCATAAGGCAGAAGCCATCTCTCGAGCGTACAAGGCGTACTCGTAGTTCCACACCGTTCAGTAAAAACTTTTCCCGATTCAAGACGTCGCAGTGGAGATGTCCGATCAAATCTACGACGCGTCCGTTTCGCATGATTTCGTTGCGTTTGATGAAACCGTTCATCAAGGGTACGTCGTTTCCACGTGGTTCGCAAATATCTGATTTGCCGTTCTTGTTATCGTACCACAGTCCAGCCGTAAGATGCGATTGTTTAGCGTTCGGTGCGAAATTCAGCAGCGTCTCTATGTAGGCGCGGTAGGCGTAAGAGTTGTTGGCTGGTGATACCGGTTTTTGATTGAAAAATATATCCACTTGATTGAACATTGAGTGAAGTAAGTTATTTATAGAGGTCACCCATGGTGTAGTAGAAGCGTCCTTGCTCGCTGATGCGGTTGTTTTCTCTTTTGTTCGGCGTAATTGTACGCGTAAGCTCAGCATAGTGTGGGCAAGGTCGATGTACTCGTAACCGTGCCCCGGTACAGCGAATCCGATCGAAAAGTCATCGGTTAGGGACAAAACCGGCTTGTAGTGTATCCATTGTCCGCTTCCGATCGAGGTTTGTGTCGGAGGTACAGAGAATGAATCCAATTCGGATTTCGTGCACTCACTCGAGCACGCGTGTAGAAAAGCCATCGTACGGATATAGTGCGACTAATTACGCCGGTCCAAATATGTCCCTCACGGTTCATTTTTTCGGGTGTTTCTCTCGCCCTCTATTCTTACTTGACGCGGTACGGAACGTCTTCTTCTTCTTCTTCTTCTTTCTTTTCTTAATATTCGAATTCCTCTTCCGCCTGATAACCTTTTGCGCTGCGACGAGACGATCTACGCGGGCGACCAACGACTGTCTCTTCGGTCCTGTGAGCGCCCCTTTATACCCGGAGCCCTGCATAAGATTGGTTAGGTTAGGTTAGGTTTGGTTAGCTTACGTTCTATCGGTAAATTAGGAATGAATATGAATTTGTACAACATTGGGTGTTTCGATCAAGTAGAAATAATACCCTTGAATAATGTTATGTGGAGTAAACAATGCATTGTGTCGTTACGAGATTGTCTTTTTCGCAATTACAAGTGTCTTGTTTTCTACTATCACAGTCGCCACCCAAAGGGCCATAATGATCAGCAGAACGAAGTGAATAACCCCCACACCCACTACACCCCACCGTAACGAAGTTGTAAGTTGTTCATGTTCTGCGGCGCCGATGGCTTTTTTTGGGTCAGGCTCCGGTTGTGTTTCAATGGCGTCCCATGGATGCTGGTCAGTCGAAACGGCTAACCGGGTATGTGTTCTATTGTCGGATGATGGAATGGTTTGTACGGCGACGTGTGAAGAGGATGACGATGTCGTCACTGAGGTTGACGAGGCCATCGTGAATACTGTTCAAGTAGATGTAACGGTGAGTTTCCGTGTCTTGGGAAAAAAAAATTTCTAACTTCAAGTGGTTTGCTCCATGGACTGCTTGATTTCGGCGACGCGTTAAGACGGAAACAATTTAGTCATTTCCAGTAGAGTGATATCAAGATATTGCTCGGCGAATGTTTGCAGCGTTTGAGGTCTGATGCTTGTTGTCGCGGCTTTGAACTCTGTGTTCAGTGCCTGAGCGATACGAAGAAGAGATAGTTCCCTTGGTCCCGTGGATTTTGATTTTGCTGCTACGTGTTGCACGAACAGCAACTTGCACCGATTAACGTTTTCAGTTATTCTTTCGAGTCTTGGAATCCGTTCCTTCACGCAGACAAACACTGACTTCAGACCGTCGAACGTTGTTTTTTGCATCACAATGGAGGGGCGATAGAGTTTTTGACGCTTCGCATGGGGGTGTGTGGTGTCCAAATCACAGTTGTTCGTGTCTTCTTCATTTTTTGATGTTTCGCATAGCGCGTGGTCTTCTATACCATCTGACACATCGAATCGGACTGCGCGTTTTCCATGAGCTGAGGTGAACTCCACGGTACACTCACCGAGATCAATTCGCTCGTCCGGCCACTGAGCACCCTTGTTACAGTCGAATTTGAAATAATCAGATATCTCAACCAACGAATCAGCGAGTCTCGACCACGTTGATGGTTTGAAGGTGATTCCTGTGGATGACGCGTTGCTGATCAATCTGATGATTGGTTAAAATTGTTCGTCTGTTCGCAGTCCGAGCCCGACGTTCACTTTCTTCGTGAAAGAGCTGTTGAGCCCGTACGTAGTCGATAAGAGAGGATTCTTTTCAGATTTCTTCTGTGCTCTGGCGAATGTTTTGAATATCCTACTGGCGTTGCTCATTGGTGAAGTGGATTTGGACGTGGCCATCGCTAGTGGATGATACTTTCACGACAACTGCAAGACTGAGCTCTGTCGGGGATCCCATGTCGTTGATATGTTGAATATGATGATGATGATTACGATGCGTCTTACTCGTTACCCCGTACCATTGGCTAGTCGTTATATACACCTGTGAGTTTAAACCCACTTACATGCAACCGCGATTGTTACACTTTACCACCCGCGTATACCGCTGCTGTGACGGCTGGTGCCCGTCAATCATGTCAGCTGAATAGTTACCAGCTTGCCTAATGGAAGCAATATACGAAATGTGGAAAAATCCGTCACACCCGATCTCACGCCGGCCACGCGGCATCGTTTTATCTCACTAGTCTCGGCACTTGGACTTGAGTGCATGGTGATGAATGACATGGGCACCGGCGCATCCAAAGGGGTGTCGGCTTGCAAGTCATGAAAGTTACCGAGAACTCGTCCCTTTGTGTAACGGTCATTTTCTAACACCCGCGGCTTTTATGCACATCATCTGTTGCACAATCAACACGCTCGTTCGTGAACTTGTTGTGGTCAACAACGATTGTTGGGCGGACGGACGTACGAAGGAATCGGTCATTCTCTCAATTTATCGTCGAAGTTTTACACTTTCTAAGAAAATGTCATGAACGTAACCTAATGGTCTCGGGCACCTGTGCAATTTTAATACGAAACATCGGACAAGAATTAAGGTGCTTGGTAGCGTTTCGATTACGGGTGACGATGACCATCACGAGATTTCCTGTATGCTGCAACAGTCGTGTGGTCAATGTATTTGGTAACGATTTTATAAAAACTAACAGCGGCACATGGTTGGGATAGAGAGGTGCAGTAATAGCAAAGGCTGAAATTTCAGAAAGTCCCTGTGAAAGCCTCTCACGCAATGTTATCAGTTATGGGTTGACGGGTTTACGGCGCACCTCCGGAATCGGCAGCGAAGGAGTTTTCCCATCTCATGTCGTTCCCATGAAGAGCTTACGCAGATTTTATTCACATGTGTACGTACCCATCTTGAAACACATTGATGCCCATATGCCAGGCTTTTAGACTACTATGGGAAAATGCGTTAACACCCCTGAATCATCCCTGCTCCTCCTTGGCTCCCAGATTCAGGAAGATCATGAATGGATCGATACGGCGAAGACACTGTCAGTCTTAGACATCTTGCGTGGCAGTCAACAGCTCTCTGTCTTACAGACTTTTTAAATTTTCTCATCATGTCTGGTATCGTGGAACTGTGCGCAACAGTCGTGCTGAAGGTTCTGAGCTCAGCTCATCGTCAAAGTGCTGTAATCGATCGCGAATGCGATCTTCGGTGGCGATGTTTTCTTGTTCGAATGTCTTTAGCGCAATTGTTGCGGCAAGTGCGACGGCTCCTGACGGTATGTGGTGAGCGAGTGATAGCGCGAATGCACGCCGCCGGTGTGTTTGGCAATTCAATCGAGTGCTTGGTGATCGTGGTAGACATAGTCAGAAGGCGTGGTACCGCGGACCTTGCTGTCCTGGAACCCTTGATTAGGGAATACGTAGAACGTTCTGGTAAGTACATGTCGTTTGTCAATATTGCAAAAATCACATCACTCTCTCTCTGTATGCCGCTGCAACGGAAAAATTTAAAACAACCTGAATCGCATGTTATTCTCTCTTCTGACAGCGCTGCTGGCTATGTTGAACGACGACGAGTCAACGGATGAGTTGCTTGCCCAGGCGGCGTATATTTGCGAGGCGATGGAGTTGAGTAACATCGGGGAGGACCGTCTTGATGACGGTGTCGGAGAAGAAGAAAAAAAAGTAACACCTGAGCAGGCAGACGATCCGAAGCAAGTTTGCGAGCTGATAAAAATCGCTAATTTCGAGGAGGTCTGCACGGAAGACGGGGGTCAGTATGGGGATGAAAACGTCCGTCGATACGAGGTGGGTGACGAAGAAGAATAAGAAGAAGAAGAAAAAAAAGAAGAAGATGAAGAAGAAGAAGAAGAAGAAGAAGAAGATGATAAAGAAGATGAAGAAAATGATGAAGAAGAAGAGGAGGAAGATGATGAAGTGTCATCTGATTAATGCTCCGAGTGTGACCGGAGTGATGATAGTGGTGACTATAATATCGAAAGTGAGGAAAATGACGAAAACTGTAAAGAGAATGAATACATGGGTGAAGTGCTTCTGAATGTTTTTTTGCTCCAGGCACCAGGTGCTGCAGTGATTGAGGAGGTGGATGTTTCAGAGGGTGAGTTGCAATCAAGCTTATTCGAAAAGTGTGTGTGTTTACCCGTCGAGTACCCGCATTAAATCACGTACTTTCATTTCATAATCATAAAAGTTTGGGCTTTTTTTCTTGACAGGGCGCGTACCATTGCATAGATATACATCCAAACGTGATAAAATGTATTCGTGTCTACAGACAAGGATGATGCGAAGTCAAGGGGTTCAACTCTAAGTATTGACGGTGGAATATCTTCACTGACTTGGTCAATTGTTTTCGACCGAGAATCGCCCGAATATTGACGATAATGCTATGCGGCTATTCGTTTGGTGTGCGCGCGTTTTGAATTTCTCCGCTTTTCGTCCGCATGCCTCTTCAACAATCAAAAGAGTGAAAAACAGTTCAAGGCCTTTTTTGTTATATTTTATGAATCAGTAGACTCGCGCGGTTCCGGAATCACGCGAACTGACGTCAGAAAAGGAGGCACTTACACCCGTGTTCAAACCGGTGGATCTAGGAAACCTTTTCGCGTCAACGAAGGTGCTAGTTCCTTCGGCATAAGACTTAGCACCACCCGGCAAAATGATGATGACGACGACGAGAATCGAGACGAGGATAACGAGGATGAGGACGAAGCCGTTGAAGAAATTACGGAAAGGGTCGAGAACGAGAATGAGCCTCACACAGCGAGCGGTCCTGTTTCACACGTCCTGGGGAATAGGTTTTCGATAGTGGGCGAAACGCGCAAATATATCCGACGCTTTGAAATAGACGGACGCGAACTTGTTGTTAAGATTAAAATACCGGATCCGGAGGTAAACCTCGTCGAGTGGCTGGAAGGTGCCTTCAAAGATTTACATACTTATGCTACGGGAAAATGTCGAAGCGGTGATTATATAGGATTCACTTTTAGTGCAAAAAGTTTCAATCCGGGGGCTGCATGGCTATCGTTTCGTCCGGTTCGCGACTCCGCGTATAGCGATTTCTGGAAACTGGTTTCCAGCGTGACGCAAAGCGCGTTCGAATTCGGGCTGGACAAATTGTATACGGTGACTGTGCACACGGTCAAAGTCCCGGCAGGGCGCGGCAAAACGGTATGGAATAACGGGGCTCTGACCAACAAGAGGTCGATTATAAATATCATCAACAACGACGGTATATGTCTAGCGCGTGCAATAGTAATCGGTATAGCGCATGTTGAACGGGGTGCCGTACGTAGCGGAGAATTACATCAGCGTTACGAGGCCATTCGATTCCCTCATTCTGCTCTCCAGCGTAGCGAAGCGCAGCGTTTAACAGCAAAAAGTGATGTCAAAATTCCAGAAGAAGGATGCGGCGTTTATGAAATCTCCCGCTATCAGGAAAACTTGGCGCAAGAAGGAATAGCGCTGATCGTATTTGAAATGAACGAGTTGGGTAGCGGCGATGAGATATTTTACGACGGCTCTATCTCTCTGGTTGATACGGGGGTCGGAGTTAGTTCCTGCTTTAATTTACTGTACGATCTCGAGGAGAGACATAATAGCCTAATTACAAACGTCACAGCTGCTGCTGCTGGCAAATCCTTTTGCATGCCATGTAACAAGTGTTTTAACAGACCTCTCGAACATCGCTGTTCGAACCGTCGTCCTCAATGTTTCAACAGGCCGCCCTGTGAACGAGTCTTGGGTGAGGTCAAGTGTTCGGATTGTGGGCGCGGCTTTCGCGAAGAAAATTGTTTTCAAAAGCATCGTCAAGTTGGGTCTATAAGCCCACGACGTACCGTGTGTCCTTCGTTGCGCATATGTACCGATTGCTCGCGTCTCGTGGATCTCACCACCGGCAGACCACATAGCTGTAACAAACGTTACTGCAGTACATGTCGTTGTTAACGTTCTTACAATCACTTCTGTTTCATGGCACCGTTGAAAAGCGTGGACAAGCTCGGTCGCTTTGTATTCATATTCTATGATTTCGAAACGCAGCAGAATGTCCCAATCGTTGAGGACACCTCGACCAATATCCATATTCCGAATCTCTGCGTGGCGCAGCAGGTGTGTACGGAGTGTATCGGTGAAGCCGAAGTAATCTCAGGCAGTTCGGCTTGCGGTCTCGTGCGCGAGTTCATTTTCCAAAGAGATCCCGTCAAGGAGTTGGTAGAACTGGCGACAAGACCCGTCCAAAATTTTTTTCGCTGCTACGTGCTACGCCCCTTTACCGAAAGTACAACCATAGCGTCCGCGTGCTCCGCGGTCTCTCGGATAAACTTTTTACAGCCGGAGCGTATAGGCATCCTACCGGTGGGAGGATATCGCTTCGCTGATAACTATTCGCAACAGGCTTAAGACTGGTTAGCATGGGTGAAACACGAGTCGCAGCTAGTCATCCGTCATGCCGATAATTCGCGCGAGTTCAGAGTACCTGAGACGGGACGTGCCGTGGACGGGTATTGCGTAACACCTGATGGCGTGCGGCGAGTTTTTGAATTTCACGGGTGTATCTGGCACAATTGCCGTAATTGTTTCAAAATCAATCGCGATCGTCGATCCGTGAGCGGAGTGTCGCTCGACAAGCGTCACGAAGAGACCGTCGCGAAAACTGCCCGGATGACCGCACTGGGATACCACGTGACCGAAATGTGGGAATGCATCTTTGATCGTCTCCTGAAGAACAATGCTGAAATGAGGGCGTACATTGCGAGTCACTCGACTAACTCGCGTACCGAGTCTTTAAACCCGCGGGATGCTTTCTATGGCGGACGTACAGGTAACACATCGTGTTATCACGAGGTAAAAACGGATGCGGACGGAGTCGCGACCGAGCAGATACGCTATGTCGACGTGTGCTCTCTTCACCCTTACGTCTGTAAGAATAGTCGATACCCGGTGGGACATCCAGTTGTCTACGTGGGTGACGAGTGCCCCATGTTAACGAGGATGGGTGGTACGGACATAGCAAGGGTCGAGGGCCTAGTGAAGTGTACAGTCTTACCGCCTCGAAACCTTCACTACCCAGTCTTGCTGGTGCGTATGCACGGAAAATTGATGTTTGCTTTGTGTCGCACGTGCTGCGAAAACCTCGAACAAAACGGCTGTCGGCATAGCGAAGAAAAACAGCGGGAGTCCGAGGGTACGTGAGTATCCGACGAATTGAAAAAAGCCGTAGAGAAGGGCTGCCGGATTTTGAAGATTCTGGAAATCTGGGAGTTTCAGATTACTTCTTTTGATTCTTCCACTCGGTAAGGTGGCCATTTCGCGCAGTATATAGACACGTTTCGTAAAATCAAGCAGGAGGCCAGTAGCTGGCCTGCCAATTGCAAAGACGAGGCATCGCGCAATGATTATCTCGACGAGTACGAGAGAGTAGAGGGGATTCGGCTAGACCGTTCAAGAATTTCAAAGAATTTCGGTCTGCGCTCCGTGTCTAAGTTATGCCTGAATTCGTTTTGGGGGAAGTTCGGACAGCGGGAAAATATGACGTAAACGGAAATCGTAAATATGCGTCAGCAACTATTGGAGTTAATCACCAACCCCGAAGTCGTGGTATCGGGCATATTGATAGTAAACGATACCGTACTGTACGATAGCTGGTCACACGCCGCGCAACGCGTTGAACCGTTGCCCTGATCCAACGTCGTTATCGCCGCCTATACGACTGCCCAGGCTCGCTTAGAATTGTACGAGTATCTCGAACTACTCGATAGACGCGTACTCTATTACGATACGGATTCCGTAATCTACCGGCGAAACATGCTCGATCTGAACGAGCACGAACCGCCAACGGAGAATTTTCTCGGTGATCTCACGGCTTAATTGGAGGCATACGGTAAGGGCTCCTTACTTCACGCGTTTGTTTCGGAAGGTGCAAAATTCTACGCGTTTATGGTACGGCGCCCCGACCGCAGCGACGCGGAAATTTGTCAAATCAAAGGCATCACGCTGAATCACGACAGCAAAAAACGTATCAACTCCTCAGCGATTAGGAGAATGATGGTGGAATCAGCGGATCCCGTGCGTCTGGAATACTGCGCTATTCGTCGGACCGCTTTGTACAATGTTGTCACGCGAACGGAGACGAAAACCTGCGAACCCGTCTTCGTCAAGAGATTCCGCCGCCCGAATTCATTCGATACGTTACCGTACGGGTACAAAGACGGAAACGGGGGGTATACAAGTCGTCCTCGGGCACGTGGAATGAGGACCGCATGCTTCGTGAGGCTCACGCTTACTCGACCTTTCTCTTCACGAACAAAATTTAGGTACATCACGTCAACGATCCAAGACTTCGTTTCTACCCTCCCTGTCGTCAGCTTCATTCAGCTTTTCGTCATATAAGTACAGCGGCCGGGGTGCGACACGATCAGAATCGGATTCGCCGGAGACAATCGAGGTCACGCACGTACGACTGAGGAGAAAGAGAAGAAGAAGAAGAAGAAGAAGCAGAAGAATGAGAAGAAATACACGGACAAGCAATCTCAGTTGCATCAAGACTCCGTCAGAGGTGAGACAGAGTTTATTAAACACTGACAATGTACGAACGTACTGTGACGTGGCGTTTTCAGCCTCGTTACTACGGCACCCAAATCTCCCGGAATTTTCTCCCGTTTTTCGTCAATAATATAGAAAACTGCAGCACACCAAAAACGAATCACCAAGGCTGAATTGAAATAAGAGATATTCCGTATAATCAACTGATTTTCGTTGTTGTTCCGAATAATCTCTTGCGTGACCTGGGAAAATACCGACGAGTTGAGACAAAGACGACCTACGACGACCTCCCGGGCCCTTTTCTCCAAGGGTACAACTCTGACGTCATCCGTGCCAATCAGAATACCGATGTGCACTCTTCCGCTGTAGACCGGACCACCAGCTGATGACAGCATCGCCAACATCTCCCGTCTCCCGATCTACCAAATCGCTACCGGCGTATAGGACCGCAAGACGACCCGTCTACGATCTCCCGCTAGTCGATAGGTGCGTAAGACGCTCTGCTATCGACGAATAGATGCTACGGAAGGCGGCGTATAGAGTGGCATGAACCGAGTAGTGTCACCTTCCGTCCCGTAACTTACTGGCCAGGAGCCAGACCAAACTAACATCTACCGTTCCGGAACTGATCCCGTCACCGGGTAAAACTTGGTAACCTTCCGAGATGACGTTCTGCCTAGGAAGACACGTAGGAGCCGAGGCACAGGTGAGCCCAGGCCTACATTCCAACTCTCGAGACGACTTACATAGGATAGAGATGTTGCTCTCGAAGATGGGGACTCCGATCGCTGAGTCGACGCAGCCTTGGATGGCCTTCTGAACGCAAACAGCCAGCCGGTCAGTACTCAGAAGCGAGCGCGGCCGATGAGGAAGCATAGATGATGACGTCAGAGGAGAGGAGAGGCGCTGAATAGGCAAATTGAATTGTCATCCAAAGAATTGCGCCCTACACCTGCGGCCTAATTAGGAGAGGGAGTCGCCGATCCGGACGATTTCCGAGAAAGAAGATCCTGGACACCGGCGCTCAACTCGTCCTACTCTGCGAGATACCGTTGTACCGACAGGACGTTTCTGGCTAGATCCTTCCTCACCAGTTAAGATCTTCCTTTTCCGCTTTTCTAAATCTACCGTCTCTCCACCGTTTCTCACCGAACATCTACCGCTACCGTTGAGTTTAGATTCATTCCCATCCGCTCTTCAGTTCACAGTATTTTCAAATCTAGAATCAGTTGGAGTATTTTTTATTAAGATAGAATCAGTGGGTGCCGAACTCCTTCAATAAGGTGAGGTTTTTCACCTTCTGAGAGAGGCACGAAGTAGCCACGTGGGGATTGAGAATTGCCTAAAGTCTTACGTATTTTTGTTTTATCGTTTTGTAAGTCGGTGCGTACTAGCCCTACCGCAGTCCATTTTTGTGTAAGTCAGTGGGTACAAGGCCCACTGCATCCCGTCATTTTTGTGTGTAAGTCAGTGGGAACGAGCCCCACTGCATCCCGTATATTTGATAAGTCGGTGGGAACGAGCCCCACCGCAATTTGGTACGGTCCAGTCCGTTACGTATTTCGGTTTTTGGGCAATTCGGCAATTCCTCCCGGCGCACCTCGTGGCCGAATTAAATTCGTAAGTTTTGTATTTTCGTTATCTGAGTATTTAGTTTGGTCTTCTACCGTTTCTCCCGTGCATTTGCTGCACGTAGCATCATTTAATACGTTCAGGAATTAAGTAAAAATTCAAGTACTACGTTAAGCAAGCCTTGGTGATATTTGGTGATGCTGTATGGTATTTTGCTATGATTTATGTAATATCTTCTCCCGTATTAATTCGTCATTCCTTTGGGTAATTTGTTACCCCTACGGTAAATCTTAAGTTCCGTTACGTTCCCGATCAGTTTGGAAAATCTATTGTCTGTTACCGTAGAGTAGCCACGGAAAAGCGCTCCGTGTAAAACCGCGCCTTTCTCCCGTTCGTCATAATCGCACATTCAGATAATTTGTATAAGAATCAGTAAACTCTCGCAGGTCTTTCGGATATCGAAATTATAATTTTGTACTCCCGTAAATAATTTCCCGCTACCGTTAAACAACTTATATTTTGTTACTCTCGACCTATTGTAAATCTGCCGATTCTGTATTTTTTGCCAAATTTGTTGAAATACAGTCTCCCGTAATTACTAATTTTGTTTTGCGTTATCGTTATTTTATTTGTGCCCGAATTGTTGTTGTGAATCCACGCCACTCCACCATTTATTCCGCTGTTGAACAGCCTGTGCCTAGCCAGCCACTCCGCCGGATCTGCATTCGTTTATTCTGTAAGTTCTTATTATTTCGTTAAGTGACGCGACACGCGTCTGGCGCCCAACAATTTTTTCGTTCCGTTTTCCGTTTTTCGTTTCGTACAGATCGCGCCGAAGGCACGTGGGTTTTCCCGGGTCCAACCCGCTTGGGAGAAAATAAAAAACCCCAACGTCGCGGTACACATAACTCGATACGGGAATCGCAATTAGTCTGTAGTCACGCTGTAGCGGAGTGTCGGTTTTGGCTCAGCGTATCAGGGTACGCGCGTACGTACGAGCTTGTAACGTAAGCGCTCCGCGGAGATGAGCTCATCCGTAGACGTGTGCTGGTACGAGCTCATGGCCAGCCCACTCCGCGTACCGCGCGTGCTGGAGTGAGCTCATGGCCAGCACGCCGCCGCCGCCACCGCGTGCGATACGATTTAATACAGTCGATAGGACTATGTTTGCAGAAATTTGATTCACCCGTAATCTTTTTACAGCGAAGCGACGCTAGACGATGACTCTGGATACACGTTGGGAGCATCCGTTCTCTGCCATCGTTGCAGGTTCATCGGGCTTGTGGAAAGTCCAATTTCGTGGAGACTTTCTTAATACACTGTATTCGGATGTGCGATGCAAAATTCACTCGCGTCATCTGGTACTACGACGAATGGCAACCGTTGTACGAATCCACCAGTGGTATAGAATATCGTAAGGGTTTACCGCAACACACTGACTACGACGGCGACAAGAGTTCTCAACTGCTGATCATCGACGATCTGATGCGCGAAGCGTCCAACAACGTAGTCGTCGATTTATTCATCAAAGTTTGCCACCACAAAAACCTCAGCGTCTTCTACGTCACGCAAAACCTATTTCACAAAGGACACGGTCAACGCGACATTTCGTTAAACGCGAACTATATAGTATTTTTCAAAAATCCTCGGGACCGTAGTCAGATACAACATCTCGCGCGTCAGGTCTGTCCAGAGAACCCACGGTGTCTTCGAAAGGCCTATCACGATGCTACGGCCATTCGCACGGATATCTGCTACTCGACTTGAAACAAACGACCCCTGAAAACTGTCGCTTTTGGACGAAAATATTTCCTACGGACGAGAAACACTACGTATACGTTCCGAAAAAGAATATAAAGTCGAACGGAACGGGTAAAGTCCCAGTCATTCAGCTGTGATGCCGCGAGGAAGTCGTCGGAAAAGCAGTGCCAGCTTCGGCAAGACGAACACCGTCGCTCTGCGGGCTCTGCAAAAACTAAATCCTACTCAAAAATTGGCTTTGCTCCGTACCGCTGACAAAACGTTGGTGAGAGATATTTGCAAGTGCGCTCTCAATGTCTCACTGGGAAACGTGGAACTGTCGCGCGCCCAGAAAATCCGTCTTGTTCAACACAAGCAAACGCTCCGTCAACTGGCCAAAAAGCAAGGTAGTTTGAGGAGTAAGAAAAAATTTTTAATTCAACAAGGAAACGGATTCCTGACTCTATGACTCGCACCGATATAAGGGACTTCGGCTTCTGGTCTGTTTCCGAAGTGGAGAAGAAGAATCAAAAAAAGAGAATAGTGCATGCAAAGAAGATGGTTCTCATACCGGCGGATACGATTGAGAGATTTCGACGTCGCGTCAGCGAGAATACAACTGCGGAAGTTACACCGACGACGACAAATGACGTCGCCGAAAATTCTGTCTCAAGACTGGACCTGGAGATGGGAGTTATCTTGAAATCAAAGTCGAAAGACAACGCGGAAAAGTGGCAACTCTTTCAGCAAGCGATGCAACGGTATTTATTTTTTACAAACGAAAATGGAAAGCCGTTGGAAGTTCTGATTCGCAACAACGGAGAAAGCAATACGGCGAGTCGATCACCCAACGAAATACCGAGAGCGGTTGTAAAACAGGAGTATCAGAAGATAGTAGACGCTGTTTCGAACAGGTATGCTGCGAAACTGGGACTTTTGATGCGATTGCTGACGATAAGCGACGAGACATCTGCGTGTTTTGGATGGAATGTGTCCGGTGTTGTTTCAATCGACGGAGTCATCATTCCCGGTACAAATATTGTCGATCTGATCAATCACACGATGCGCTCGAGAAAGACATTTGATCCCGCAGGAAGCATACAGTTTGCACGGTTTCTCCACGCGATTAATGTGCCGCGAGAGTGTGTGGGAAATGATGGATTTCGGAAAACTATTCGATCGTTTGACGAGACGCGAAGAAGCCTCGTTCCGAGAAAAAGAAGACCCATGACCACCACCACCACCAGCGATGCAACCGATGAGACGGTTAGCCCGCAACCTCAAGTTCCAGTAACGCGTAATCGTTCGAAAGAGACCAACGTGTCTCCAGGATCCCCCTATTCGGGAGTACGAAATTGGAAAAGACTGCGCTTCTCGTAGTGATGCAAATGCTCGGAGAGATCTATTACGACCCAGCACACCCTGCGGGCTACGCGGGTGCGCGAAATCTGGAACGGGCGGCTCGCGGCGAAAAGACTCGAGCGATGGTGAAGAAATGGCTGGCTGCACAGGATACGTACACTTTGCACAAATCCGTGCGAAGAAACTTTGAGAGAGCAAGATACGACGTTTCCAACATCGACGACGTGTGGGAGGCTGATCTGGCCGATTTGAGCTCGATGAGAAGAAAAAATAACGGACATCGCTATTTACTGGTGGTCATCGACGTTTTGAGCAAATACGCCTGGGTCGTACCCCTGAAGTGTAAAACAGCCAATTCCGTAGCGGAAGGATTTCAACACGTGCTAACCACAACCCCACGTAGACCTGTTTCACTGCAGACCGACAAGGGTGAGGAGTTTGTCGGACGAACATTTCAAAAGCTTCTTTCGGACAACGGCATACGATATCGTACTACCCGCAATTCCGATATTAAAGCGGCTATCGTCGAACGCTTCAATCGCACACTCAAGGAGCGACTATGGCATTATTTAACGCATAAAAATAGTCAGCGCAACGTAGACGTTTCACCACTCATCGTTCAAGCGTACAACGAGACACGTCACTCGAGTATCGGTATGTCCCCTGCCGAGATGACGCTAGAGAACGCTGCAAAAGCGCGGGCTTACATGCAGAAGCGGTATCCAGCACGTCGTATCGGCAGACCCCGATTTCGCGAAAACGATATCGTGCGAATCAGCAAAACCAAAGGAACTTTCCAGAAAGGCTACGAGTCAAACTGGAGCGAGAAATTGTTCAAAATTCGCCGAGTACTCGCTCGCGCACCGATTGTCTATGTATTAGAGGATCTCTCCGGCAAAGAAATTGACGGTACTTTCTACGAACCTGAGCTTCAGCGTATCGAGGGAAGAGGTCCCGATGGCGATGCCCTCTAAAATTGGAGAAAAAAAAAAGAGACAAAAGACTAGATTAACGGTGTCGTCGCAGTCATTCGTTCTGCGTACGTTGACGCGGAACCTCGCAAGACACGCCAGTGCGATGGCAAAGGACCACTTTTACATCACACTTCCGAGCAATAGCTCAGTCCCCCTTTTCCCGGACAATCGTTCCTGCTGCTACATCACGCAGTTACTACGCGCAATCGTGCTAAGTGGCGAATGGGAGGTGGGACTCGCGAAAATTCATTATCCACTAACATTTTCACAAGATTTCTACTCGGTTCCCGGTCTGGATGTATCGTCAGATTTCATCCCGCCGAACATTCCGTCGCGTCAAATGTTTGTCTACTGTGATCTCGTCGAGCCCCGTATAGTCGGTGATGTACACGCTCCTCTTTTACGAGTCGTACACGCCTGCGGGGAACAACACTCAATACGCGGCGAATCTGATACAAAAATTTTCTCGCAGCCACACTACCTACCACTGCTTTACTCGAACTTCCGCACCATAGAGATTAATATGAAAGATAAAACTGGAAAATCCATCCCATTCGATCACGGCACACTGACGGTAACGCTTCACTTCGAACGTGTTCGTTGATACGAAAGGGGTAGAAGACGAAGAAACAGACGATATGGTTGACTACGCGGAACATTATGAGAATCAACCCAAATGTGGTGGTGATACGAAAACTTTTTATCGCGGTGTGCCACATCAACGAGGTCACGGTATCGGTAGTTTCTTGGGAGGATTAATTCGCAGAGTTTTGCTGTTACTGAAAAGTGGAGCAAAATCCGTTGGAAAGGAGGCCTTGCGAGCAGGGATGAACGTCATGGCTGATATGGAGAGCGACGTACCCTTCAAAGAAGCCGTCAAATCACGGGCCAAAGAATCGGGGCGTAATTTGCAGAAAAAGACCGAAGAAAAACTTACCAATCTTATGCAGGGCTCCGGGTATAAAGGGGCGCTCACAGGACCGAAGAGACAGTCGTTGGTCGCCCGCGTAGATCGTCTCGTCGCAGCGCAAAAGGTTATCAGGCGGAAGAGGAATTCGAATATTAAGAAAAGCAAGAAGAAGAAGAAGAAGAAGACGTTCCGTACCGCGTCAAGTAAGAATAGAGGGCGAGAGAAACACCCAAAAAAATGAACCGTGAGGGACATATTTGGACCGGCGTAATTAGTCGCACTATATCCGTATGATGGCTTATCTACACGCGTGCTCGAGTGAGTGCACGAAATCCGAATTGGATTCATTCTCTGTACCTCCGACACAAACCTCGATCGAAAGCGGACAATGGATACACTACAAGCCGGTTTCGTCCCTAACCGATGACTTTTCGATCGGATTCGCTGTACCGGGGCACGGTTACGAGGACATCGACCTTGCCCACACTATGCTGAGCTTACGCGTACAATTACGCCGAACAAAAGAGAAAACAACCGCATCGGCAAGCAAGGACGCTTCTACTACACCATGGGTGACCCCTATAAATAACTCACTTTACTCAATGTTCAATCAAGTGGATATATTTTTCAATGAAAAACCGGTATCACCAGCCAACAATTTTTACGCCTACCGCGCCTACATAGAGACGCTGCTGAATTACGCACCGGACGCTGAACAATCGCATCTTACGGCTGGACTGTAGTACGATAACAAGAACAGCAAGACAGATATTTGCGAACCGCATGGAAACGACGTACCCTTGATGAACGGTTTCATCGAACGCAACGAAATCATGCGAAACGGACGCGTCGTAGATTTGATTGGACATCTCCACTGCGACGTCTTTAATCAGAAAAAGTTTTTACTGAACGGTGTAGAACTACGAGTACGCCTTGTACGCTCGAGAGATGGCTTCTGCCTTTTGGAAACTAGAGCGCTGCATACTCTACATATTTTAGAAGCATCTTTACTCGTGCGCCGGTCGAAAATCAGCCCAGGTATATTGTGGCTCATGCAAAAACCCTAGCCAAGGGTACGACAAAATAACCGGTTACCCGAGTTGAATTCAAAGCCTTCATCATTCATGCCGGCGTGCAGGCTGAGACGCTGGACAACGTCATACTTGGCCAACTACTGAAACGCGTCATTTTGGGGCTTGTCAGCAACAAGGCTTTTAACGGTGACAGACAATGGAATCCCTTCAACTCCCAACATTTCATGTTGAACTATCTATTGTTGTACGTCGACGGCATTCAAATACCCTCGAAAGCTTCGCAACCGAGCTTTGGGAAGAACAGCGTATACGTCGACACGTATCACACTTTATTCTCTGTGACCGGAGTACATTTTTTCAACGAGGGCTGCGGTATCGGACGACTACACTACGAAATGGGAAATTGTCTCACAGTATTTGACCTGACACCTGATCTTGCGGCCAAATGTTCGTCTCACTGTTTACTCAACAAACACGAAACACTCAGGATTGAATTACGCTTCGACGATGCACTCAAAGGAACTATTAACTGTATCGTGTACGCGGAATTCGACAATATTATTGAAGTCGATGCATCGCGTCAGGTTGTCACCGATTTCGGCGGTTAGCCCGAACGCTGACAAAAAAACAGACGGAGCGACACGTGTTGGGACCATGCCCGAACAGAAGCACAGTGGGAGGTACGGCTCGACGACTTCGAAAAAGGGCAGTTTCGTATCCAAGAGAAACAGTCAAGTGCTTCTCACCGTCTCGACAACATCTTTACCTTGATGGATGTCATCGTAGATACCCAAGACTTCAGGGATGTTACGGACGTTTCTTACCGAAAGAAGTGGCATTAGTGGCACTTGAGAATCCGTACTTTGCTCATTGGCTCGTACTACCGCTTTACTCGTTTACCGATCTATCAGGGAAGAAGCGTGCCGTCAACAATTACGTGACCTGTTATCATCACGGGGTCGATTGGTTCAAAGAAGACATAATGCTGCATCAACTTGCTACCAATTCACGAGAAATCGCACGCCATGCCCATCGTTTCATCACACGCGGTCGGGAAAAAGCCAAATATCTACGGGACATTACTTCGCGGGAAATCATGAACTTGGAAGACGTCGACTGCCCCCTGTTCGCTAAATCAGATCAGAGCAAAGAATATTGCTTTTTTCACGGCGCTAAAAAACAAGAATTCCACGCGTGTGCTCTGAACATCGTGATTAGATTAAAGAATTGGATGAATTCGAGGCGTATCACAGGGGACTGCCACAAAGCGTACCTACAAAATAATAAGACATCACGGTCTTCCACCAGAGACTCTCCCTTGTCAATAGTATCCGAGCATCAGTCTCACGCATCGAATTCACCCGCATCCCCAGCGGACGACAGAGCACCCAGCAGTGCTACCGTTGTATCAGTGGACCAAGAACCTACGTACGCCACGGTAGTAGACACATTCGGTAGTATGATCGTCTCCGATACCGAAGATGAACACCTTTTAAATTCTGGATGCACTGCTGGCGCTTCAAAACGGAAATCGCGAGGTTTTTGCCGCGGATTGAATCCCTATTGTTTGGACAGCACAAACAATCATCGTTGCCATCACGGATGATCACACAAGAGGGGGTAGCCACTAGGTGGCGTTCTACGTCAGTCCCACCGGTCATGGACTCTACTTCGACAGTTTCGGAATGCTACCGCTCATACCACATCACAGACGAACACTGCAACGTAACTGCAGAAGACTTTACTGGAACGTCAAACAACTTCGAAGTCTTTTTTCGGACGTATGTGGACAATACTGTATTATGTTTGTGCATTTTATGGCTGTTGGTTTCACTCTTGGGCAGTTTGTGGATATATTCGATAATGACCACGAAAACAACGACCGCATCGCGGCTGAATTTTATGAAGGGCTGACCTCCACCGATCACTGTAACAATAAATCTCGAGTGCGAACACCACATTGTATTCAGTGCTGCGAAGCCAAAAAACTGTCAAAAAACGACATACGATAGTTTCTAGTCTCCTCATGTTGTACAAATTCTTAACTTTTTCTCATTCACCATTAGAACGCAAGCTTCAGATTTATAATCACCAAAACTAGTGTACTCATTCCTTACAATGCCATTAGAAAAATTAAACATTACTTTTACCGATGGAACGTAAGCTTTACATATAATCACCAAAAACTATTGTACTCATTTCTCACGAAACCCACGAGGTAGAATGAAATATTAATCGACGCAAAAGACCCAAAAGACCCGACGAAGGGAATAATGCCCGGAAAAGACCCCGGCGGAGGGGTGGGGGTAGACGCCCAATAACCCCTAAGCGAGGGGATGGCGCCATGGGGAGAAAGGGAGGGGGTTTGTTCTGACGCCCCATACCCGACCCTATCTACTATCGTACTATTTCCGTCAGTTTCACGATCTCTACCAATTCGACTTTTTTCGTCAAATTCGCAGTTCTTATTGTTTTTGTAATTTTCGTCGATTTCATCATTTTCGTCAATTTTACGATTTTTCTAGTTTCCGTGATTTCCGGCTATTTCACAATTTTCGTTAATTTTGCGATCCCCATCGTTCTTGTTATCTTGGTTAGTTTCACAATTTTCAGCAATTTCACGATTTTTGGTAATTGCGCGATTTTCATCGTCTTCGTCATTCTTGTCGATCTCATCATCTTTGTCGATGCCGGAAACTCGTCGATTCTGCGATTCTCATGGTCTCCGTCATTTCCAGTTATTTCACTATCTTCATCTTCTTTGTCATCATCATTCATCGTACTATTTCCGTCAGTTTGACGATCTTCACCGATTCGACTTTTTCCGTCAAATTCTCGAACTCTCATTGTTTTTGGAATCCTCGTCGATCTTATCATTCCTGTTAATTTTACAATTCTTAAAGTTCCTGCGATTTCCGGCTATTTCACAATGTCCATTGATTTTGCGATCCCCATCGTTATCGTAATTTGACCTAATTCCACAATTTTTATCAATCGCACGATTCTTGGTAATTGCCTGATTTCCATCGTGTTCGTCATTCTTGTCAATTTTTTCATCTTCTTCGATGCCGAGAATCCATCAATTCCGCGATTTTCATGGTCTCCGTCATTTCCGGTTATTTTACTATTTTCATCTTTCTTGTCATTTTCATTCATTGTACCATTTCTGTCAGTTTCACGCTCTCTACCCATTCCACTATTTCCGTCGATTTCGCAGTTGTGATTGTTTTTGTAATTTTCGTCGATTTTATCATTCTTGGTCATGCCAAAAATCTAATAAATTCAGCGATTATCATGGTCTCCGTCATCTCCGTTCATTCTACTATCTCTTTTTTTTCTGTCATTCCCAATTATATGAATAATTTTTGTCAGTTCTACGATCTCCACTTATTTCACTTATCCCGTCGAATTTGCAGTTCTCATTGTTTTTGCAATTTTTTTCGATTTCATCATTTTTGTCACATTTACGATTCTTCTAGTTTCCGTAATTCCCGGCTATTTCACAATTCCCGTCAATTTTGCGATCGCCATTGTTATCGTAATTTTGCTCAGTGTCACAATTTTCATTGATCTCACGATTTTCGGTAATTGCCTGATTCTCATCGTGTTCGTCATTCTTGTCAATTTCATCATCTTCGTCGATGCCTGAAATTCATCAATTGCGCGATTTTTATGCTCTTTCTTATTCCGGTTATTGCACTTATGTTATTTTTCTTTCTATTCTTACTCATTGAACCATTTCCGTCAGTTTCACGATCTTCACTAATTTTTTTTCTCTTCGAATCCGCAGTTCTCATTGTTTTTGTAATTTCCGTTGATTTCCTCTTTTTTTTCAATTCAACGATTTTTGTAGTTTTCGTCATTTCCGGCTAATTCACAATTTTCGTCAATCTTGCGATCCTCATCGTTATCGTAATTTCACTCAGTTTTACAATTTTCATCGATCTCACGATTTTTGGTGATTGCTTGATTTCTATCGTGTTCGTCATGTTTTACAATTCCATCATCTTTGTCGATGCCGAGGATTCATCAATTTCGCGATTTACATGGTTGCCGTCATTTTCGTCAATTTCCCTATTTTCATCTATCATGTCAGTTTCATCCAATTGACCGTTTTTGTCAGTTTTTTTATCTCCACCCATTTCATTTTTCCCGTCGATTTCGCAGTTGTGCTTGTTTTTGTCATTCTCGTTGATTTTATTATCTTTGGTAATGCCAAAAATCTATCAGATATCGCGATTCTCGAGGTCTCCGTCATCTCCATTTATTCCACGAAATCCATCTTTTCTGTCATTTTCAATTATATGAATCATTTTTGTCAGTTCTACGATCTCTACCAATTTTACTTTTTCCGTCGAACTTGCAGTTCTCATTGTTATTGTAATCTTCGGCGATTTGATCATTTCGGTTACGTCGCAATAGCAGCATATATGTATACAATAGCCAGCTTCAGCGCTCTCTCTTAGATTAATCAAACACGACATGAAATTACTATCAAAATCTCATAAACTTCCCACACGTATCATTCTTCAACCATTTCTTAACTATATCACGAATACTCTAGAGTAATGTAGTATAAGTAAAACCTAGCAAGTAGTTTGGAAAACCATAAAACCTATGACATGAACACTTCCTAAGCTCCAGCACAGCCTCCCTTGGATTTGAGCATGTGGCCAGGCGGATAGCAGAGCTATGCAGCTGCACGTGCAACCACTCGACATAGACGTTACGCTAGGATACCAAGAAAAGCGATAGAAATGAACACCGAAAATCCTGAAGAACCATATAACGAAAATCAAGTCCAAAAAAAAACGGAAAACACCCAACACCCTGATCCCAGAAAAATCTCGCCAACGTTCGGACTGGAGGGCCCAACCCTCAGCCCTCGCGTTGTTCCAATCACAGCATCCCTAGAGCACGATATCTTGTCTAAAATTGCAGATCTACCAATAATATATTCTCGTGCTCACGCGGGTATCCAAAATTTAACCTCTTCAGAAAACCACCCTAGATTACTCATATAAAAACCCGATCCCAGTAGAACTCACCCGATTATTTTTGCTCAAACTTCAGAACCTACAGAAGTCTAGATATTTTCTAAAATCTCTGTCCCAATTTGAGAATCTCTAAATCTCACAAAATTGAGTAATCATTCTCATTTCACAATTAAGTTTGATTTTGAGTTTATATTTCAACTGAGTGAAAAAAACCCCTAAATTAGTCAACCTGATTAAATATATTTTGCATTATCAATATTTTATAATTGATAATATTTGTGTGTGAAACCAAATGAACACTGTTTGAATAATAACCTTTACCCTGTTACGTCCCGCGGGTACTTCTAAAAATTCAAAATCTCCAATATCCTCTAGATTATAAGTTTTTTAGGATGACCATCCGAACCTGGGATATTGCAGATTTGCCGGTCATAAAACCCCGGCATAATCCAAAACAGATTCCCAATCCACACAGACATTTGCAGCTCAAGACACTTTTGTTTTGTTTTTTTTTTCTTCATATTGTAAACCACTCCGAATTCGAAATATTCCGTAGGTCCATATATTAATTCCAATCTCATAATACAAATCCGTGAAAATCATGATAGAACCTTCGTTCAAAAACGCGAATTAATGATTCGAATTTAATAGAAATTTTCCATTTCGGAGTCGGTAAGAATCCAGTTTTTTCATTGAATAATAGTAACGTTTAAAAAAACGAATAATTTTTCAAAGATGGTCATAAAACTCAAGTGTTTGTACCCCATAAAACTACCCTAAGACAAACAGACCCAAGTGGGAGAAAAACCCAACCAATGGGATATTTTAAACATTTTGGAAAAAATAGATAATCACACACGATTAGAAGAACCCCCAAAAAGAAATTCTAACCAATCGTAGGAATTCACAAAACACCGCTGCCGAAATCTCACTATAAAAACCGCGTCTCTCAGTAGCAGTACTCAAAATAATGTAGTTAATAGTCATAGGAATAGTCAGTAGTAATAGTCAGTAGTCATAGTCATAGTTACATAGGTAGTCTAAATCTTAGTTCAGATATAGAAAAACATTCATATTCAAAAATCCAGGAATTTCAGTTCAGTTTGAGAAAAGTTCAAGAAAAGGTTCAGTCAAGTCCAGTCAGTCCCTGACGAGTTCCAAAAAATTCATTGTCAGTTCGTCGATCCAACTCAGTCCAAGCAAGGTCTTGTTATTTTCATACATTCTCGTCTAATTCCAAATTCTTATTTTCCCAATTCACAACACTCCCGATTCTAACTTGAGTTTTCTGATCATCAGTTAGCTAATATTCTTATATTTATAAATCTTGTATTTTATATTTTATTTCAGAAATATAATCATTTATTCATTCAAATTTCGCCCTTATTTCAATTAACTGATTCTTCAAATTTTGCCAATTTCAAAACTCTTAAAAGGAAAAGGTCTGTGAGAGCAAACTCGCTCACTATAGCTGTAGTTATGTTCCTCATTGACTTTTTTCCTTTGATTTATACGACCGTTGAGAAACTCGCGCACCATAGCTGTAATTATCTCAAAGATCAAGTAATTCGTACGAGTTAGTTATCTCGTAAATCTATAAGACGAGTATATTAGTAATCTCTAATGAGGAGGAGAGCAGGACGCAGGGTCCAGCTTTGTCGCCTCCAAAAACAACTCCAACAATCGGTTTCCATTCCGGAAAGCGAAATCCCACAATTTATTTTGGACCATTACGTTCATTCAGAAAACTTGTTTTCTTCACCTCATACCCCTGCAATTCCCAACTCTTCTAATTCCTCATCTCCCTCTAACTCTTACCCCCAACCCATACCGATAGAATTCAACCCTCAATATCCTAACTATAAAACTATCGATAAAACTGACCCAAGAAGGTCAGCATATAAAATGAAAGCATTGTTCGAATAAGAAAATCCTTCGCGAATCCAACTCTCCCTAACTTCACCATTATTATTATTAACCACCCCTATTTCCATCCTTTGTACTGGTCTCGAGTCCTAGGTGAAAAGTGCTCGCACTTGGGCCCAAAAAATTGAGACAAACTCCTATTGCAAACGATCCCTTTCAACCAACCACGATCGGACATAACAGAACGATAAAATTTTCGTGGCAGCGGTGGGATTGTTGACGTAACAACCCTTATCATTTATTTCAACTGCGTTTAGCAGTGGCTGGTAAAACCTTGAGTAACTACGGTAACGTGGTGAATTGGAAGTGTGTTGACGTATCGACCAGGCAAATTGACGATCAAAGACTCATTAGGTGAAAGAGGAAAATATCTTTTCCATAATTTCACGTCCGAACTCAGTCGGTAAACCCGGTCACCTTATTAATAACCCTCAAGACGTAACAGCTCTATCAATAATGAATTTGGTGGCAGCGGTGGGATACCAGCCAGAAATAAAAAAAAAAAAACAGTGAAAAACCATAAAATAAATTAATTTAATCAGGGAACAAAACTACCGAAAATTTTTTCTTCCGACTTCGAGTGTAAAACGAAAGACTTTGTGATATAAAAAAAAAACAATATCGTGAGACAATCAACCCAAAATCATCAGAAAGATCATCAGCTCCAACAGAATCATCGCAGAACTTCAAGAAACTGAACCTCAACCAACAACGCAGATTCATCCAAAAACATCTCAACACTCGACGGAAACCGATCAGCACGCATCGCAGATATTCAATCACTCCTCGTAGACCACCTACTTTCATATCTTCAACTCTAGAAAATACACCTACAAAGAGTAAGTTTACTCATTAAGTAAATTAATTATGTCAGTGCCAACCGAACCAATGGAAACCTCGCAGATGACAGCCACTGGTTCAAATGATTTGACCGGCTCCACAATTAATTTAACAACCGGAACAATCGGTAGCAATAAATTAGATATTAGAGATTACATTAAGGTAATCCCTGAATTCAGCGGTTCGGAAAGATGTTCCGTTCAGCAATTCGTACAATATTGTACAACATTAAAAGCATTAGTCCCTAAGTATGGACAGGAATTTATAAAATTAATATTGATGTCCAAATGCAAAGGCGAGGCTTTGAATCGAATAGTAGAAGCCAACGTACAGACGGTGGACGAATTAATCGATCTCGTCCAGGAACATTTTAGAACAAAAAAACTAGTAGAAGTATGGATAAACGAACTCAGGAAAATTGGAATAAAACCAGAGGAAAAACTAACAGACTTTAATTTTAGAATAGGACAACATCTAACCCGAACTCTTAGAGAAATCGAATACAGAAACGAACCTCTAGTGGAAGCTCAAAAATTATGGGCATCCCGTAGCGCAAAGGATTGTTTTATTCGAGGCCTCCCAGCCGAGATTGCTATCATGGTAGTAGACGAAAAATTTCCAAATCTAGCAGAATTAGGGAAATTTGTAGTTAAATTGGCAGAAAATACGAGTAAATTTCCTCAATTCAAACAATTTAACAATAACACAAAAAGCTGTTACGTTACACAGACCTACAATGGAAACGCTCCACGACATAACTCTAATCGTTTTTAGACTGCTCATTTAAAGCCAAACAATCGAGAAATTAGCCAATCCCACAAATCAATAACCAACACAAGAAAATTTTGCAACTACTGTAAAAAAGATAATCACGTAATAACGGAATGCAGAGCACGACCAAACAACGTACCATCACTAGCAAATTTCGGTACTAACGGATTTTACAATAATCCCTCTCAAGCTAACCCGCACGTTCTTTTAACCTGCAACTATTGTAAAAAGCCAGGACACATTATTCGCGACTGCAGAAAGCGACAATATAATAACGCTAAAAGAGAAATAGAAAATAACTTACAAGGCGGGAACCGAATCATAAATCAGGCGGGAAACGGGACGTTTTCCCCTCGGCAAGGCGTGACGATGGGAGAAAATCAGAAAAACACGTCGAAACTCAGAATAAATAATAAAATTCTTACAGCTGAAATTAAACTGACAATGAATTCAGTCCATCCAAATTATAATTTACCTTCAATAATAATAAATTCAAAAGACCTAATTTCAGAACAAACTAAATTACTAATAGACACCGGATCACAACTGAACTTAATTGAAATCGGCGTAATCAAGGATCAAAACTTAATCGATCCATCTATTACATACGAATTGAACGGAATATCGAAGACTGACAGACCAACTACTCTTGAACAAATAATTTCAGACATAAATAACGTAGCTGGACAATTTCACGTAATCACAGACGACTTCCCTATAAAATTTCCGGGTATCTTAGGATTACAATTTATGTATAATAATGGCAGAAGTATCGATTACCCCTCAGGAAGCGTGACACTCAACGGTGAAAAAATAACTTTTTCAGACAAAGAGAGCATTTTGCTCTTGGCCAGGGCCAAATCTCACATGTTCATTAGAGTTACAAATATACTAGAGAAAGGCTATGTACCACGTTTGAATGTACATGAAAACATACTAGCAGGAGAAGCCTTAGTCACTAATAACAACGGCAAAGCGTATTTATATGCAATAAATACGTCGGATGAAGATATTAAAATAGAAGTACCCGTAATTCCTCTGTATCCTTAGGATACGAGCGTAGACGAGGACGAAGATCCAATTGATATAAAAACGACAGAGCACAACACAAGTTTTTCACCGCGGGAAAACCGTGCTAATGACGTTATGAATCTTTTAAGATTGAATCATCTTAATACGGAAGAGCGTAAAGCAGTGAACATTCTTATTGAAGAAAACTCTGACCTTTTCCACATTCTAGGCGAACCCTTGAGAGCAACAGATACTTCGAAACATAAAATTTTAACATCTGACAACATACCCGTAAACACCAGACAATACAGACATCCTCCTTTTCAAAAAGAAGAAATAGATAAACAAATATCAAACTTGTTAGAACTCAACATTATAGAACCTATAATTCACCCTATAATTCACCTCTTTGGATAGTACCCAAAAAGGAAGATTCACAAGGCAATAAAAGATGGCGACTAGTTATTGACTACCGTAAATTAAATGATAAAACAATCGGAGATGCATATCTACTACCTTTAATCACAGATATTCTAGACCAACTCGGTGGAGCTAAATATTTTTTAATATTTGATTTAGCTTCGGGATTCCACCAAATTAAAATGCACCCGGAGGATAAGCATAAAACAGCTTTTACGACACCAGATGGGGACTACGAATTCAATAGAATGCCTTTCGGATTGAAAAATGCACCCGCAACCTTTCAAAGACTAATGGACGTAGTTTTACGAGGCCTACAGGGAAACGAATTATTCGTATACCTGGACGACATCGCCATATATTCCCGTTCATTGGAAGAACACGCAACTAAATTCAAAAAATTAGCCGAACGCTTAAGAACCGCGAATCTAACTTTACAGACCGATAAATGCGAATTCCTCCGAACTGAAGTGAAATACCTAGGTCCCCTGTTTTTGCAGAAGGAGTTGAACCAGATCCAAAAAAAATCGAAGCTGTAAGTAAATTTCCTATTCCGGAGACACAGAAAAATATAAAAGAATTTTTGGGATTAGCCAAATATCGTAGATTCATCAAAGAATTTGCTCGAATTGCAAAACCTTTATCGGACCTCACGTGTGAAAACGTAAGATTCAACTGAACCTCGGAACACCAGGTAGCTTTTGAAACCTTACGCGATAAACTCTGCATAGCACCGATTTTGCAATACCCGGACTTCGACCAACCTTTTATAGTAACCACAGATGCTTCAGGGTACGCGGTTAGAGCTGTTCTATCGCAAGGAACGATCGGACAAGACGCAGCAATTGCATACGCCTCGAGAGTGTTAAATAAACACGAGAAAAACTATTCCACCATCGAAAAGGAAATGGTAGCCACAGTCTTCGCGTTAAAAACTTTCAGACCATATCTCTATGGTAGGCGATTCACATTAATTACCGATCACACACCGTTAGTATGGGTGAATTCCATGAATGACCCCACATCACGTGTAATGAGATGGAGAGAACGTCTAGAAGAATTCGACTACGACATTCAGTATAAAGCAGGCAAAGCTAATACCAACGCTGACGCGTTATCCCGAAACTCAGTAATATTACCAATCAAATTCAATTGGCGACAAACAGAATCGGACAATCCAAAAGCAGGTATAGCTAGACTTAGATCATCCTCAGACTCAAACCCTAAACAAGACAAAAAGAAAATCAGAACTCAGGAAACGAATTCAGAATCCATAGATAGTGAAGAATCGTTCGAACTAGCGAGTTCAGACGCAGAAAATTTCGTAAAAATCACCAAGAAAAAGAATAACTCCAGAAAAGTTCGTAGACATACTAATTTAGCCTTGAAAGACCGAAAAAATTCTTCTGACTCTGAAACCGAAAATCTAGACGAAATCGAAACCGTAAAAGCGGTAGTTCCACAACACACACCTGAGCGCGCAACAGACCCTCTAGATCTTCGCACTAAAATCAAAAGGTCATACGAAAAAACAGAAACGCCAGACTCGAATAGGAAAAAGAAATGTAGCTCAGCAATAAAGAAAAAATCAGATAAAATTAGATACACACCATTCAAGATACCCTCGAAGTTAACTTTATCATCATCATCATCAGCTGAAATCATAGATCTTTCTAAGAAAATCAAAGAGCAAACCGAACCTCTTAATTTACAGACAACTCAGACTACACCTCAGAATAAATCACAGACATTATCTCCGAACAATTCAAATCAAGTACCACGGATCAATAAAAACGCGAATAGGGATGAAAAAGAAATTTCCCCCACCAAAAACCTTAGACCAGAAATCGTAGATCAGCCTCCTAAACCCGAATACATAGACCAAGCCCTTAGACCAGAAATCGTAGACCAACCTCCTAAACCCGAATACATAGACCAAACCCTTAGACCGAAAATTGTAGACCAGCCCCTTAGACCCGAACACATAGACCGAGCTCCTAGACCAGAAATCGTAGACCAACCCCTCAGACCCAAACATATAGACCCAACCCCTAGATCGGAAATCTTAGACCACACCCCTAGAAACGAGAAGCAAACTCTCGAACCTCATTTAATCTCAGGTAACAAGGTGACGGGAAAAACCCAACCCACTAGTAAAAAGAATACATTTCAACGACAATTAGCTAGAGATATGTTAACCTAGCGAAACCCACAAGACGCGGGATTTACGCCTTCACCAGCACAACGAAGAAAACAGCAAATTTGTAGAAACGACTCAATCATAGTTACCCGAATTCCACCTCACGGACAATCCTATGGAAATAAGTAACATCGAAGAATATAGTACTATAGTGAATATGAGTACAGCCAACATCACGCAAGAACCTGATAAAATGCAATGGTCCTCAGACGAAAACGTAGATATACCTAGAACGATAACCACCCGAGCTCTCGTACATCAGAATCCCACTAACGTGACAAGTAACTCTCATATATTTCCAAATAACCGAGGACCAAGTAACAAGACACACGAAACCCCAGATGTTCGGAAAATTATAGGAAAAACTACCATCGTGTAAGGAGAACCCGATACACTAATCCTCAATGATTCCTCAAGCGAAACAGAACAAGTCAAAGAAAAAGTCAAAGGCGCACTCACGCAAACAGAAAAAAATTCTGGCCCAAGTCAAGAAATACCAGCCTTTTCACAATTCAAAATTCCTGAAAACAGACCTCCAAGGGTACCAGCTAAAATACCAGTAAGCCCAGTCATAAGAACGTCATCAAGAATACGAAGAGTTAAGAACAAATGTCACTGCTGCATAGACACAGACCAACATAACCCTGGTACCATCACTACTAATAAAAAAACTCAGGAAAAAGGAAAAAACCGAACAGGAATAGGAAAGCCCTTACAGATGACAGAAGAGAAATGCGGAAACTCAGGAAACGATATAAACCCTTTCAATAACCCTAACGGAATATTCATCCCAGAAGTAGAAAGCGAACCACCACAACCGACCGCTTCATGTGAACGAAACTCTATAGAAAATATTACTCAAATCGAAAGTGAGGTACATCAACCAGATCCAATAGTAAATAATAAAAGCAACTTATTAGAGACAAGAGACAATTTAGAAATGAAGAAAGATAACTACATTTGTTCTATATCAGCAGATGGAACAGTATCTAACGAAATAGGAAAATGCCTCATTGAATTGAGATTATTAAATAACATTAACCCATTAGATGAATTTAACATAGGTCAGGTAATAACCTCAGGAATTCCAAAGAAAATCGTATTTACACTAGTAATCCAAGAAAACGATCTAGATACACCCAAAGAGTACGCTATAGAAAAAGCTTTTAAAAATCTGAAAAAAGAAATGATCAAGCAAAATTTAACCTCAGGCAGAATATCGGAAGGCAGAAGTAATTCAAACTCATTGTCAGTCGCATGGATCAAAATCAGAAATATCATTTGTTCAATATTTAAAAGTACTTCGATCCGAATAACAATTTGTAAGGACAAGATAGTAATACCCCTATTAGAACGAAGAACGCAAATCATCAAAGAAAACCACGAATCTTCCATCGCAAGACACAAAGGTGTAACAAAAACTCATAAAAGAATTAGACAAAGATATTTTTGGGACAATATAAAGAAACAAGTCGAAGATTTTGTAAGAAAATGCATCAGTTGTCAGAAGAAAAAATTAGTCAGAATGAGAACTAAACAACCAATGGTAATAACAGACACTTCCGCAAACGTTTTCGATAAAGTAGCTTTAGACATAGTAGGTGCTATCAATAACCCCACAAAGGAAGGTTATCGCTATATATTAACGATGCAAGACAACTTGTCAAAATATTGCCTAGCAGTACCTTTAGTAACCGCAACAGCACTAGAGATAGCAGACGCATTACTCAAAAATTTGATATGTCAATTTGGATGCCCTAAGACTATTTCAACAGATCAAGGACAAGCTTTTATAGGCCAGGTTATGAAACGACTCGCAAAACATTTCAGAATAAATCAAATCAAAACGACAGCATTTCACCCACAATCAAACGGTTCATTAGAAAGAAGTCACCAGGTACTCGCAGACTATCTCAAACATTACACTAATAAGAAAGATTGGGATAAATGGTTACCACTAGCAATGCTTTCTTATAACACCAGCGTACACGAAGAAACGAAATACACACCTCATAGATTAGTTTTCGGACAAGAAGCCAGACTACCCTCAGAATTCCCAGAACTAGAAAACATCGTAACGTACGACGACTCGGTAAAGAATCATTTACTAACATTAATTGAAACAAGAAATGATGCTAGAATACATTTAGAAAATGCCGAAGAAAAATCCAAGGAAAGATACGACAAAAAAATAAACCCAGTACAATTTGAAATCGGACAGAAAATCTACCTAATCAAAAATCAAAAATCCGGAAAACTAGATGACAATTACAAAGGTTCATACACCATGACAGAAGTATTCCCTGAAAGGAACGATATAGAAATGGAGTTAGCAAAGAATAAAAGAAAAGTTATACATTGCGACAGAGCGAAAATAGCTCACTAGTATCATAAAAACTGACACGGGTCCGAATTTTTCAGAAAATCATGTACGTCGCAATGCACTGGTTCATCTTGATCGAAATTCTCAGCATCTGTGAAAGAAGCGACAGCTTAATCGCATTCGACTGCGGAGCACCGTCAATGAATATAACGACCTTATCAATATTAAACATGAAGAACTGCAAGATACCGATATCGAAGCCAATAGTTGAAGAAACTCAAATACAACTACTACAAAGCACAGAATTGAGTCGAACCAAAGTATATCAGTGTAAAGTAGAAATTCATAGATCTATCTATCATTGCGGTATGCATTCCCACATCTCAGCGGTATCGTATGAAGACATGCAATACATATCGGAAGTAACATCGGACGAATGCATGAATATGCATCGCCGACGTTCATATCAAGGAACAAGAATGTTATACACAGACTTGAAGCTTAACCAAACTACTGATAGACCCTCGACGCTCGCAGGCACAGTAGACGCAGACGGCAATTGCGAAGGCGACAATTTCTCAGGCCATTACGGAACATGAAACAACGTTATAGTTTTCGGACATATTTTCTTCACATGACACGACTATCTAGTTAAAGCAGAAATAGACGGAGACGAAGTAATGTTACGCTCTCGAGTCCGATGCACTTTTTCGAAAAGCGAGTGCATGGACGTCGAAGGAGCTAACACATTTCACTATTTTTATTTCTTTTGTCATTCTCATCCATTGTACCATTCCCGTCAGTTTCACGATCCCTACCGATCACTTTTTCTTCATCAAATTCGCAGTTTTCATCGTTTTTGTCATTTTCGTCGATGTCATTATTTTTGTCAATTTTACGATTTTTTGAGTTCCCGTAATTTGCGGCTATTGCACGATTTCCGATTATTTTGCGATCCCTATCCTTATCGTAATTTTGATTAGTTTCACAATTCCCATCAATCTTACGATTTTCAGTATTTGCCTGATATCCATCGTGTTCATCATTATTGTCGATTTCATCATCTTTGTCGATACCGAGAGTACATCAATTTCGTGATTTTCATGGTCTTCGTCATTTCCGGTTATTTGACTATTTTCATTTCTTTTGTCATTCTCATCAATTGTACCATTTCTGTCAGTTTCACGATCCCTACCAATCACTTTTTTCACGTCAAATTCTCAGTTCTCATTGTTTTTGTAATTTTCGTCGGAATTATCATTCCTGTCGATTCTACGATTTTTGTAGTTCCCTATATTTCCAGTTATTTTACAATCTTCGTTAATTTTGCGATCCTCATCGTTATCTTCATTTTGCTTCGTTTCACAATTTTCATCAATCCCACGATTTTCGTTAATCGCGTGATTTTCATCGTGGTCGTCATTCTTGTCGATTTGATCATCTTCGTCGATGCCGAAAATCCATCAATTCCGCGAATTCCATGGTCTCTGTCATTTCCGGTCATTTCACTATTCTCATTCTTTTTGTCATTCTCATTCATTGCACCATTCCTGTCACTTTAACGGTCCCGAACAATTCGACTTCTTCCGGCAAATTCGCAGTTTTCATTGTTTTCGTGATTTTCCGTAAATTCCATCATTTTCATCAATTTCACGAATTTTCCAGTTTTCGTAACTTCCCGCTTTTCGACAATTTCCGTGAATTTCGCGATTTTTATCGTATCATTTTATTATTTCCGTCAAATCTAGGATTTTTTTAGTTTTCGTGATTCCCGGCTATTTCACAATTTCTGTCAATTCTGCGATTTCCATCGATATCGTAATTTTGCTGTGTTTCACAATTTTCATCAATCTTACGATATCTGGTAATTGCCTAATTTCCATCGTGATCGTCATGTTTTCGATTTTATCATCTCTGTCGATGCCGAGAATTCATCACATCCGCGATTTTCATGGTCTCCGTCAGTCCGGGTCGTCTCACTATTTTCATTTTTTTCGTCATTCTTATTCATTGTGCCATTCTCGTCAGTTCTACAATCCCTCACAATTTCACTTTCCTCGTAAAATTCGCGGTTCTCATGGTTTTCGTATTTCTCGTCGATTCCATCATTTTTGTCGAATACAGAATTTTTCCAGTTTTTGTGATTCCACGCTAGTCTACAATTTTTGTCAATTCTGCGATCCCCAGCGATATCGTAATTTCGCTGAGTTTGACAATTTTCATCACTCTCACGATTTCGAGTATTTGCCTGATATCCATCGTGTTCGTCATTCTTGTCGATTTCATCATCTTTGTCGATGCCAAAGATTCGTCAATCGCGCGGTTCTTATGGTCTTCGTCATTTCCGGTTATTCCACTATTTTAATCTTTGTTGTCATTTTCATTCATTGTACAATTCCCGTCAGTTTCACGATCCCCACCAAATTCACTTTTCCCGTTGAATTCGCAGATTTCATTGTTTCTGTCATTTCCGTCAATTTCATCATTCTTGTCAAATTTACATTTTCTCTAGTTTTCGTAATTCCGGCGATTTCACGATTCACGTCAATCTTGCGATCCCCATCGTTTTCGTGATTCTGCTTAGTTTCACAATTTTCATCAAGCTTACAATCTTTCGTAATTCCTGATTTTCATCGTGTTCGGCATTCCTCTTCATTTCAACATTTTTGTCGATGCCAAAATTTCATCAATTTTGCGATGGTCTTCGTCATTTCCGGTTATTTCCCCATTTCAATCCTTGTTGTCATTCCTATTTATCGTACTTTTTCCGTCAGTCTCACGATCTCCACCGATTTTACTTTCCCCGTCAAATTTGCAGATTTTATTGTTTCTGTCATTTCGTCGATTTCATCATTTTTTCCGATTTTACAATCTTTCTAGTGTTTGTGATTTTCAGTTTTCCACAATTTTTGTCAATTTTGCGATTCCCATCGTTCTCGTGATTCTGCTTAGTTTCACAATTACCATCAATCTCACGATTCTCGAACTCGTTTAAAAATTATTTAAAAAACCAAAACATAAACTTAATCTTCACAGCGGTAAATTGTCCATTTTCCAACGGGCTTAATGAACGACTTAACCAGACTCTTGTAAATCGAATCCGATGTAGAATAAGTGAAACGAAATCTCGGGCATGGTCAAAAATCGCGGAAGAATGCACCGATCAGTATAACCGAACAGAACACTCAGCAACGGGATTCAGCCCGGAATATTTATCATTCGGAAAAGCTGACCAAATAGTCCCAGAAGAGTTGTCAGAAAAAAGGAACTTAAGGGACGATAGAGAACAAGCATATAAAAATTCCCTAAGAAACCATGAGTACAATAAATCAAGATATGATAAAAACCGAAGAAATCCTAATCTGAATGTCAACGATTTAGTGTACGTGGAAAACGGAGCAAGACTAAATAGAAGAAAATTGGACGAGATTAGACTCGGCCCTTTTCCGATAATCCGCAAGATTTCCAACACTATTTACGAAGTAGACTCCGGACATGAAAAACAGGAATCAAACTATTATCATACATCGAAACTTCTTCCATATAGCGGGACCGAAGATTTTCCGTAATTTAGAAAGCTTTGCCTTCGCTCTTCCGCGAAGGGGGGGGATGTAAAGTGAAACCCTTTCACTTAACGGCTTATGATAAAAGCCTACACTGCCATACCGACGGAAATACGCCGATAGACTCTGGTAAAAAAGAATGGTAGGCAGAGAGTCAAAGAGAAACGTGGGAGAAGGAGCATTGCTTTCGATTCCTGTTTATAGGTTAGGAACGAAACATTTTGTTTGTAATATTTCATTTATTCTTTCATTTAACCCTGTAATTTTGTTATTTTTTTCAAATGAAATCCTGTTTATAGGTTAGGAACGAAACATTCTGTTTTCTGTTCATAGCCTGTTCATAAGCATCGAATGGCTCGACCCCCATCTTTCACCCCGATGTGATAACCATCCTTACATGTATAAATTAAGAGTTTATTAATGAATCGTGATAAGAAAGAATATGAAATAATGAATGAATCAACATGAATTATATGACGGTATGAATTAACAATATGAAAATTGACAAAAATAATAAATATGTCCTTACTCAAACAATTGAAATTTAGACGATGCCAATAGGGCGTATTAAAAATGACATGGAGATATCAAAATAAAAGAATAAGTAGGCGTACGGATTTATATCACAAGACAAAGATCAAAATAATCGGTCTATAAAAGAATAATGAATACATGTAAAATAACTAAAAGACAACACAAGAATGAGATGAAAGAATGTAAATGAAAATGATTAGTAAAATTTCGTGAAGGTGATGATATCGTGACCATTTTGAAATGGCGTTGTCAATCCTCAGCTATGCATCATCCAGAATCTCTCTCCTTTTTCTGGACTTCAGGACTTATATAGATGAGTTTAGTCCATGATATTAAAATGCAGGCTCCAGGTAGAAAATATGATCGGAATATTTAGGTTTTCTTTATTGGAATAAATGTAAAGATGACGAATGTATGCTGAGTACGTTTGATGTGTATCGAAGAATAAGGTATAGAAAAATGTATATTGAGGTGATCACCGATATCGAGGAAGTGTGTCTTAAATATTGTTCCTTCTTGCCTCGTACCTCTTATTACTCCCACTCTTCGCTCTTTGATCTTCAATTCCCCTTTCTACATTCTATCGGTCATCTGATGATTCGTTACAGCCGAGAATTCATCAATTCCGTGAATTTCATGGTCTTCGTCATTCCTGGTCATTTCACTATTTTCAATTTTTTCGTCATTCTCATTCATTATGCTATTTCCGTCAGTTCCACGTTCCCAACCAATCTCACTTTTCTCGTCAAATTCGCAGTTCTCATGGGTTCGTATTTTTCGTCGATTTCATCATTTTCGTCAATTCTAAGATGTTCCCAGTTTTCGTGAGTTCCAGCCTTCCATCAATTTTTGTCAATTTTGCGATCCCCATCCATATCAAAATTCTGCTGAGTTTTACAATTCTCATAAATCTCATGATTTTTGGTGATTGCCTGATTTCCATCGTGTTCGTCATCTTTGTCGATTTTATCATCTTTGTCAACGCCGAAGATTCGTCAATTCCGCGATTTTCATGGTCTTCGTCATTTTCGGTTATTCCACTATTCCAATCTTTGTTGTCATTTTCATTCATTGTACAATTCCCATCAGTTTCACAATCTCCACTAATTTCACCTTTCCCGTAAAATTCGCAGATTTCATTGTTTCTGTCATTTCCGTCGATTTCATCATTTTTGTCAATTTCAAATTTTTTCTAGTTCTCATTATTCCGGCTATTTCACGATTTTCGTCAATTTTGCGATCCCTATCGTTTGCGTGATTCTGCTCAGTTTAACAATTTTCATCAATCTTAGGATTTTTCGTAATTGCCTGATTTTCATTGTGTTCGTCAATTTTGTCGATTTTATCATCTTTGTCGATGCCAAAGATTCGTCAATTCCACGATTTTCATGGTCTTCGTCATTTCCGGAAATTCCACTATTTCAATCTTCGTTGTCAGTCTCATTCATTGTACCGTTTTCGCTGGTTTCACGATCCCCACCAATTTCACTTTTCTTGTCGAATACGCAGATTCCATTGTTTTTGTCATTTCCGTCAATTTCATCATTTTCGTCAATTTTACGATTTTTCTAGTTTTCGTGATTTTCAACTATTTCACGATTTCTGTTGATTTGCGATTTCCATCGTAATCGTAATTTTGCTTCGTTTCACAATTTTCATAATTTTCACGATTTTTTGTAATTGCCTGATTTTTATCGTGATTGTCATTTTTGTCGATGCCGAAAATTCAATAATTCCGCGATTTTCATGGTCCCCGTCGCTCCCGGTCATATCACTTCTACCTTTTTTTTTGTCATCCCCGTCCATTGCACCATTCCCGTCAGTTTTACGATCCCCAACCATTCCACTTTTCTCGTCCAATTCGCAGTTCTCATGGTTTCTGTATTTTTCGTCGATTTCATCATTTTTGTCAAATCTGGGATTTTTCCAGTTCTCGTGAGTATCAGCTTTCCCACAATTATCGTCAAGTTTGCAATTCCCATCGTTATCGTTATTATGCTTCGTTCTACAATTTCTATCAATCTCACGATTGTTGGTAATTGCCTGATTTCCATCGTGTTCGTTATTCCTTTCAATTTCATCATCCTTGTCAATGCCGGAAATTCATCAATTCCGCGATTTTCATGGTCTCCGTCATTCCCGTTTATTTCACTATTTTCAATTTCTTCGTCATTTTCATTCATTGTGCCATTCCCGTCAGTTTCACGATTTCCAACAATTTCACTTCCTCCGTCGAATTCGCAAATTTCATTGTTTTTGTCATTACCAGCAATTTCATTATATTCTTGAATGTTACAATTCTTCTAAATTCTGTGATTTTCGGCTATTTCACAATTTTCGTCGATTTTGCGATCTCCATCGTTATCGTGATTTTGCTCAAGTTTACAATTTCCATCAATTTCATGATTTTCTGTAATTGCCTGATTTTCATCGTGTTCGTCATTCTTGTCGGATCCATTATCTTTGTCGATGCCGAAAATTCGTCAATTTCGCGATTTTCATGGTCACTGTCAGTTCCGACTATCTTACAATATGCGTTGATTACGCAATACCCATCGTTATCGTTATTTTGCTTTGTTTTACAATTTCTATCAATCTCACGATTGTTGGTAATTGCCTGATTTTCATCGTAATCGACATTTTTGTCGAATCCATCATCTTTGTCGATGCCGAGAATTCATCAATTCCACGATTTTCATGGTCTCCGTCACTTCCGGTCATTTCACTCATTTAATTTTTTTTGTCATTCTCATTCATTGTACCTTCTCCGTCAGTTTCACGATCCCCACCAATTTCACTTTCTCCGTTGAATTCGCAGTTCTCATTGTCTTTGTAATTTTTGTCGATTTGATCATTTTCGTCAATTCTAAGATTTTTGGAGTTCTCGCAATTTCCGGCTATGTCACGATATTTGTTAATTCTTCGATCCCCATCGTTATGGTTATTTCGGTTGGTTTTACAATTTTCATTGATCTTACGATTTTCGATAATTGCGCGATTTCTATCACGTTCGTTATTCTCGTCGATTTTATTATCTTTCTCGATGCCGAGAACTCATCAATTCCGCGATTTTCATGGCCTCCTTCATTTCCGGTTATTTCACTATTTTTATTCTTTTTTGTCATTCTCGTTCATTGTTGCGTTTCCGTTAGTTTCACGATTCCCACCAATTCGCCACTTTTTTCGTCAAATTTGCAGTTTTTATTGTTTTTGTTGTTACCGTCGATTTCATCATTTTTGTCAATTTTACAATTTTTCTAGTTTACGTTATTTCCGGCTATGTCACAATTTTCGTTTATTTTGCGATCCCTATCGTTATCGTGATTTTCCTTAGTTCCATAATCGTCATCAATCTCAGGATTTTTGGTGATTGTCCGATTTTTATCGTGTTCGTTATTCTTGTAGATTTCATCATCTTCGTTGATGCCGAGAATTCATCAATTCCGCGATTCTCATGGTCTCTGTCATTTCCGCTCATTTCACTATTTTCATTTCTCTTGTCATTCCTATTCATTGAACCGTTATCGTCAGTCTTACGATCTTCACTGATTTCTCTTTTTCCGTCGAATTCGCAGTTCTTATTGTCTTTGGAATTTTTGTCGATTTTTTTAATTTCGTCAAATTTACAATTTTTATAGTTTCCGTCATTTCCGGCTATTCCACAATTTCCGTCAATCTTGCGAGCTCCATCGTTATCGTAATTTTGCTTAGTTTCACAATATTCATCAATTTCACGATTTTTGGTGATTGCCTGATTTTTATCGAGCTCGTCATTCAAGTCAATTTTATTATCTTTGTCGATGCCGAATACACGTCGAAACGCGATTTCTATGGTCTCCGTCATTTCCGGTTGTTTTACTATTTTCATCTCGTTTGTCATTTTCATTCATTGTACTATTTTCGCCAGTTTTACGACCTCCACCAATTCGACTTTTCCCGTCGAATTCGCAGTTCTCATTGTTTTTGTAATTTTTGTCGATTTTATCATTTTTGTCGATTCTATGATTCTTCTATTTCCCGCTATTCCCAGCTATTTCACAATCTTCGTAATTTTGCGATCCCTTTCATTATCGGTATTTTTCTCTGTTGAACAATTTTCAGCAATTGCACGATTTTTGGTGATCGCGCGATTTTCATCGTGTTCGTAATTCTTGTTGATTTCATCTTCTTCGTCCATTTCGAAAATTCATCAATTCCGCGATTATCATGGTTTTTGTCATTTCCGGTCATTTCACTATTTTCATTGTCCTTGTCATTCTTATTTATTGAACCGTTTCCGTCAGTTTCGCGATTTTCACCAATTTCACTTTCCCCGTCATATTCGCAGTTCTCAATGTTATTGTAATTTTCTTCGATTTCCTCATTCATGTCAATTTTACGATTTTTCTAGTTCCCGTGAATTTCGGCTATTTCCCAACTTCGGGTTATTCTGCGATCCTTATCGTTATTGTCATTCAGGTTTATTCCACAATTTGCATCAATATTACGATTTTTGGTCATTGCGCGATTTTCATCGTGTTCGTCATTCTTGTCGTTTTCATCATCTTTGTCGATGCCGATTACACTTCGATTCCGCGATTTTCATGGTCTCCGTCATTTCCGGTCATTTCACTATTTTTACTTTTCTTGTCATCTTCGTTCATTTCACCATTTTCGTCGGTTTGACGATTTCCACCAATTTTACTTTTTCCGTCAAATTTGCAGTTCTCATTGTTCCTGTTAGTCCCGTCGATTTCATCATTTTTGTCCATTTCACGATTTTTCTTGTTTCCGTGATTTCCGGCTATTCCAGAATTTCCGTTAATTTTGCGATCTACATCGTTATCGTGATTCTGCTTAGTTTCACAATTTTCATCAATCTCACGATTTTTGGTAATCGATTGATTTTTATCGTGTTCATCATTCTCGTCAATTTCATCATTGTTGTCGATGCCGAAGATTTTGCAATTCCGCGATCTCCATGGTTGCCGTCATTTTGTCCATTCTTCCATTCTTATCTCTTATGTCATTTTCATTCAATCGACTGTTCTTGTCAGTTTCACGATCTCCACCTACTCCACCATTTCCGTCGATTTTGCAGTTGTGATTGTTCTCGTCATTTTCGACGATTTCATCATCTTTGTCAATGCCAGAAATCTTTCAATTTCCGCGATTATCAAAGTCTCCGTCATCTCCGTTTATTCCACTATTCCCATCTTTTTTATCATTTCCAATCATATGAACCATTTTTGTCAGTTTTACGAACCCCACCAATATTATTCTACCCGTCAAATTGACAGTTCTCATTGTTTACGTAATTTTCGTCAATTTTATCATTTTTGTCAAGTTTACGATTTCCGTAGTTTCCGACATTTTTGGCTATTTCACAAAATTCGTTAATTTTGCGATTCCCATCGTTATCGTTATCTCGCTTGGTTTCACAACTTACAATCATTTCACGATTTTTGGTCATTACCTGATTTTCATCGTGTAAAATATAATAAAATACGCAATACTTCAGGGCGGTTTCCAACCCTTACTCGACTACTACGTTCCTCTCTGGAAAGGTGGAAAACCTTACCTCATTGAAGAAGTTCGGCACCTCCTGATCCTACGGATTCCAACTTAAAACTTCAACTAGTGGCTCGAGGTTCAATAAAACTGTTGAAGCTAAAGGGCGGACGGAAGTCAATCTGAATCACAACGGTCGCGATAGAACAGAGGTGGAAAACGGTAGAGATACGGTAAATCAAGGAAATCGGAAAAAGGAAGATCTCAGTGAGTATGGAAGGATCTAACCATAGACATCCTGTCTGTCGAACGATATGTCGTAGAGTAGGACGACTTGAGCGCCGATATCCAGGATCTTCTTTCTCGGAAATCGTCTCGGAATAGCGTTTTCCTCTCTTCATTGGGCCACATTGGTGTGGGGCGCAATTCTTCGGATGACAATCAAATTTGCCTATTCGGCGAATCTCCTCTCCTCTGACGTCACTATCCATGCTTCCTTGTTGGCCGCGCTCGTTTTTGAATACTGACCGGCTCGCTGTCTGCGTTCGGAAGGCCATCCAAGGCTGCGTCGACTCAGGCACTTGGAGTCCTCGTCTTCAAGAACAACATCTCTATTCTATGTTGTCTCGGGAGTCGGAATTTAGGCCTGGTTTCACTTGTGCCTCGGCTCCTACATGTCTTCCTAGGCAGAACGTCATCTCGGGAGGTTACCAAGTTTTACCCGGTGACGGGATCAGTTCCGGAACGGTAGATGTTATTTTGGTCTGGCTCCTGGCCAGTAAGTTACGGAACGAGAGGTAGCACTACTCGATCCATGCCACCCCATACGCCGTCTCCGTAGCATCCATTCGGCGGTAGCAGAGCGTCTTACGCACCTTTCAACTAGCGGGAAATTGTAGACGGGTCGTCTTGCGGTCCTATACGCCGGTAGCGATTCGGTAGATCGGGAGGCGGGAGATGTTGGCGATGCTGTCATCAGCTGGTGGTCCGGTCCACCGCGGAAGAGTGCACATCGGTATTCTGATTGGCACGGATGACGTCAGAGTTGTATCCTGTTAGGAAAGGGCCCCGGAGGTCGTCGTAGGTCATCCTTGGCTTAACTCGTCAGTATTTTCCCCAGGTCACATTAGAGAATATTCGTGTCAAGATTGGATCCGGGAATCCCAGTATAACAATACTTTTATTTATTTGGTAAGGATCGTCGTCGAATTAAGTCTTGGTACTTAGTCGTACAATTACAAGTAAAGTTCAATACTTATAGATGACAATGAGAAGTATGATCTAAAATAGGAAGATACACGTTAACTTATAGCGATACTCGATTTTGCACGTAATAACGGGTCCCGATGTTCTGACCACGAGCGCGTTGCGTGTAGGCCTTTTAACTGCGTTTAGGAAGTCAGTGCTGTGTATGCAGATTCCTACGTATGGCCATGAACAGCGTTTCGCAATAGTGCGAAGCTTGCACCTTCTATACTTGGGAAATCGAACACCCAATTCCAACATCCGAAACAGCAACGAAAATTCGCTTAACATACGGAATATCTCCTATTTCAATTTAGCCTTGGTGATTCTTTTTGGTATGCTGTAGTTTTCTATAATATTAACGAAGAACAGAAGGGAGTTTTGGGAGATTTGTGTGCCGTAGTAACGGGGCTCAACACGCCACGTTTCAATACATATAAATCCAATTGTGATAAAATGTTTCCGTGCCCGCTAACAAGGATGATGCTGGAGTCAAAGGGGTTAACCCAAAGTGTTGACGGTGAAATATCTTCACCGACTTGGTCTATTGTTTTCGACCAAGAATCGCCCGAATATTAATGATGATGCAAAACGGGTATTCGTTTGTCGTGCGTGCGTTTCAAATTTTTCTCCTGTTCTTTCATTCGTATGCCTCTCAATCGGTAAAAAATGGTAAAAATTAGTTCAAGGACTTTTTTTTGTTATATTTTATGAATCAGTCGACTCGCGAGGTTTCGGAATCACGCGAACCGGCGTCGGAGAAGGAAGCACGTACATCCGTGTTCAAACCGGTGGATCTAGAAAACCTTCTCAGATGAACGAAGGTGCATGCACCTCGGGCATCAGACTCAGCACAACCCGGCAAAATGATGATGATAACGATAATCAGAACGACGATAACGAGGATTACGACAAAACTGTTGAAGAAATTACGGAAAGGGTTGAGAACGAAAATGAGCCTTACGCAGCGAACGGTTTTGTTCCACAGGTCCTGGGGAATAGGTTTTCAATAGTGGGCGGAACGCGCAAATATATCCGATGGTTCAAAATAGACGGACGCAAACTGATTGTTAAGACTAAAATACCGAATCCGGAGTTAAACCCCGTAGAGTGGCTGGAAGGTGCCTTCAAAGATTTGCATACTTATGCTACGGGGATATGTCAGAGCGGTGATTATATAGGAGTCACCTCCAGTGAGAAGAGATTTAATCAGGGGGCTGCATGGTTGTCGTTTCGACCCGTTCGCGACTTCACGTAAACTTCCTGGAAACTGGTTTCCAGTGTGATGCAAAGCGCATCTGAATTCGGAGTGGAAAAATTCTATACGGTGAGTGTGCACTCCGTCAAAGTTCCGGCGGGGTGCGACAGAACGGTATGGAATAACAGGGCCCTGACCAACAAAAGGTCAATTATTATTATAAATAAGAATGACGATATGTGTCTATCGCGTAGAATAGTAATCGGTATAGCGCATGCTAAACGGACTGACGTTCGCAGCGGAGAATTACATCAGCGTTACGAGGCTATCCGATACCCTCATTCCGTTCTCCGGCGTAGCGAAGCACAGCGTTCAACAGCGGAAAGTAATGTCAAAATTCCACAAAGAGAATGCAGCGTTTATGAAATCTCCCGCTATCAGGTAAACTTGGCGCAAGAAGGGATAGCGCTGATCGTATTCGGGATGGATGAGTTGAGTAGCGGCGATGAGATCTTTTACGACGGCTCTATCTCTATGGTAGATTCAGGGGTCGAAGTTCGTTACCTCGTCAATTTACTTTACGATCCTGAGGAGAGACATGATAGCCTAATTACAAACGTCACAGCTGCTGCTGCTAGCAAATTGTTTTGCATGCCATGTAACAAGAGTTTTAACAGACCTCTCGAACATCGCTGTTCGAACCGTTGTCCCCAATGTTTCAACAGGTCGCTCTGTGAAGTAGGGTTGGGCGAGATCAAGTGTTCTGATTGTGGGCGCGGCTTTCACGTAGGAAATTGTATTCGAAAGCATCGTCAAGTTGAGTCTATTAGCCCACGACGTACCGTGTGTGCTTCGTTGCGCATATGTACCGATTGCTCGCGTCTCGTGGATCTTACCACCGGCGGACCACATAGCTGTGATAAACGTTACTGCAGTACATGTCGCTGTCAACGTTGAAACAATCACTCCTGTTACATGGCACCGTTGAAAAGCGCGGAAAAGCCCAGTCACTTTATATTCATATTCTATGATTTTAAAACGCAGCAGAATGTCTCTATCGTCCGCGACACCTCGACCAATATCCGTATTCCGAAAATGTGGGTAGCACAACAGGTGTGTACGAAGTGTATTGGTAAAGCCGAAGTAACCACAGGCTGTTCAGCATGCAACCTCGTGCGCAAGTTTATTTTCCCAAGAGATTCCGTCAGGGAATTGGTAGAACTGGCGACAAGACCCGTCCAAAATTTTTCGGGAATAATTTGCATCGTGCACAATGCACGCGGGTTCGACGCGCAGTTTATTCTACGCTATATCGTTGGGAACAACAAGACTCCTTCGAAGGTAATTCTGAACGGAAGTAAAATCGTTATGATGGAGACTGGGCATACGCGATTCCTCGACTCCTTGGCATACATGCCGATGTCTCTCGGGTCACTGCGAAAGGCTTTCGGGCTTCCAAATGGCACGGTTGAAGGCTTCTTTCCGCATCTTTTCAACTCACCGCAGAGTGTGGGCTACGCAGGCGTGCTACCACCCGTCGAAATGTACTCACCGGACACCATGGACGGCGAGACAAGACAAGAATTTCACGACTGGTACCGCGAGGCACATGAACAGGGTTACAGCTTTGACTTTTACCGGGAGCTGATGAAGTACTGTAGGTCGGATGTAGACATTTTCCGTCGCGCGTGTATCGCATTTCGGAATATATTTTTGGGAAGCGGCAAAGTGTGCCCCTTTACCGAGAGTACAACCATAGCGTCCGCGTGCTCCGCGGTCTTCCGAAAAAACTTTTCACAGCCGGAACGTATAGGCATCCTACCGGTGGGAGGATATCGCTTCGCTGATAACCATAGGCGAAAGGCTTTAGACTGATTAGCATAAGTGAAACACGAGTCGCAGCTAGTCATCCGTCATGCCGGTAATTCGCGCAAGTTCAGAGTACCCGAGACAGGACGTGCGGTGGACGGGTATCGCGTAACACCTGATGGCGTGCGGCGAGTTTTCGAATTTCACGGGTGTATTTGGCACGGGTGCCGTAATTGTTTCGAAATCAATCGCGATCGCCGTTCCGTGAGCAGAGTGTCGCTCGACAAGCGTCACGTAGAGACCGTTGCAAAAACTGCCCGGATGACCGCACTGGGATACCACGTTACCGAAATGTGGGAATGCGTCTTTGATCGTCTCCCGAAGATCAGAACAATGCTTAGATGAGGGCGTACATTGCGAGTCACTCGACTAACTCGCGTACCGAAGCTTCAAACCCGCGGACTGCTTTCTATGGCGGACGTACAGGTGACACATCGTGTTATCACGAGGTGAAAACGGGTGCGGACGGAGTCGCGACCGAGTGAATACATATGTTGACTTGTGCTCGCTTTACCCTTACATCTGTAAGAACGGTCGATAACCGGTGGGTCATCCAGTTGTATACGTGGGTGACAAGTGCCGCATGTTAACGGGGATTGGTGGTACAGACATAACAAGGATCGAGGGCCTAGTGAAGTGTACAGTCTTACCGCCTCAAAACCTATACCAGCCAGTTTCGCCGGTGCGTATGCACGGAAAATTGATGTCTGCGTTGTGTCGTACGTGCTGCAAGAACCTCGAACGGAACGGCTATCGGCATAGTGAAAAAAAGCAGCGGGAGTTCAAGGGTACGTGGGTATCCGACGATTTGAGAGAAGCCGTGAAGAAAGGCTACCGGATTTTGAAGATTCTGGAAATCTGGCAATTTCAGATCACTTCTTTTGATTCTTCCACTCAGCAAGGTGGCCATTTCGCGCAGTATATAAAAACGTTCCTTAAAATCAAGCAGGAGGCTAGTGGCTGGCCTGCCGATTGCAAGGACGAGGCATCGCGCAATGATTATCTCGACAAGTACGAGAGAGTAGAGGAGATTCGGCTAGACCGTTCCAGAATTTCAAGGAATCCCAGTCTGCGTTTCGTGTCTAAGTTATGCCTGAATTCGGTTTGCGGAAAGTTCAGGTAGCGGAAAAACATAACGGAAAAGAAGATAGTGAATACGCGTCAGCAACTATTGGAATTAATCACCACCCTTGCAGTCGTGGTATCGGGCATATTGATAGTAAACGATATCGTACTATACGTTAACTGGTCACACGCCATGCAATGCGTTGAACCGTCGCCTTTATCTAACGTCGTTATCGCCGCGTGTACGACTGCCCAAGTTCGCTCAAAATTGTACAAGTATCTCGAACTACTCGATAGACGCGTACTATATTACGATACGGATTCCGTAATTTACCGTCGGAACATGCTCGATTCAAACGAGTACAAACCGCCAACGGAAAATTTCTTTGGTGATCTCACTGACGAATTGAAGGCATACGGTAAGGGCTCCTTCATTCACGCGTTTTTTTTAGGGGTTGCGAAATTCTTCGCGTTTATGGTACGGCACCCCGACGGCAGCGACGCGAAAATTCGTAAAATCATAGGCATCACGCTGAACCACGATAGCAAAAAACGCATCAACTTCTCGGCAATCAGGGAAATGGTGGCGGAATCAGCGGATCCCGTGCGTCTGGAATATCGTGCTATTCGTCGGACTGCTTCACACGATGTTGTCACGCGAACGGAGACGAAAACCTGCAAACCCCTCTTTGTCAAGAGATTCCGCCGCCCGAATTCATTCGATGCGTTACCGTACGAGTACAAAGACGAAAATGAGGGATATTGAAGTCGTCCCCAGGCACGTGAAATGAGGACCGTATGCTTCGTGAGGCTTGCTCTTGCTCGACTCTTCTCTTTACGAATGAAATTTAGGTACATGGCGACAGGTCAACGATCCAACACTTCGTTCATACTCTCCCTGTCGTCAGCTTCATTCAGCTTCTGGTCATATAAGTTGTAACGTGGCGTTTTCAGCCTCGTCACTACGGCACCCAAATCTTCCAGAATTTTCTTCCGTTTTTCGTCAATAATATAGAAAACTACAGCACACCGGAAAGGAATACCAAGGCTGAACTGGAATAAGAGATATCCCGTATATTAAGCTAATTTTCTAAGTAGTTCCGAATATTCTCTCATGTGACCTAGGAAAATACCGACGAGTTGAGCCAAGGACGACACACGACGACCTCCTGGGCCCTTTTTCCCAAGGATACAACTCTGACGTCATCCGTGTCAATCAAAATATCGATGTGCACTCTTCCGCGGTGGACCGGACCATCAGCTGATGACAGCATCGCCAACATCTCCCGCCTTCCGATCCACTGAATCGCTACCGGCGTATAGGACCGCAAGACGACCCGTCTACGATTTCCCGCTAGTTGAAAGGTGAGTAAGACGCTCTGCTACCGCCGAATGGATGCTACGGAGACGGCGTATGGGGTGGCATGGATTGAGTAGTGCTACCTCTCGTTCCGTAACTCACTGGCCAGGAGCCAGACCAAACCAACATCTACCGTTCCGGAACTGATCCCGTCACCGGGTAAAACTTAGTAACCTCCCAAAATGACGTTCTGCCTAGGAATACATGTCGGAGCCGAGGCACAGGTGAGCCCAGGCCTAAATTCCAACTCACGAGACGACATAGAATAGAGATGTTGCTCTCGAAGATGAGGACTTCAAGTGCCTGAGTCGACGCAGCCTTGGATGGCCTTCCAAACGCAGACGTCCAGCTGGTCAGTATTCAAACGCGAGCGCGGCCAACGAGGAAGCATGGATGATGACGTCAAAGAAGAGGAGAGGCGTCGAATAGGCAAATTCAATTGTCACCCAAAGAATTGCGCCCTACACCAATGTGGCCTAATTAGGAGAGGGAATCCCCAATCCGGACGAGTTCTAATAAAGAAGATCCCGAACATTGGCGCACAACTTGTCCTACTCTACGACATACCGTTGAACCAACAGGACGTTTTTAGTTAGATCCTTCCGCACCCGTTAAGATCTTACTTTTCCAATCTCCCGAATCTACCGTGTCTGCACCGTTTTCACCTCAGGTCTACCGCTACCGTTGAATTTAGATCCATTTCCATCCGCCCTTTAGCTCTAGAAGTCCATTCAAATCTCAAGTCATTAGTTGATCGTTAGTAAGTAAAATCAGTAAAATCAGTGGGTGCCGAACTCCTCCAATAAGGTGAGGTTTTTCACCTTCTGAAAGAGGCACGACGTAGCCAAGTGAGGATTGAGAATTGCCTTAATGTATGACGCGTTTTTGTTTTATCGTTTCATAAGTCGTTGGGTACTAGCCCCACCGCAGTTTATTTTGTGTAAGTCGGTGGGTACGAGCCCCACTGCATCCCGTCATTTTTGTAAGTCGGTGGGTACGAGCCCTACTGCAATTTGGTACGGTCCGGTCCATTTACGTATTTGGGTTTTAAACAGTTCTGCAATTCCTCCCGGCGCACCTCGTGGCCGAATTAGGTTATTGTACGTTTTGAGAATTATATTTATCTGAGTCTTCAGTTTGGTCTTCTACCGTTTCTCCCGTGCATTTTTTGCACGTGACATTATTTTGTACGTTCCGTATTAAGTAAAATTTAAGTAATACGTTAGGTAAGCCGTGGTGATATTTGGTGATGCTGTATGGTATTTTGCTTATGATTGATGTAATATGTTCTATCGTATGAATCTGTAATTTCTTTGGGTAAATTGTTATCCCTACGTTAAGATTTCGTTCCGTTACGTTTCCGCTCAGTTCGAGAAATCTCTTTGTCTGTTACCGTAAGGTAGCTACATTAAGGCGCTCCGTGTAAAACTGCGTCTTTTCTTCCGTTCGTAATTATCACACATTCGGATGATTCGTGAAAAGATCAGTAAACTATCGCAGGCCTTTCGAATATCGAAATTATAATTCTGTACTACCGTGAAAGATTTTCCGAAACCGTTGAACGAATTATATTTTGTTACTCTTGACCTGTTGTAGATCTACCGATTCTGTATTCCTTGCCGAATTTGTTCGAATACAGTATTCGGTGATTACGAATTTGGTTTTGCGTTATCGTTATTTTATTTGTGCCCGAATCGTTGTTGTGAATTTACGCCACTCTACCATTTATTCCGCTGTTGAACAGCCTGTGCCTAGCCAGCCATTCCGCCGGATCTGCATTTTTTTAATCTGTAAGTTTTGTTACTTTGTTAATCGACGTGACAACGCGTCTGGCGCCCAACAATCTTTTCGTTCCGTTTTCCGTTTTCCGTTTCGTACAGATCGCACCAGAAGCACGTGGGTGTTTTCCGGGTCCAACCCGCCTGGGAGTGAGTTAATACCCACCGTCGCAAAGTACAGCGGCCGGGGTGCGACACGATCAGATTTAGATTCACCGGAGACAATGGAGGTCACGCACGCACGACCGAAAAGGAGGAGACGAGGAAGAAAAAGAAAAAATTACGGTCAATCAATCTCGGGTGCATCAAGACTCCGTCAAAGGTGCGACATAGTTCAGTAAACACCGACAATAAACACATAACTCGATACGAGGATCACAATTAGTCTGTAGTCACACTGTAGCAGGGTGTCGATTTTGGCTCATTATCAGCGTATCAGGGTACGCGCGTACGTACGAGCTTGTGACGTACGCGCTCTGCGGAGATGAGCTCATTCGTAGACGTGTGCCGGTACGAGCTCATGGCCAGCACGCCGCCGCCACCGCCGCATGCAATACAGCGAAGTGACGCTAGACGATGACTCTGGATACTCGTTGAAAGCATCCGTTCTCTGCCATCGTTGCAGAACCATCGGGCTGTGAAAAGTCCGATTTAGTGAAGACTTTCTTGAAACACTGTGAGCGTATGTGCGATGTGAAATTCACTCGCGTCATTTAGTACTACGACGAATGGCAACCGTTGTACGAATCCACCAGTGGTATAGAATATCGTAAGGGTTTACCGCAACACACTGACTACGACGGCGACAAGAGTTCTCAACTGCTGATCATCGACGATCTGATGCGCGAAGCGTCCAACAACGTAGTCGTCGATTTATTCATCAAAGTTTGCCACCACAAAAACCTCAGCGTCTTCTACGTCACGCAAAACCTATTTCACAAAGGACACGGTCAACGCGACATTTCGTTAAACGCGAACTATATAGTATTTTTCAAAAATCCTCGGGACCGTAGTCAGATACAACATCTCGCGCGTCAGGTCTGTCCAGAGAACCCACGGTGTCTTCGAAAGGCCTATCACGATGCTACGGCCATTCGCACGGATATCTGCTACTCGACTTGAAACAAACGACCCCTGAAAACTGTCGCTTTTGGACGAAAATATTTCCTACGGACGAGAAACACTACGTATACGTTCCGAAAAAGAATATAAAGTCGAACGGAACGGGTAAAGTCCCAGTCATTCAGCTGTGATGCCGCGAGGAAGTCGTCGGAAAAGCAGTGCCAGCTTCGGCAAGACGAACACCGTCGCTCTGCGGGCTCTGCAAAAACTAAATCCTACTCAAAAATTGGCTTTGCTCCGTACCGCTGACAAAACGTTGGTGAGAGATATTTGCAAGTGCGCTCTCAATGTCTCACTGGAAAACGTGGAACTGTCGCGCGCCCAGAAAATCCGTCTTGTTCAACACAAGCAAACGCTCCGTCAACTGGCCAAAAAGCAAGGTAGTTTGAAGAGTAAGAAAAAATTTTTAATTCAACAAGGAAACGGATTCCTGACTCTATGACTCGCACCGATATAAGGGACTTCGGCTTCTGGTCTGTTTCCGAAGTGGAGAAGAAGAATCAAAAAAAGAGAATAGTGCATGCAAAGAAGATGGTTCTCATACCGGCGGATACGATTGAGAGATTTCGACGTCGCGTCAGCGAGAATACAACTGCGGAAGTTACACCGACGACGACAAATGACGTCGCCGAAAATTCTGTCTCAAGACTGGACCTGGAGATGGGAGTTATCTTGAAATCAAAGTCGAAAGACAACGCGGAAAAGTGGCAACTCTTTCAGCAAGCGATGCAACGGTATTTATTTTTTACAAACGAAAATGGAAAGCCGTTGGAAGTTCTGATTCGCAACAACGGAGAAAGCAATACGGCGAGTCGATCACCCAACGAAATACCGAGAGCGGTTGTAAAACAGGAGTATCAGAAGATAGTAGACGCTGTTTCGAACAGGTATGCTGCGAAACTGGGACTTTTGGTGCGATTGCTGACGATAAGCGACGAGACATCTGCGTGTTTTGGATGGGATGTGTCCGGTGTTGTTTCAATCGATGGAGTGATCAGTCCCAGTACAAATATTGTCGATCTGATCAATCACACGATGCGCTCGGAGAAGACATTCGATCCCGCAGGAAGCATACGGTTCGCACGGTTTCTTCACGTGATCAATGTGCCGCAATAATGTGGGAAATAATGAATTTTGGAAAACTATTCGATCATTCGACGAGGCGCGAAAAAGCCTCGTTCCAAGAAAAAGAAGACTCGTCGACACCACCAGCGATGAAACCAATGAGACGGCTAGCCCGCAGCCTCAAGTTCCAGTAACCCGTCATCGTTCTAAAGAGACCAACGTGTCTCCGAGATCCCCCTATTTAGGAGTACGTAATTGGAAAAGACTGCGCTTTTCGAAATGATGCAAATGCTCGAAAAGATCTTTTACAACCCAGCACACCCTGCGGGCCAGAGGGTCTACGAATTCTGGAACGGGCGGCTCGCGGCGAAAAGACTCGAGCGATGGTGAAGAAATAGCCGGTGGCAAAGGATACGTTTACTTCGCTTAAATCCGTACAAAGAAACTTCGAAAGAGCAAGATACGACGTTTCCAACATTGACGACGTGTAGGAGGCTGATTTAGCAGATGTAAGCTCGATACGAAAAAACAAAAACCGACATCGCTATTCGCTGGTGGTCATCGACGTTTTGAGCAAATACGCCTGGGTTGAGCCCCTGAAGTGTAGAACAGCCAATTTCGTAGCAAAAGAATTACAACACGTGCTAACCACAACCCCGCGTAGACCTGTTTTACTGCAGACCGACAAGGGTGAGGAGTTTGTCGGACGAACATTACAAAAGCTTCTTTCGGACAACGGCATACGATATCGTACTACCTTTAATCCCGATATTAAAGCGGCTATCGTCGAACGCTTCAACTGGACACTCAAGAAGCGACTTTGGCGTTATTTTACGCATAAGAATAATCAGCACTACGTGGACGTTTCACCACTTATCGTTCAAACGTACAACGAGACACGTCACTCAAGTATCAGTATGTCCCCTGCCGAAGTGACGCTAGAGAACGCTGCAGAATCGCGGGCTTACATGCAGAAGCGGTATTCAGCACGTCGTATCGGCAGACCCCAATTTTGCGAGAACGATATTGTGCAGATCGGCAAAACCGAAGGAACTTTTCAGAAAGGCTACAAGGCAAACTGAAGCGAAGAATTGTTGAAAATTCGCCGAGTACTCGCTCGTGCACCGATTGTCTATGTATTAAAGGATCTCTCCGGCGAGAAAATTGACGGTTCTCCCTACGAACCTGAGCTTCAGCGTATCAAGGGAAAAGGCCCTGATGGCGATGCCTTCCGAAATTGAAGAAAAAAAGAAATAAAAGACCGGATCGACGGTGTCGCAATCATTCTGCATACATTGACGCGGAACGTCGCAAGACACGCCAGTGTAATGACCAAGGACCACTTTTACATCACACTTCCGAGCAATGGCTCAGTCTCTTTTTTTCCGAAGAATCGCTTCTGCTGCTACATCACGCAGTCACCACGCGCGATCGTGCTCAGTGGCGAATGGGAGGTGGGACTCGCAGAAATTCATCATCAACCAACATATTCCTAAGATTTCTACTCAGTTCCCAGTCAGAATATATCGTCAGATTTTCTCAAGCCGAACATCCTGTCGTGTCAAATAATTGTCTACTGCGATCTCGTCGAGTCCCGTATAATCAGTGATGTACACGCTCCGCTTCTACGAGTCGGACACGCCTGCGAAGAACAACACTCAATACGCGGCGAATCTGATACGAGATTTTTCTCGCAGCCACACTACCTACCGCTGCTTTACTCGAACTTCCGCACCATAGAGATTTATATAAAAGATCACACTGGAAGTTCCATTCCATTCGTTCATGGGACACTAACGGTAACGCTTCACTTCCAACGTGTTCGTTGATACGAAAGGGGTAGAAGAAGAAGAAACAAACGATATGGTTAACTTCGCGGAACATTATGAGAATCAACTCAAAGGTGGTGGTGGTACGGGAACTTTTCATCGCGGTGTGCGATATCAACGAGGTCACGGTATCGGTAGTTTTTTGGAAGGTTTATTTTGCAGAGTTTTGCCGTTACTGAAAAGCGCAGCAAAAGCCGTTGGAAAGAAGGCCTCGCAAGCCGGGATGAACGTCATGGCTGATATGGAAAGCGACGTACCCTTCAAAGAAGCCGTCAAATCACGGGCCAAAAAATCGGGGCGTAATTTGCAGAGAAGCCCCAAGAAAAACTTGCTGATCTTATGCAGAATTTCGTGTATAAAGGGGCGCTCACAGAACCGAAGAGACAGTCGATGCTCGCCCGCGTTAATCGTCTCGTCGCTGCGTGAAAGGTTACCAGGCAGAAGAGGAATTCGAATATCAAGCGGAGCAAAAAAAAGAGCAAGAAGAAGAACAAAACGACATCCTTTACTGCGTCAAGTAAGAATACAGGGCGTGAAAAACACTCCGAAAAACAAACCGTGAAGGACGTATTTGGACCAGCGTAATTTGTCGCACTATATCCGTACGATGGCTTTTCTACACTCGCGCTTGCGGAAATCTGAATTGGATTCATTCTCTCTACCCCCAACACAAACCTTCATCGGAAGCAGACAATGGACACATTGTAATGCGGTTTCGTCTGGAACCGATGACTCTCCGATCGAATTCGCTGTACCGGGGCACGGTGACGAGTACATCGACCTTGCCCACACTATGGTGAGCTTACGCGTACAATTACGCCGAACAAAAGAGGAAACAGCTGCATCGGCGAGCAAGGACACTTCTACCACACCATGGGTGACCACTATAAATAAGTTGCTTTACTCAATATTCATTCAAGTGGATATATTTTTCAATCAAAAATCGGTATCTGAGACGCTGCTGAATAAAGCACCGAACGCTGAACAATTGCATCATACGGCTGGACAGTGGTACGATAACAAGAAACAGATATCTGCGAAACGCATGGAAACGACGTACCCTCAATGAACGGTTGTATCAAACGCAGCGTAATCGTGCGAAACGGACGCGTCGTAGATTTGTTCGGACATCTCCACCGAAATGCATCATTTTGGGGCTGATCAGCAACAAGGCTTTCAACGGTGACAGACAACGGAATCCCTTCAACTTCCATCATTTCATGCTGAATTATCAATCTTTGTACGTCAACGGCATTCAAATACCCTCAAAAGCTTTGCAACCGAGCTTTGGAAAGAACGGCGTATACGTCGACACGTATCACACTTTATTCTCTGGGACTAGAGTACATTTTCTGAACGAGGGCTGCGGTTTTGGACGACTGCACTACGAAATAGGAAATTGTCTCACAGCATTTGACCTAACGCCTAATCTTACGGCCAACTGTCCGTCTCACTGGTCACTTATCAAACACGGAACACTTAAGATTGAATGACACTTCGACGATGCACTTAAGAAAACCATCAACTGTATCGTGTACGCGGAATTCGACGATATCATTGAAGTTGATGCATCGCGACAGGTTGTCACAGATTTCGGTGGTTAGCCCGAACGCTGACAGAAAACAGATGGAGCGACACGTGTTGAGACCACGCCCGAACAGAAGCACAGTGGGAGGTACGGCTCGACGTCTTCAAAAAGGTAGTTTCGTATTCGAGAGAAACAGTCAAGTGCTCTACACCGTCTCGAAAACATCTTCACCTTGATGGATTGCATCGTAGATATCCAAGACTTCAGGGATGTTACGGACGTTTCTCACCGAAAGAAGTGGCATTAGTGGCACTTGAGAATCCGTACTTTGCTCATTGGCTCGTACTACCGCTTTACCCGTTTATCGATTTATCGGGGAAGAAGCGTGCCGTCAACAATGACGTGACCTGTTATCATCACGGGGTCAATTGGTTCGAAGAAGACATAACGCTGCATCAACTTGCTACCAATTCACGAGAAATCGCACGCCATGCCCATCGTATTATCACACGCGGTCGGGAAAAAGCCAAATATCTACAGGACATCACTTCGCGGGGAATCATAAACTTGGAAGACGTCGACTGCCCCGTGTTCGCTAAATTAGATCGGAGCAAAGAATATTGCTTTTTCCACGGGGCTCAAAAAAAGAAATTATACGCGTGTGCTCTGAACAACGTGATCAGATTGAAGAATTGGATGAATTCGAGGCGTATCACCGGAGACTGTCACAAAGCGTATCCGCACACGAATAAGACACCACGGTCTTTCACTAGAGACTCTTTCTTGCAAATGGTATCTGAGCATCAGTCTCACGCATCAAATTCACCCGCATCCCCAGTGGACGACAGAGCACCCAGCAGTGCTACCGTTGTATCAGTGGACGAAGAACCTACGTACGCCACGGTAGTAGACACATTCGGTAGTATGATCGTCTCCGATACCGAAGATGAACACCTTTTCAATTCTGGATGCACTGCTTGCGCTTCAAAACGGAAATCGCGAGGTTTTTGCCGCGAAATGAATCCCTATTGTTTGGACAGCCCCAACAATCATCGTTGCAAACACCGATGATCACACAAGAGGGGGTAGCCACTGGGTGGCGTTCTACGTCAGTTCCACCGGTCATGGACTCTACTTCGACAGTTTCGGAATGCTACCGCTCATACCACATCACAGACGAACACTGCAACGTAACTGCAGAAGACTCTACTGGAACGTTAAACAACTCCAAAGTCTTTCTTCGGACGTACGTGGATAATACTGTGTTATGTTTGTGCATTTTATGGCTACTGGTTTTACTCTTGGGCAGTTTGCAGATATATCCAATAATGACCACGAAAACATCGACCGCATGGCGCCTCAATTTTATGAAGGGCTGACCTCCACCAATCACTGTAACAATAGATCTCGAGTGCGAACACCACATTGCATTCAGTGCTGCGAAGCCGAAAAACTGTAAAAGATTGACAGACGATAGTTTCTAGTCTCCTCATGTTGTACAAATTCTCAACTTTTTCTCATTTACCATTAGAACGTGAGCTTCAGATTTATAATTACCAAAACTAGTGTAATCATTCTGTACAATCCCATGAGAAAAATGAATCATCACATTGACCGGTGAAACGTAAGCTTCACATATGATCACAAAAAACTATCGTACTGATTTCTTAGAGAACCCACGAGGTAAAATAAAATATCAATTGTAAGTTTTCAGGAACACGTGTCGACCCAGTTTTACTACTCTTTTCCTACCCCTCCTCCTTCCACTTCTCCTCCTCTACCCCATATCGATATACTTGGCAACGGCTCGATCAGGTACCCAACTCATTACCCAAATAATCAATGCAAACCCCCACTAATTGTCAACAACAGGACGGGGTAAGTATCGCGATCCTATGGCCCCGAAAACCTTAGCGAGACGTCACCAGCCCCAAGGTAAGGACCCGAACAGAGAAAAGACGGAGAGACGCCCAAAAAAGATCCACCGGAGAGAAAGATGCCCGAAAACGACTCCGGCAGAGGGGTAGGGGTAGACGCCCGAAAATCCTCTACGCGAGGGGCTGGCGCTATGAAGGAAAAGAAAAGGGGTTTGTTGTGATGCCTCATACCCGAACCCATCTACTCTCATTAGTTGCGCGATTTTCATCGTTTTCGAAATTTCCCTCAATTTCAACATTTCCGTCAATGCTACGATTTCCATTAATTCCTCGATTTGAGATGATCGCTCGATTACCGTTGTTGATATCATTTCCGTCGATTCCACTATTGCTTTTGATGTCGCGATTTCCATCAATTTCATTATTTTTGTCGATTTCGCGATTACCATCGATTTTGTCATTTTTGGTGATTTTGTGATTTCCATCAATTTTGAGATTTTCATCTTTCTTGACATTTTTTCAATCTCAACATTTTCTCAAATTACGCGATTTTTATTGATTTCTCGATTCTCTTCGAACGCGCGATTTCTGTCGTCGATGTTATCACCGTTTATCTCACGATTCTTGTCAATTCTACAATTTTTGGCAATTTCACCAATTTTGTGAATTCCGCGATCATTTTCGTTTCCGTTAATCACGTCAATTTCGCAATTTCCATCGATTCGCGATTTTCATCAATTTCCCGAATTCCATCGTTCTCGGTATCTTTCTCAATTTCAAGGATACCGTTTACTTCACGATTTTCGTTGATTCCACAATCTGAAGCATTTCCACCGATTACGTAAATTTTTGCGATTTCTCTCGTTTCCGTCAATCTCATCCTTCGCGACTTCTATCAATATCGCGATTTTCCTCGTTTCCGTCAATGTTGTCACCTTTTCGAGTTCCGTCAATTCCACGATTCTTGTTAATTCCTCAACTCTCGTCAGTCCCACAATATTGTTACTCCGGGCGGATAACCGGAGTGGAAATAAACGGGTCAGGGGATTAGATTAGCAATAAGTCTGTTTTATTCAGAAAAAGTGCGTGCGCTCTCTTCGCTAGTTCTGAACAGACTGTTATTTACAATAATAACAGCCTACTAGGCAACGTCAGATTGACAGACGTCAAAGACATCTGACGAAGAGTTTGGAGGTAGCGCCAAGAGGAGGCGGCTGACTGCCCGCGGTCAAACAACATGACGTTGGTCACCACGTCATGACAGCGCGACAGCAGCCCTACTTGTCTGGCACTAACCCACCTATCGGACCATGCGATGCGTATACGCCAATATCCCGTAAAGAGATCTCCCCCAGCGTAACACTGCCCTCCCCTTCGGAAAAGAGTCGTCCCGACTCCAAATCCTCCAAGGGGAGACGCATCCATGTCCGGGCTCCACATGGGTTGGTGTCAAAGAAATTGAGGTTGGCTAGAGGCTGTGGACCCTTTACAAAACGCCATTGCCCCTTAGCGAGCCGGCATTTGCCTAAAACCTCAGGGAAAACCACAGAAAACCCTGAGGAGTTCGCTCGACACCCTAGCCTAGTATTAAAAACTAGATAATTCCGCGGGGAAGCGGATACGACTCTCTCTTCGTGACATCGTTGAGCCTACGATAGTCAACGCAGCATCGCTTAGTTCCATCTTCCTTGGAAACCAAAACGTCCGGGGAGGCCACGGACTCAGAGAAAGCTTCGAACAATGTCCGACGTTTTCGGGTCCGCTAGCAGACGCTTCCCGAAAATCTCGACGATGCTCCGAGAATCTTCGCTTCTGCGGCTCCTCAAGATTCCGCAACGTGCGCTGCAGGAGATCCTGAAGGTTCGGAGGGACTTCAGGGAGCTTGCCCTGGGTTAAACTCGTTGATGATGTCCCTCGGTGGTCAACGGGAAGTCTCCGGACACAGGGACCGGTCCCCCGTGGGTCAACAGCAGTAGTCTGCCGGACTCGAGGAACGATCCCACGCGGAAGGGGAGTAAAATCCAGTCCGCGAAAGAATGATGACATCCTCGCAAAGAGCATTGATTTTCCAATTTGAGTCAATCGCGCGATTACTGTCGTTGATGTTATTTTGGTCAATTTCACTATTTTTCTTTTGATAACGCGATCCTCATTAAATCCACTATTTCTGTCGATTTCACGATTCTCGCCGTTTCTGTCATTCTTGTGAATTTTGTTATTCCCGTGAATTCCACGATTTTTACAATTCCACACCTTCATTATTCCCACTTTTTCTGAAGGTTTTGCAATTTCTCTCGCTTTCGTCAATTGTATCCACTTCACGATTTCTATCAATTTCGCGATTCTTATCGTCTTCGACATTCTCCCCGATTTCAACATTTCCTTTAATTACACGATTGCCATTGATTTCTTGATTCTCGTCAATCGCGCGATTTCCGTCGTTGATGTCACCACCGTCAACTTCCGTCACTTCCACAATCTTCGGCATCTTCACTAGTTTTGTGAATTTCGCGATCATTTTCGATTTTGTTCATCTCGTCAACTTTGTGATTCAATCAATTTTGCGATTTTCAGTGTTTTCGACATTCTTCTCGAGTTTTGACATTTTCTCCAATCACACGAATTATATCGATTTCTCGATTCTCGTCGAACGCGTGAATCTCGTCGTTGATGTCATTTCGGTCAGCTCGACTATTTTTTCTGATATTGCGACTCTCATCAAATCCACTTTTTCCATCCATTCCGTGATTTTCATCGTTTCTTTCATTCTCGTAAATTCCATTATTTTCGTCGATACCACGATTTTGACAATTCCACACTTTTATCATCTTTTCTTGTTTTGTAGGTTTCGTGATTTTCTTCGCTTCCGTCAATCTCGTCAACTTTGCGATATCCATTGGTTTTTTCGATTTCCATCGTTCTTGAGATTTTCCTCAATCTTAACATTTTCTCAAATCACGCGACTCTCATCGATTTTCCGATCCTCGTTAATCGCACGATTCCAGTCGTCGAAGTCATGACCGTCAATCCCACGATTTTCGTCAGTTCCACAATTTTTGGCATTTTTACCAATTTCGTGAATTTTAGCGATTTTTCTCGTTTCTGTCAATATCGTCACTTTCGTGATTTTCATCAATTCCGCGATTCCCACGTTTTTGACATTCTACTCGAATTGGACATTTCTTTCGAATACACGATTCTCATTAATATCAGATCCTTGTTAATCGCGCGATTCTCGTCGTTGAAGGCATGACCGTCAATCTCACGATTCTCGTCATTCCCTCAATCTTTATCATTTTCACTCATTTCGTGAATTTCGCGATCATTTTTGTTCCCGGTAATCTTGTTCATTTTGCGATTCTCATTCATCCGCGATTTTCATCAACTTCGCAATATTTATCGTTTTTGATATTTTTCTCAATAATAACAATACCGTCAATTTTGCAATTTCCGTCGATTTCACAATCTTGAGCATTCCCACTAATTCTGCTAATCTTCGCGATTTTCCTCGTTTTTGTCATCTTTGTAAATTTCACGAATCTCATCAATTACTCGGTTTTTGTCGAACGCGCGATTTACGTCGTTGATGTCATTTCCGTCAATTTCACTATTCCTTCCGAAGTCGCGATTTTCATTAATTTCACTATCCACGTCGATTTTGCGATTTCTATTGTTTCCTACATTACTTTTAAGTTTAGTATTTCTGTCAATCCAACGATTCTCATCGTTTCTGTCATTCTTGTTGATTTCGTTATTTTTGTAAATTGCACGATTCTTGTCGATTCCACATTTTCATCATTCCCACTCATTTTGTAGATCTTGCGATATCTTTCGCATTCGTCAATCTCGTCAACTCTGCGATTTTCATTAATTTCGTGATTTACATCATTTTCGATATTTTTCTCAATTTCAACATTCTCGTCAATTTTCCAATTCCCATCAATTCTTCGATTCTCGTCAAACGCGCGATTGCCGTCGTTTATATCATTCCCGTCAATTTCCAGATTTCCGTCAAGTCTACAGGATTTAACATTTCTAACAATTTTTACGATCTTGTGATTTTTTTTGTTTTCGTCAATCTCGTCGAATTCGCGATTACCATTGATTTCACGATTCTCATCAATTGCGTGATTTTCATCGCTTTTGACATTTTTCTCAATTTTAACATTTTCGTCTATTCCACGATTTTCATTGATCTCTCGATTTGAGTTCATCGCGCGATTACCGTCGTTTATGTCATTTTCTTCGATTCCACTATTTCTTCTGATGTCGCGATTTTCATCAGTAGTATAGGAAAGGTATAGCGGGTCATAACAATCTACGTCACTGGCGCCAGTAGACGGTCTCGCTTGCTTCCTCAGGCCCTGGCGCTTGTGTATCCCCCCCGCCCACTGCCCCCGCCCCTTGGTCTGGCGGATCGTCTGGAGCCAAGATGGCACCCTTTTCCGAAACCCCAGATGGCGCGCTCTTTTTGGAATCAAGATGGCGGCCCCTTCTGGAACCCAAGACGGCGCGCGTTTTTAAAATCTGATGTGGTTGCTGGTTTTGAAACTCTGCGTAGCGTTTTTTCGGAAATTCTCAATACAAGATGGCGCTGATGTTCGAATCGCATTACGGTTGCTCAGCTACCGGCATCCTGGCGGTGACGTACGTACCTATCTGAAAGACTGTTCGGATCTTACCGACAATAGCCAAAGATCTCCGAGGCTCTGAAATATGAGTATTCGAGGGTGCACAAAAGTGTAAACTCTGCAAATATTTTTAAAATATAACGACTAGAGCTTTTCATTTTCAGAACAACGGTAATTGAAAGCGTTCTCAACCATAGATAATACAAAATAGACAATTTCTTCTCAGTTTGAACTACGAGGCTCATCTTTTTTCAACACATTTTCGAATATATTTCACACAGGGTGTGCAGGAGTTGTCGAGATTCCTATATCTTTTGATGAGACATTTGCAAAACGAGTCGGCGATCAGATCATTGTTCATGTAGTCTTTCGAAAATAACGATAAATACTGATCGAGAGTAACCATCGTGTATATAATACAAAAACATAACACAAAACTGACCACACACGTCTGATAAGGTGCTCTGAAGCTGGTGCACGTTTCGCCGGTATCGAGGACCGTTTTTTTGTAGGCGGCGAGAATGGTGTTTGACGAAAGGCGGAAGTCAATAGCTGTCAAAGTTCACCCCGTGTCCCAAAGCGTCGGTGTAAAAGGCGATCCAGTGGGTACCTGGCTGCGTGTGGTCATCGGTATTGGCAACGATCGCAGCTGGTTGGGCCCGCTGTGGAGCAATCTCATCAGTGGGGTAAACACCCAGAGTTCTAGTCGCTATCGGTTGTATCAGCACCAGTATCTTTCGGCTGTTCATCGGTAATATATAATCGGTTCAATCTCTGTACGATACGGCTCTCTTTACCGGCTCGTTGTCAGAGCACAAACTGCTTCAGTTGATTTGCACGGTTCAGAGCGCACGCCAATTTTTCGTGACGTTTGTGATAGGCGTGAAACGTGCAATACACATTTGACGGCGGCAACTTCCTGAGTGCCAGGGCCTCGTCATCGTCCTCGAGGTTTATACGTTCTCGTCCTATGATCCGCTGCAACGCCTCCTTTTTCACCGCACCGCGCACATAGATCAAACTCGCCACACGAGCCACACTTTTCAGTTTTTCCCTCAGCTGTCTCTCCGAAATTTCCCCGTCGAACCATTCGATACCGTGCACCTTACTCGTCGTGTAATTATTCGAACAGCGTGTTCCTGCGGAGAGTTGATCAAATCCGCAAGGTGACAATATCAGCCAGTGCCCTACTTGTCCTCTATTTATAGACAGCACGGCTGCCTCTTTCACGATGAACTTATCGGAACTATCGTACAGCCCTTGAACGTTAATTACGTACTTCATATTGTCACTCGTTGAAGTCTGAAGGCGATATACCGGTAACCGGGCGAGCGCCTGGAGTCTTCGCACCGTCTTGCGTGGGGGTGCAGCGTCAGCATATTGCTTCTCTCAATCCTCTCCGTCTTGCAAACGTGCATTCGTTTTGTCGTCTCCTTCGCCAGTGTCGAACTCTCAGCCGCCGAAATCCACGATAACTTGACGACTTAAATCAATTTCCAAAATATTGTTGAATTCTGCGTACACGACGCAGTTTATCGTCTTCTCCAATGCCTCTTCGAAACGTACCTCTATTCGAACGCTGCCGTGTCTGACCAAATTCCAATGCGTGTTGCTGTTCGCCGATAAATCGGGTGTGAGATCGAGCGCGGTCGGACAATAACCGTAGGGGTAGTCCGCCCGGCTTATCCCGTTTCCCTCGTTTAGAAAATAAATGCCAGTCCCGGAAAACAACGTTTGGTACGCCTCAACGTATAATTTTGATTTCGTAAAGCTGGTTGCAGGGGTTTCGAGAGTATTTGCTGGCCGTCGGCGTACAGAGAAAGAAAGTTGGTTTTAAAATGTTGAAAATTGAACGGGTTGCGCCTTCGGTCACCGTTGAAGACCTTGTTATCGACAAATCCGATGATTATTCTCTTCGGCAGCTGGCCGAGAAACACGTTGTCCAACGTTTCTCCGTGCACTCTACCGTGAATCGTCATTGCCTTGACCTCGACACAACAACACGCCGGAGTTTATCGTGACTCGTTGAACGAGCAGAGTGGCCTCAAGAATGCGCATCGTGTGAGCGTTGGTGGTTCCCATGATGCAGAAGACGTCCCGCGATCTCACTAGACGCAATAGCAACTCCACGCCGTTTAGAAGGAATTTCTCCTGATTGAACACCTCGCAATGAAGGTGTCCCAATAAATTAACGCTGGAGCCGTTTCTGAATAATCGTTCGCGCTTTGCGAAACCCTTATTACCGGTGCCAAGTTTGTCCATTCTGCCGGCGGTATTACCGTACCACAACCTAGTCGTGAGATGCGAATTTTTTGCCGTATTGTTGTAATTCAACAGAGTCTTCATGTATACTCTGTACGCGTACGCGTTGTTGGCCGGGGAGACGAGTTTTTGATTGAAGAAGACGTCCACTTGACTGAACGAGTGCAACAGGTTGTTTACAAGAGCTGCGATCGCTGCCGCTGTCGGGGTTTCACCGTCCGAGTGCACCAGCTGCACCTGATCCAAAGGAGGCATACTGACTCGCAGACTAAGCATCGTGTGCGACAGGTCAAGGTACTCGTCGCTTAGTCCCGGAACCATGAATTCGATCGGTGAGTCGTTGGTGAGAGACGACACCAGCTTGTAAATGGACCCACTGCCCACCCTCTATCGTCGTCTGCGTAGGCGGTAGAGTGAACGTCGAACTCCGATTTCAAACACTCGCACGAATAAGCGTGTAGGTAGGCCATCTCGGATTATTGCGTACCAAATATGTCAGCCACAGTTCGTTTCTTGCAGCACCCGTTATTCTTCTTCTTTTTTCTCTTCGTTCAAGTCGTTTTCGCTTTTCTGGCTCTTTTTCTCGGGGATACGTATTTTCTGCCATCTGCTCTTTGTTTTCCGGCCAAATGGGTCCGGCGGTCCGTCAGAAACTGACAGTTTGGTACACCGCGACCCACCTTTTATCCGCTTCCCGTCATCAGAGTTTGGAGTTTTTCCTCAGCTTAGCGTCGTAGATTGCGCCCCAATTCGGCGACTCGTTGTTTCACCGATTCTTTAAACGGCGCGTCCTCACGAAATTATATTTGCTCCGGTTCGTAGCGCCTCCTCACCGATTGCTCGCGCCCCGCTTTTGAGTAGGGGGAGAACGCTTCGGAACAGCCCCCCCAGGAAGCTTCCGATACCGTGACCTCGCTGATACGAAGACCCCGCGTAAACGCGAGCTATCCCTCCACCGACTCAGCTCTCGTAATGCTGCACGTAGTGAATCATAGCCACCCGTATTAGTGTGATCTCCTGAAGTGCAGCGTCACCGTCAACGTCCCGTGGGTGAATGGCAACGGCCTTCACAGCTGATCCCTCATATTGATATCGATTGTGCGAAAGTTCGAGTTCAGTAAGGGCAGATAATGCGGCGGGGACAACGTTTTGGTCTCCAAACTCCCGTGGCGGAGATCTTTGCTGTTGGTCTACACTATGCGTAACAGAGGGGCGTAGACGTCTCCCACGATTCGCGGTTCCGTGATGTGGCAGTACACGAACATTTGCGCAGGCATACCAGCCGCTACGTTGTAAGGGTGATTCGCCTTCGAAGTCTTAACGATGTTTCGCGTTACTTTGGCGAAACCGAGCTGCGGGGAAAAACGACAAGTAGTGGCCGGTGGTACACTCGCAGATGCGAGTAACGGTGATGCGATTCTTCGCGATACCGGCGTAACTGAATTCGGAATGTTTCGCCAGATGCAAGACACCGCTCGGAGCTCGCACGATCTTTTCGATGCCGGTGTAAACGCCTGGCTGTATGCGTAGCACGTAAGCGGTGACGCGATTGTCTTTGGACTTTGGTATATCGTCGAAACGATCCGCCGGCTTCGGTAAGATGTGATGATGCAATCTTACGGTGTTGGTGTCACATCCCGAGTGCGACTCTAATGTGGGTTTGTCAACAGAAAGATTTTTGATCGGATGACTTATAGATATAACGATGAACGAGTGGTTGAAATTATATTGGGTTGTTTACAGCGGTTAGGAGCGGTCTTAGGCGTAGCGAGAGTGTATGATTGAAATGGAACTTTGAACGACAAGGGGGCATTGAATATGGGTGACGTTTAACAAGTTGAAACTGATTCTTAGTCTCCCCGGTGAATAGGTGTCAGGTTCCGAAGTCAAGTCAGTAGATAGGGTCGGGTATGGGGCGTCACAACAAACCTCCTCCCTTTCTCCCTACGGCGCCGTCCACTCGCCTAGGGGTTATCGAGCGTCTACCCCCACTCCTTCGTCGGGGTCTTTTTCAGGCATCTTCTTCTCCTTCGGGTCTTTTGCGGGAGTCTTTCCCTTTTCTCCTTGTTTGGGACCTTCTTGTGGGGCTGGTGACGTCACGCTGGCTTTCTTTTTGGGGGCATGGGATGGCGGTATTCGCCCCGTCCTGTTGTTGTTGACAGAGGGTGGGTGTTTGCGTTGAGGATTTGAGTAATGAGTTGCGTACCTGCTTGAGCAGGTGACTAAGTTCGTTGCAAAGTATATCGGTATGTGGTAAGGGGAAGGAGGAGAAGGAAGTGAAAAAGTAGTAAAACTCTGCCTCGACACGTGTTTTCAAAAAACTTACGATTGATATTTTATTCTACCTCATGGGTTTTGTAAGAAATGAGTACAATAGTTTTTGGTGATTATATGTAAAGCTTACGTTCTATCGGTGGATAAGAAATGGATATGAATTTGTACAACATTAGGTGTTCGGATCAAGTAGGAATAATACCCTTGAATAATGTTATGTGGAGTAAACAATGCATTGTGTCGTTACGAGATTGTCTTTTTTGCAATTTCAAGTGTCTTGTTTTCTACTATCACAGTCGCCACCCAAAGGGCCATAATGATCAGCAGAACGAAGTAGATAACCCACACACCCACTACACCCCACCGTAACGAAGTTGTAAGTTGTTCATGTTCCGCGGCGACGATGGCTATTTTTGGGTCAGGCTCCAGTTGTGTTTCAATGGCGTCCCATAGATGCTGGTCAGTCGAAACGGCTAACTGGGTATGTGTTCTATTGTCGGATGATGCAATGATTTGTACGGCGACGTGTGAGAAGGATGACGATGTCGTCACTGAGGTTGACGAGGCCATCGTGAATACTGTTGAAGTAGATGTAACCGTGAGTTTCCGTGTCTAAGGAGAATTTTTTTTCCGGCTCCGAGTGGTTTGCTCCATGAACTGCTTGATTCCGGCGACAAGATAAGACGGAAAAAATTTGGTCATTTCAAGTAGAGTGATATCGAGATAATGCTCGGCGAATGTTTGCAGCGTTTGAGGTCTGATGCTTGTTATCGCGGCTTCGAACTCTGTGTTCAGTGCCTGAGCGATACGGAGAAAAGATGGTTCCCTCAGTCCCGTGGATTTTAATTTTGCTGCTACGTGTTGCACGAACAGCAGCTTGCACCGATTACCGTTTTCAGTTATTCTTTCGAGTCTTCGAATCCGTTTCTCCACGCAGACAAACACTGACTTCAGACCGTCGAACGTTGTTTCTTGCATCACAATGGAGGGGCGATAGAGTTTTTGACGCTTCGCATGGGGGTGTGTGGTGTCCAAATCACAGTTGTTCCTATCTTCTCCATTCTTTAATGTTCCGCATGGCGCGTAGTCTTCTATACCATCCGACAAATCGAATCGGACTGCGCGTTTTCCATGAGCTGAGGTGAACTCCACGGTACACTCACTGAGATCAATTCGCTCGTCCCGCCACCCTCGTTACAGTCGAATTTAAAATAATCAGATATCTCATCCAACAAATCAGCGAGTCTCGACCACGTTGATGATTTGAAGGTGATTCCTGTGGATGACGCGTTGCTGATCAATCTGATGATTGGTTCAAATTGTTCGTCTGTTCGCAGTCCGAGCCCGACGTTCACTTTTTTCGTAAAAGAGCTGTTGAGCCCGTACGTAGTCGATAGGAGAGGATTCTTTTCAGATTTCTTCAGTGCTCTGGCGAATGTTTTAAATATCCTACTGGCGTTGCTCATTGGTGAAGTGGATTTGGACGTGGCCATCGCTAGTGGATGATACTTTCACGACAACTGCAAGACTGAGCTTTGTCGGGGATCCCATGTCGTTGATATGTTGAATATGATGATGATGATTACGATGCGTCTTACTCGTTACCCCGTACCATTGGCTAGTCGTTATATACACCAGTGAGTTTAAACCCACTTACATGCAACCGCGATTGTTACACTTTACCACCCGCGTATATCGCTGCTGTGACGGCTGGTGCCCGTCAATCATGTCAGCTGAATAGTTACCAGCTTGCCTAATGGAAGCAATATACGAAATGTGGAAAAATCCGTCACACCCGATCTCACGCCGGCCACGCGGCATCGTTTTATCTCACTAGTCTCGGCGCTTGGACTTGAGTGCATGGTGATGAATGACATGGGCACCGGCGCTTTCAAAGGGGTGTCGGCTTGCAAGTCATGAAAGTTACCGAGAACTCGTCCCTTTGTGTAACGGTCATTTTCTACCACCCGCGGCTTTCATGCACATCATCTGTTGCACAATCAACACGCTCGTTCGTGAACTTGTGTGTGGTCAACAACGATTGTTGGACGGATGGACGTACGAAGGAATCGGTCATCCTCTCAATTTATCGTCGAAGTTTTACACTTTCTAAGAAAGTGTCATGAACGTAACTTAATGGTCTCGGGTACCTGTGCAATTTTATTACAAAACATCGGACAAGAATTGAGGTGCTCGGTAGCGTTTTGATTACGGGTGACGATGACCATCACGAGATTTTCTGTATGCTGCAACAGTCGTGTGTTCAATGTATTTGGTAACAATTTTATAAAAACTAACGGCGGCAGATGGTTGAGATAGAGAGGTGCAGTAATAGCAAAGGCTGAAATTTTGAGAAGTCCCTGTATAAGCCTTTCACGCAATGTTATCAGTTATGGGTTGACGGGTTTACGGCGCACCTCCGGAATCGGCAGCGAAGATGTTTTCCCATCTTATGTCGTTCCCATGAGGAGCTTACGCAGATTTTATTCACACGTGTACGTACCCATCTTGAAACACATTGATGCCTATATTCCAGGCTTTTAGACTACTATGGGAAAATGCGTTAACACCCCTGAATCATCCCTGCTCCTCCTTGGCTCCTAGATTCAGGAAGATCATAAATGGATCGATACGGCGAAGGAACTGTCAGTCTTAGACATCTTGCGTGGCAGTCAACAGCTCTCTGTCTTACAGACTTCTTGAATTTTTTTATCATGTCTGGTATCGTGGAACTGTGCCGAACAGTCGTGCTAAAGGTTCTGAGCTCAGCTCGTCGTCAAAGTGCTATCATCGATCGTGAATGCGATCTTTGGTGGCGACGTTCTCTTGTTCGAATGTCTCTAGCGCTATTGTTGCGGCAAGTGCGACGGCTCCTGACGGTATGTGGTGAGCGAGTGATAGCGCGAATGCACGCCGCCGGCGTGTTTGGCAATTCAATCGAGTGCTTGGCGATCGTAGTAGACATAGTCAGAAGGCGTGGTACCGCGGACCTTGCTGTCCTGGAACCCTTGATGAGGGAATACGTAAAACGTTCTGGTAAGTACTGTAACGTGGCGTTTTCAGCCCCGTTACTACGGCACCCAAATCTCCCGGAATTTTCTCCCGTTTTTCGTTAATAATCTAGAAAACTGCAGCACACCGAAACGAATCACCAAGGCTAAATCGAAATAAGAGATATTCCGTATGTTAAGCTAATTTTCGTTGTTGTTCCGAATATTCTCTTATGTGACCTGGGAAAATACCGACGAGTTGAGCCAAGGACGACCTACGAGGACCTCCCGGGCCCTTTCCTCCAAGGGTACAACTCTGACGTCAACCGTGCCAATCAGACTACCGATGTGCACTCTCCCGCGGTGGACCGGACCACCAGCTGATGACAGCATCGCAAACATCTCCCGCCTCCCGATCTACCGAATCGCTACCGGCGTATAGGACCGCAAGACGACCCGTCTACGATCTCCCGCTAGACGATAGGTGCGTAAGACGCTCTGCTATCGACGAATGGATGCTACGAAAGGCGGCGTATAGGGTGGCATGAACTGAGTAGTGTCACCTCCCGTCCCGTAACTTACTGGCCAGGAGCCAGACCAAAATAACATCTACCGTTCCGGAACTGATCCCGTCACCGGGTAAAACTTGGTAACCTCCCGAGATGACGTTCTGCCTAGGAAGACATGTAGGAGCCGAGGCACAAGTGAGCCCAGGACTACATTGCGACTCCCGAGACGACATAGGATAGAGATGTTGCTCTTAGGATGAGGACTCCAAGTGCCTGAGTCGACGCAGCCTTGGATGGCCTTCTGAACGCAGACAGCCAGCCGGTCAGTACTCAAAAGCGAGCGCGGCCGATGAGGAAGCATGGATGATGACGTCAGAGGAGAGGAGAGGCGCCGAATAGGCAAATTCAATTGTCACCCAAAGAATTGCGCCCTACACCTGTGGCCTAATTAGGAGAGGAAATCGCCAATCCGGACGATTTCCGAGTAAGAAGATCCTGGACACCGGCGCTCAACTCGTCCTACTCTACGAGATACCGTCAAACAGACAGGACGTTTTGGTTAGATCCTTCCTCACCAATTCAGATCCTCCTTTGCCGCTTTCCCAAATCTACCGTCTACCGCTACCGTTTTTCACCCAACACTACCGCTACCGTTGTTCTTTAGATTCACTCCTATCCGCCCCTTAGTTACCGTATATTTAAATCTAGAGTCAGTTAACACAATTGTATTAAGTTAGAGTCAGTGGGTGCCGAACTCCTTCCGTTAAGGTAAGGTTTTCCACCTTCAGAGAGAGGCACGAAGTAGCCACGTGGGGGATTGCAAATTGCCTAGAATATTACGTATTTTGTTTTATTGTCAGAGTGTAAGTCAGTGGTTAAAGGCCCACTGCATCCAGTATTTAGAGTGTAAGTCAGTGGGTCAAGGCCCACTGCATCCGTTATTTAGAGTGTAAGTCAGTGGTTAAAGGCCCACTGCATCCAGTTTATTTAGAGTGTAAGTCGGTGGTTAAAGGCCCACTGCATCCAGTATTTGATAAGTCGGTGGGAACGCGCCCCACCGCAATTTGGTACGGTCCGGTCCGTTACGTTTTTCGGTTTTTGGGCAATTTTGTAATTCCTCCCGGTTTGCCTCGTGGCTGAATTCCGTTACCGTACGTTTTGTATTTTCGCTCTCGGAGCATTTGATTGGTCTTCTACCGTTTCTCCCGTGCATTTGCTGCACGGGGTATCATTCAGTACGTTGAGTTATTAAGAAAAATTTAAGTAATACGTTAAGGAAAGCCTTGGTGATATTTGGTGATGCTGTATGGTATATTGTTATAACTTATGTAATATTTTCTCCCGTATTTAATTTGTCATTCTTTGGGTAATTTGTTACCCCTACGGTAAATCTTGCGTTCCGTTACGGTCCCGATCAATTTGGAAAATCTATCGTCTGTTACCGTAGAGTAGCCACGGAAAAGCGCTCCGTGTAAAACCGCGCCTTTTCTCCCGTTCGTAGTTATCGCTCATTCGGATAATTTGTAAAAGAATCAGTAAACTCCCGTAGGCCTTTCGAATATCGAAATTATAATTCTGTACTCCCGTAAATGACCTCCCGCTACCGTTAAACGAATTATATTTTGTTACTCTCGACCTATTGTAAATCTACCGATTCTGTATTTCCTACCGAATTTGTTAAAATACAGTCTCCCGAAATTACGTTACGTTATCGTTATTTTATTTGTGCCCGAATTGTTGTTGTGGATCCACGCCACTCTACCATTTATTTCGCTGTTGAACAGCCTGTGCCTAGCCAGCCACTCCGCCGGATCTGTATTCGTTTATTCCGTAAGTTTTTGGTATTTCGTTAAGTGACGCGACACGCGTCTGGCGCCCAACAATCTTTTCGTTCCGTTTTCCGTTTTCCGTTCCGTTTTCCGTTCTCAGTTTCGTACAGATCGCGCCGAAGGCACGTGGGTTTTTCCCGGGTCCAACCCGCCTGGGGGAAAATAGAAAACCTTCTACGTCCCAAGTGGTGCCCAATGTGGGGCCACTAAAAAGGTTGATTGAGTTTAAAAAGCCACGTTGCAGTACATGTCGTTTTTTTAATATTGCAAAAATCACATCACTCTCTCTCTGTATGCCGCTGCGACGGAAAAATTTGAAACAACCTGAATCGCATGTTATTCTTTTTTCTAATAGTGCTGATGGCTATGTTGAACGACGACGAGTCAACGGATGAGTTGCTTGCCCAGGCGGCGTATATTTGCGACGCGATGGAGTTGAGTAACATCGGGGAGGACCGTCTTGATAACGGTGTCGGAGAAGAAGGAAGAGAAGTAACACCTGAGTAGGCAGATGATCCGACGAAAGTTTGCGATTTAATGGAAATCGCTAATTTCGAGGATGTTTTCACAGAAGACGGGGGTCAGTATGGAGATGAAAACGTCCGTCGATACGGAGTGGGTGAAGAGGAAGAAGAAGAAGATAAAAAAAATTAAGAAGACAACGAAGAAGAAGAAGATGATGAAAGAGAGGAAAAAGATGATGAAGAAGAGGAAGAAGATGATGAAGTGTTATCTGAACAATGCTCCGAGTGTGACCGGAGTAATGATAGTGGTGACTATAATATCGAAAGTGAGGAAAATAACGAAAACTGTGAAGAGAATGAATATGTGGGTAAAGTGCTTCCGAATGTTCTCTTGCCTCAGGCACCAGGTGCTGCAGTGATTAGAGAGGTGGATATTCCAGAGGGTGAGTAGCAATAAAGCTTATTCGAAAAGTGTGTGTGTGTTTACCCGTCGAGTATCCGCATCAAATCACGTACTCTTATCCCAGAATCATAATAGTCTGGGCTTTTTTCCTTGACGAGGCGCGTACCATTGCATAGATATACATCTAAACGTGATAAAATGTATCCGTGTCCACAGACGAGGATGATGCTGAGTCAAGAGGTTCAGCTCTGAGTATTGACAGTGAAATATCTTCACTGACTTGGTCAACTGTTTCCGACCGAGAATCGCCCGAATATTGACGATAATGCTATGCGGGTATTCGTTTGGTGTGCGCGCGTTTTGAATTTTTCCGCTTTTCGTCCGCATGCCTCTTCTACAATCAAGAAAGTGAAAAATAGTTCAAGGCCTTTCTTGTTATATTCTATGAATCAGTAGACTCGCGTGGTTTCAGAATCACGCGGACCTACGTCAGAGAAGGAAGCACTTACACCCGTGTTCAAACCGGTGGATCTAGGAAACCTTTTCGCGTTAACGAAGGTGCTAGTTCCTCCGGCATAAGACTCAGCACCACCCGGCAAAATGATGATGACGACGACGAAAATCAAGACGAGGATAACGAGAATAAGGACGAAGGCGTTGAAGAAATTACGGAAAGGGTCGAGAACGAGAATGAGCCTCACGCAGCGAGCGGTCCTGTTTCACAGGTCCTGGGGAATAGGTTTTCGATAGTGGGCGAAACGCGTAAATATATCCGGCGGTTCGAAATAAACGGACGCGAACTTGTTGTTAAGATTAAAATACCGGATCCGAAGGTAAACCCCGTAGAGTAGCTGGAAGGTGCCTTCAAAGATTTACATACTTATGCTACGGAAAATGTCATAGCGGTGATTATATGGGATTCACCTTCAGTGCAAAAAGTTTTAATCAGGGGGCTGCATGAATATTGTTTCGTCCGGTTCACGACTCTGCGTATAGCGATTTCTGGAAACTGGTTTCCAGCGTGACGCAATCCGAATTCGGGCTGGACAAATTGTATACGATGACTGTGCACAAGGTCAAAGTCCCGGCAGGGCGCGGCAAAACGGTATGAAATAACAGGGCTCTGACGAACAAGAGGTCGATTATGAATATCAGCAACAACAACGGTATGTGTCTAGCGCGTGCAATAGTAATCGGTATAGCGCATGCTGAACGGGGTGCCGTACGTAGCGGAGAATTACATCAGCGTTACGAGGCCATCCGATTCCCTCATTCTGCTCTCCAGCGTAGCGGAGTGCAGCGTTTAACAGCGACAAGTAATGTCAAAATTCCAGGAAAAGGATGCGGTATTTATGATATCTCCCGCTATCAGGTAAACTTGGCGCAAGAAGGGATAGCGCTGATCGTATTTGAAATGAATGAGTTGGGTGGCGGCGATGAGATATTTTACGACAGCTGTATCTTTCTGGTAGATTCGCGGGTCGATGTTCGTTACCTCGTCAATCTACTTTACGATCCTAAGGAGAAACATGATAGCCTGATTACAAACGTCACAGCTGCTGCTGCTGGTAAATTCTTTTGCATGCCATGTAACAAGAGTTCTGACAGACCTCTCGAACATCGCTGTTCGAACCGTTGTCCCCAATGTTTCAACAGGCAACCCTGTGAACTAGATTTGGGTGAGGTCAAGTGTTCGGATTGTGGGCGCGGCTTCCGTGGAGAAAATTGTTTCCAAAAGCATCGTCAAGTTGGGTCTATAAGCTCACGACGTACCGTGTGTGCTTTGTTGCGCATATGTACCGATTGCTCGCGTCTCGTGGATCTCACCACCGGCAGACCACACAGCTGTAACAAACGTTACTGCAGTACATGTCGCTGTCAACGTTCTTACAATCATTTCTGTCACATGGCACCGTTGAAAACAGTGGACAAGCCCGGTCGCTTTGTATTCATATTCTATGATTCCGAAACGCAGCAGAATGTCCCAATCGTTGGGGACACCTCGACCAATATCCATATTCCGAATCTCTGCGTGGCACAGCAGGTGTGTACGGAGTGTATTGGTGATTCCGAAGTAACTTTAGGCTGTTTGGATTGCCGCCTCGTGCGCGAGTTCATTTTCTAAAGAGATCACGGCAGGGAATTGGTAGAACTGGCGACAAGACCCGTCTAAAATTTTCCGCGAATAATTTGCATCGCGCACAATGCACGCGGGTTCGACGCGCAGTTTATTCTACGCTTTCTCGTTGGAAACAGTAAAACTCTTCCGAAGGTAATTCTGAACAGAAGTAAAATCGTTATGATGAAGACTGGGCATACGTGATTCCTCGACTCCTTGGCATACATGCCGATGTCTCTCGGGTCACTGCGAAAGGCTTTCGGGCTTCCAAATGGCACGGTTGAAGGCTTCTTTCCGCATCTTTTCAACTCACCGCAGAGTGTGGGCTACGCAGGCGTGCTACCACCCGTCGAAATGTACTCACCGGACACCATGGACGGCGAGACAAGACAAGAATTTCACGACTGGTACCACGAGGCACAAGAAAAGGGTCACCAGCTTTGACTTTGACCGGAAACTTATGAAGTACTGTAGGTCGGATGTGCACATTTTCCGTCGCGCGTGTATCGCATTTCGAAATATATGTTTGGGAAGCGGCAAAGTGTGCCCCTTTACCGAGAGTACAACCATAGCGTCCGCGTACTCCGCGGTCCTCCGGAAGAACTTTTGACAGCCGGAACGTATAGGCATCCTACCGGTGGGAGGATATCGCTTCGCTGATAACCATACGCGAGAGGCTTCAGACTGATTAGCATAAGTGAAACACGAGTCGCAGCTAGTCATCCGTCATGCCGGTAATCCACGCAAGTTCAGAGTACCCGAGACGGGACGTGCAGTGGACGGGTATTGCGTAACACCTGATGGCGTGCGGCGAGTTTTTGAATCTCACGGGTGTATCTGGCACGGGTGCCGTAATTGTTTCGAAATCATTCGCGATCGCCGTTTCGTGAGCGGAGTGTCGCTTGACAAGCGTCGCGAAGAGACCGTCGCAAAAACCGCCCGGATGACCTCACTGGAATACCACGTTACTGAAATGTGGGAATGCGTCTTCGATCGTCTCCTGAAGAACAATGCTGAAATGAGGGCGTACATTGCGAGTTACTCGACTAACTCGCGTACCGAGTCTTCAAACCCGCGGGATGCTCTCTATGGCGGACGTACAGGTAACACATCGTGTTATCACGAGGTGAAAACGGATGCGGACGGAGTCGCGACCGAGCAGATACGCTATGTCGACGTGCGCTCACTTTACCCTTACGTCTGTAAGAACGGTTGATACCCGGTGGGACATCCAGTTGTATACGTGGTTGACAAGTGCTGCATGTTCACGGGGATGGGTGGTACAGACATAACAAGGATCGAGGGCCTAGTGAAGTGTACAGTCTTACCGCCTCAAAACCTATACCAGCCAGTCTTGCCGATGCGTATGCTCGGAAAATTGATGTTTCCGTTGTGTTGTACGTGCTGCAAGAACCTCGAACGAAACGGCTATCGGCATAGCAAAGAAAAGCAGCAGGAGTTCGAGGGTACGTGGGTATCCGACGATTTAAGAAAAGCCGTGAAGAAGGGCTACCGGATTTGAAAGATTCTGGAAATTTGGCAGTTTCAGATTACTTCTTTTGATTCTTTCACTCGTTAAGGTGGCTATTCCGCGCAGTATATAGACACGTTCCTCAAAATCAAGCAAGAGGCCAATAGCTGGCCTGCCGATTGCAAGGACGAGGCATCGCGCAATGATTATCTCGACGAGTACGAGAGAGCAGAGGGGATTCGGCTAGACCGTTCCAGAATTTCAAGGAATCCCGGTCTGCGCTCCGTGTCTAAGTTATGCCTGAATTCGTTCTGGGGGAAGTTCGGACAGCGGGAAAATATGTTTGACGAAAACGGAGATAGTGAAGACGCGTCAGCAACTGTTGGAATTAATCACCAACCCCGAAGTCGTGGTATCGGGCATATTGATAGTGAACGATACCGTACTGTACGTAAACTGGTCACACGCCGCGCAAAGCGTTGAACCGTCGCCTCCATCCAACGTCGTTATCGCCGCGTGTACGACTGCCCAAGTCCGCTCAAAATTGTACAAGTATCTCGAACTACTCGATAGACGCGTACTATATTACGATACGGATTCCGTAATTTACCGTCGGAACATGCTCGATTCAAACGAGTACAAACCGCCAACGGAAAATTTCTTTGGTGATCTCACTGACGAATTGAAGGCATACGGTAAGGGCTCCTTCATTCACGCGTTTTTTTTAGGGGTTGCGAAATTCTTCGCGTTTATGGTACGGCACCCCGACGGCAGCGACGCGAAAATTCGTAAAATCATAGGCATCACGCTGAACCACGATAGCAAAAAACGCATCAACTTCTCGGCAATTAGAAGAATAGTGGTGGAATCAGCGGATCCCGTGCGTCTGGAATACCGCGCTATTCGTCGGACCGCTTTGCACGATGTTGTCACGCGAACGGAGACGAAAAACTGCAAACCCGTATTCGTTAAGAGAAACGGGGGGTAAACGAATCGTCCTCAGGCACGTGGAATGAGGACCAAATGCTTGGTGAGGCTCGCTCTTGCTCGACCTTTCTCTTCACGAATAAAATTGAGGTTCATCACGTCAACGATCCAAGACTTCGTTTCTCCCCTTCCTTTCGTCAGCTTCATTCAGCTCTTTGTTATATAAGTACAGCGGCCGGGGTGCGACACGATCAGAATCAGATTCACCGGAGACAATCGAGGTCACGCACGCACGACCGAGAAGGAAGAGAAGAAAGAGAAGAAGGAGGAGAAGAGGAAGAAGAAGAAGAAATACACGGACGAGCAATCTCAGTTGCATCAAGACTCCGTCAATGGTGAGACAGAATTTGATAAACACTGACAATGTTCTGCGCCGTTAAGGTTTTTTATTTTCCCCCAGGCGGGTTGGACCCGGGAAAACCCACGTGCCTTCGGCGCGATCTGTACGAAACGGAAAACGAAAAACGGAACGGAAAACGAAAAACGGAACAAAAAGATTGTTGGGCGCCAGACGCGTGTCGCGTCACTTAACGAAATAACAAAAACTTACAGAATAAACGAATGCAGATCCGGCGAAGTGGCTGGCCAGGCACAGGCTGTTCAACAGCGGAATAAATGGTAGAGATGCGTGGTTTCACAACAACGATTCGGGCACAAATAAAATAACGATAACGTAAAACCAAATTCGTAATTTCGGAAGAATGTATTCCAACACATTCGGCAGGAAATACAGAATCGGTAGATTCACAATAGGTCGAGAGTCACAAAATATGATTCGTTTAACGGTAGCGGGAGATCATTTACGGGAGAACAGAATTATAATTTCGATATTCGAAAGGCCTACGGGAGTTTACTGATTTTTTTACAAATTATCCGAATGTGTGATAATTACGGACAGGAGGAAAGGCGCAGTTCTACACGGAGCGCTTTTCGGTGGGGACTCTACGGTAACAGACAATAGATTTCCCAAATTGACCGGGAACGTAACGGAACGAAAGATTTACCGTAGGGGTAACAAATAACTCAAAGAAATGACAAATTAATACGGGAGAAGATATTACATAAATTATAACAAAATACCATACAGCATCGGCAGATATCACCAAGGCTTCCTTAACGTAGTACTCGAATTTCTACTTAATTCCTGAACGTATTAAATGATGCCACGTGCAGCAAATGCACGGGAGAAACGGTAGAAGACCAAACTAAATACTCAGATAACGAAAATACAAAACGTACGAATTCAATTCGGCCACGAGGTGCGCCGGGAGGAATTGCCGAATTGCCCAAAAACCGAAATACGTAACGGACCGGACCGGACCGGACCGTACCAAATTGCGGTGGGGCTCATTCCCACCGACTTATCAAATTAACGAGATGCAGTGGGCCTTTTACCCACTGACTTACACTCAAAATTGACGGGATGCAGTGGGCCTTGTACCTACTGACTTACACAAAATAAACTGCGGTGGGGCTAGTTCCCACCGACTTGCAAAACAATAAAACGAAAATACGTGAGGCTTTAGGCAATTCGCAATCCCCACGTGGCTACTTCGTGCATCTCTCGGAAGGTGAAAAACCTTACCTTATCGAAGGAGTTCGGCACCCACTGACTCCAACTTAATAAGAATACTCTAACTGATTCTGAATTGAAATATACTGCGAACTAAAGGGCGGATGGGAATGAATCTAAACTCAACGGTAGCGGTATATGTTCGGTGAAAAACGGTGGAGAGACGGTAGATTCAGGAAAGCGGAAAAGGAAGATCTGAATTGGTGAGGAAGGATCTAGCCGAAAACGTCCTGTCGGTACAGCGGTATCTCGTAGAGTAGGACGAGTTGAGCGCCGGTGTCCAGGATCTTCTTTCTCGGGAATCGTCCGGATTGGCGATTCCCTCTCCTAATGAGGCCACAGGTGTAGGGCGCAATTCTTCAGGTGACAATTGAATTTGCCTATTCGGCGCCTCTCCTCTCCTCTGACGTCATCATCCATGCTTCGTCATCGGCCGCGCTCGCTTTTGAGTACTGACCGGCTGGCTGTCTGCGTTCAGAAAGCCATCCAAGGCTGCGTCGACTCAGGCACTTGGAGTCCTCATCTTCAAGAGCAACATCTCTCTCCTATGTCGTCTCGGGAGTCGGAATGTAGTCCTGGGCTCACTTGTGCCTCGGCTCCTACATGTCTTCCTAGGCAGAACGTCATCTCGGGAGGTTACCAAGTTTTACCCGGTGAAGGAATCAGTTCCGGAACGGTGGATGTTATTTTGGTCTGGCTCCTGGCCAGTAAGTTACGGGACGGAAGGTGACACTACTCGATTCATGCCACCCTATACGCCGCCTTTCGTAGCATCCATTCGTCGATAGCAGAGCGTCTCACGCACCTATCGTCTAGCGGGAGATCGTAGACGGGTCATCTTGCGGTCCTATACGCCGGTAGCGATTCGGTAGATCGGAAGGCGGGATATGTTGGCGATGCTGTCATCAGCTGGTGGTCCGGTCCACCGCGGGAGAGTGCACATCGGTATTCTGATTGGCACGGATGACGTCAGAGTTGTACCCTTGGAGAAAATGGCCCGGGAGGTCCTCGTAGGTCGTCCTTGGCTCAACTCGTCGGTATTTTCCCAGGTCACATAGGAAAATGTTCGGAACAACAACGAAAATTAGCCTAATATACGGAATATCTCTTATTTCAATTTAGCCTTGGTAATTCGTTTCGGTGTGCTGCTGTTTTCTATATTATTGACAGAAAACGGAAAGAAATTCTGGGAGATTTGGGTGCCGTAGTAACGGGGCTGAAAACGCCACGTTACAGTACGTATGTACACATAACTCGATACGGGGATCGCAATTAGTCCGTAGTCACGCCGTAGCGGAGTGTCGGTTTTGGCTCAGCGTATCAGGGTACGCGCGCACGTACGAGCTTGTAACGTAAGCGCTCCGCGGAGATGGGCTCATCCGTAGACGTGTGCTGGTACGAGCTCATGGCCAGCACACTCCGCGTACTGCGCGTGCTGGAGTGAGCTCATGGCCAGAACACTTCGCGTACCGCGCGTGCTGGAGTAAGCTCATGGCCAGCACGCCGCCGCCGCCGCCGCCACCACTCGCAATACGAGCTAATACAGTCGATAGGACTATGTTTGCAGAAATTTGAGTCATCCGTATTTTTTTTACAGCGAAGCGACGCTCGACGATGACTCTGGATACACGTTGAAAGCATCCGTTCTCTGCCATCGTTGCAGGTCCATCGGGCTGTGGAAAGTCCAATTTCGTGAAGACTTTCTCAAAACACTGTATTCGGATGTGCGATGCGAAATTCACTCGCGTCATCTGGTACTACGACGAATGGCAACCGTTGTACGAAACCACCAGAGGTATAGGATATCGTAAGGTTTTACTGAAACACACTGACTACGACGGCGACAAGAGTCCTAAACTGCTGATCATGGACGATCGGATGCGCGAAGCGTCCGACAACGTAGTCGTCAATTTATTCACCAAAGTTTGCTACTACAAAAACCTTAGTGTCTTCAACATCACGCAGAACCAATCTCACCAAGGACACGGTCAACGCGACATTTCGTTAAACGCGAGCTATACAAGCATTTTTCGAAAATCCTCGGGACCGTGGTCAGACACAACATCTTGCGCGTCAGGTCTGTCCAGGAAACCCACGGTTTTTCCAAAAAGCCTATAACGATGCTACGGCCATTTCGCCCGGATATCTGCTACTCGACTTGAATCAAACGACCTCTGAAAACTGTCGCTTTCGGACGAAGATATTTCCTACGGACGAGAAACACTACGTATACGTTCCGAAAAAGAATATAAAGTCGAACGGAACGGGTAAAGTCCCAGTCATTCAGCTGTGATGCCGCGAGGAAGTCGTCGGGGAAGCAGTGCCAGCTTTGGCGAAACAAACACCGTCGCTCTGCAGGCTCTGCAAAAACTAAATCCTACTCAAAAATTGACTTTGCTCTGTACCGCTGACAAAACGTTGGTGAGAGATATTTGTAAGTGCGCTTTCAATGTCTCGCTGGGAAACGTGGAACTGTTGCGCGCCCAGAAAACTTGTCTTGTTCAACACAAGCAAACGCTCCGCCAACTGGCCAAAAAGCAAGGTAGTTTGAAGAGTGAGAAAAAATATTCAATTCAACGAGGAAACGGATTCCCGACTCGCTTACTTACACCGATATAAGGGACTTCGACTTCTAGTCTGTTTTTCAAGTAGAGAAGAAAAATCACAGAGAGAGAATGGTGCATGCGGAAAAGATGGTTCTGATTCTGGCGGATACGATTGAGAGATTTCGACGTCGCGTTAGCGAGAATACAACTGCAGAAGTTACACCGACGACGAGGAATTACGTCGCCGAAAAGCCCGTTTCAAGACTGGACCAGAAGATAAGATTTATCTTGAAATCAAAGTCGGAGGACAACGCGAAATATTAAAAACTCTACCAGCAAGCGATGCAACGGTATTTATTTCTTACAAACGAGAATGGAAAGCCGTTGGAAGTTCTAATTCGCGACAACGGAGAATGCAATACGGCGAGTCGATTACTCAACGAAATACCGAGAGCGGTTGTGGAACAGGAGTATCAGAAGATAGTAGACGCTGTTTCGAACAGGTATGTTACGAAAGTGGGACTTTTGATGCGATTGCTGACAATGAGCGACGAGACATCTGCGCGTTTTGGATGGGATGTATCCGGTGTTGTTTCAATCGATGGAGTAATCATTCCCGGTACAAATATTGTCGATCTGATCAATCACACGATGCGCTCGGAAAAGACATTCGATCCCGCAGGAAGCATACAGTTTGCACGGTTTCTCCACGCGATTAATGCTCCGCGAGAGTGTGTGGGAAATGATGAATTTTGGAAAACTATTCGATCGTTTGACGAGACGCGAAGAAGCCTCGTTCCGAAGAGGAGAAAACCCGTCACCACCACCAGCGATAGAACCGATGAGACGGCTGGCCCGCAGCCTCAAGTTCCATTTACACGTAATCTTTCGAAAAAGACCAACGTGTCTCCGAGATCCCCCTATTCAGGAAAACGAAATTGGAAAAGACTGCGCTTTTCGAAGTGATGCAAATGCTCGAAGAGATCTATTACGACCCAGCACACCTTGCGGGCTACGCGAGTGCACGAAATCTGAAACGGGCGGCTTGCGGCGAAAAGACTCAGGCAATAGTGAAGAAATAGCTGGCTGCACAAGATACGTACACTTCGCACAAATCCGTGCGAAGAAACTTCGAAAGAGCAAGATACGATTTTTCCAACATCAACGACGTGTGGGAGGCTGATCTGGCCGATTTGAGCTCGATAAGAAGAAAGAATAACGGACATCGCTATTTGCTGGTGGTCATCGACGTTTTGAGGAAATACACCTGGGTCATACCCCTGGAGGGCAAAACAGCCAATTTCGTAGCGGAAGGATTCCAACACGTGCTAACCACAACCCCACGTAGATTTGTTTTACTGCAGACCGACAAGGGTACGAAGTTTGTCGGACGAACATTTTAGAAACTTCTTTTGGACAACGGCATACGATATTGTACTACCCGCAATCCCGATATTAAAGCGGCTATTGTCGAATGCATCAATCGCACACTCAAGGAGCGATTTTGGCGTTATTTTACGCATAAAAATAGTCAGCGCTCCGTAGACGTTTTAGCACTCATCATTCAAGCGTACAACGAGACACGTCACTTGAGTATCAGTATGTCCCCTGCCAAGGTGACGCTAGAGAACGCTGCAAAAGCGCGGGCTTACATGCAGAAGCGGTATCCAGCACGTCGTATCGGCAGACCCCAATTTCGCGAAAACGATATCGGTCGAATCAGCAAAACCGAAGAAACTTTCCAGAAAGGCGACAAGGCAAACTGGAGCGAAAAATTGTTCAGAATTCGCCGAGTACTCGCTCGCGCACGGATTGTCTATGTATTAGAGGATCTCTCCGGCGAAAAAATTTACGGTACTTTCTACGAACCTGAGCTTCAGCGTATCGAGGAAGGAGGTTTCGATGGCGATGCCCTCCAAAATTGAAGGAAAAAAGAGATAAAAGACTGGATCAACGGTGTCGTCGCAGTCATTCGTTTTGTGTACGCTGACGCGGAACCTCGCAAGACACGCCAGTGCGATGGCAAAAGACTACTTTCACATCACACTTCCGAGCAATAGCTCAGTCCCCTTTTACCTGGACAATCGCTCTTGCTGCTACATTACGCAGATACCACGCGCGATCGTGCTAAGTGGCGAATGGGAGGTGGGACTCGCGGAAATTCATTATCCACTATCATTTTCACAAGATTTCTACTCGGTTCCCGGTCAGGATGTATCGTCAGATTTCCTCCAGCCGGACATCCTGTCGTGTCAAATGTTTGTCTACTGCGATCTCGTCGAGCCCCGTTTAATCAGTAATGTACACGCTTCGCTTTTACGAGTCGTACACGCCTGTAGAGAACAACACTTAATACGCAGCGAATCTGATACGAAAATTCTTGCACAGTCACACTACCTACCGCTGCGTTACTCGAACTTCCGCACCATAGAGATGTATATAGAAGATCACACTGGAAAATCCGTCCCATTCGATCACGGGACAATGACGGTAACGCTCCACTTCAAACTTGTTCGATGATACGGAAGGGGTAGAAGACGGAGCAACAGACTGAATGGTTGACTACGCGGAACATTATGAGAATCAACTCAAAGGTGGTGGTGGTACGGGAACTTTTCATCGCGTTGTGCCAAATCAACGAGGTCACGGTATCGGTAGTTTTTTGGGAGAATTTTTTCGCAGAGTTTTGCCGTTACCAAAAAGTGAAGCAAAAGCCGTTGGAAAGAAGGCTCTCCAAACAGGGATAAACGTCATGGCGGATATGGAGAGCGACGTACCCTTCAAAGAAGCCGTCAAATTACGAGCCAAAGAAGCGGGGCGTAATTCGCAGAAAAAGGCCCAAGAAAAACTTACCAATTTCATGCAGGGCTCCGGGTATGAAGGGGCGCTCACAGGACCGAGAAGACAGTCGTTGGTCGCTCGCGTTAATCGTCTCGTCGCAGCGCAAAAGGTCACCAGGCGGAACAGGAATTCGAATATTAAGAAGAGCAAGAAGGAAAAGAAGAAAAAGACGTCCCGTACCGCGTCAAGTAAGAATAGAGGGCGAGAGAAACACCTAAAAAAACGAATCATGAGGGACATACTTGGACCGGCGTAATTTGTCGCACTATATTCGTACGATGGCTAATCTACACGCGCGCTCGAGTGAGTGCACGAAATTCGAATTGGATTCATTCTCTGTACCTCCGACACAAACCTCGATCGAAAGCGGACAATGGATACATTACAAGCCGGTTTTGTCCCTAACCAATGACTATCCAATCAAATTCGCTGTACCGAGGCACGGTGACGAGTACATCGACCTTGCCCACACTATGCTGAGCTTACGCGTACAATTACGCCGAACAAAAGAGGAACCAACCGCATCGGCGAGCAAGGACGCTTCCACTACACCATGGGTGACCCCTATAAATAACTTACTTCACTTAATGTTCAATCAAGTGGATATATTTTTCAATGAAAAACCGGTATCACTAGCCGAAAATCCTTACGCCTATCGCGCCAACATAGAGACGTTGCTGAATTACGCACCGAACGCTGAACAATCGGATTTTACGGCTGGACTGTGGTACGATAACAAGAACCGCATGGAAACGACGTACCCCTAATGAACGGTTTCATCGAACGCAACGAAATCATGCGAAACGGACGCATCGTAGATTTGGTCGGACATCTCCACTGCAACGTCTTTAATCAGGAAAAGTTTCTACTGAACAGTGTGGAACTACGAGTACGCCTCGTACGCTCGAGAGATAACTTCTGCCGTATGGAAACTGAAGCGCTGCATACTCTCCATATTCTAGAAGCATCTTTACTCGTGCGCCGGGTGAAAATCAGCCCAGGTATATTGCTGGCTTATGCAAGAACTCTAGCCAAGGGTACGGAGAAATATCCGGTTACCCGAGTTGAAGTCGAAGCCTTCACCATTCATGCCGGCGTGCAGGCTAAGACGCTGGACAACGTCATACTCGGACAACCACCGAAACGCGTCATTCTGGGGCTATTCAGCAACGAGGCTTTCAACGGTGACAGACAACTTCCAACATACCATGCTGGATTATATATCGTTGGACGTCGACGGCATTCAAATACCCTCGAAAGCTCTGCAACCGCGCTTTGTAAGAAACGGCGTATACGTCAAAACGTATCACAATTTATTCTCTGGGACTAAAGTACATTTTCTGAACGAGGGCTGCGGTTTTGGACGACTACACTACGAAATGGGAAATTGTCTCACAGCATTTGACCTAACGCCTAATCTTGCGGCTGAATGTTCGTCTCATTGGTCACTCATTAAACACGGAACACTCAGAATTGAATTACGCTTCGATGATGCACTCAAAGAAACTATTAACTGTATCGTGTACGCAGAATTCGACAGTATCATTGAAGTTGATGCTTCGCGACAGGTTGTCACAGATTTCGGCGGTTAGCCCGAACGCTGACAAAAAAAAACAGACGGAGCGACACGTGTTGGGATCACCCCCGAACAGAAGCATAGTGGGAGGTACGGCTCGACGACTTTCAAAAGGGCAGTTTCGTATTCGAGAGAAACAGTCAAGTGCTTCTCACCATCTCGACAACATCTTCATCAGCGATGGATTTTGTCGTAGATATCCAAGGCTTCAGGGATGTTTACGGACGTTTCTTGCCGAAAGAAGTGGCATTAGTTGCACTCGAGAATCCGTACTTTTCCCACTGAGTCGTACAACCGCCAAACCCGTTTACCGATTCGTCCGGGAAGAAGCGTGCCGTCAACAATTACGTGACCTGTTATCATTACGGGATCGATTGGTTCGAAGAAGACATAACGCTGCATCAACTTGCTACCAATTTACGAGAAATCGCACGCCATGCCCATCGTATCATTACACGCGGTCGGGAAAAAGCCAAATATCCACAGGACATCACTTCGCGGGAAATCATGAACTTAGAAGACGTCGACTGCCCCGTGTTCGCTAAATTAGATCGGAGCAAATTCACCCGAATCCCCGGTGGACGACGAAGCACCGAGCAGTGCTACTGTTGTATCAGTAGACGAAGAACCTATGTACGCTACAGTAGTAGACAAATTCGGTAGTATCATCGTCTCCGATACCAAAGATGATCACCATTCAAATTCTAGATGCACTGCCGGCGCTTTAAAGCGGAAATCGCGGAGTTTCTGCCGCTAATCAAATCCCTCTCGTTTGGACAGCCCCAACAATCATCATTGCAAACACCGATGATCACAAGAGAGGGGGTAGCCACTGGGTGGCGTTCTACGTCAGTCCCACCGGTCATGGACTCTCCTTCGACAGTTCCGGAATGCCACTGATCATACCAAATCACAGAAGAACACTGCGACGTAAATGCGGGAGACCCTACTGAAACGTCGAACAACTTTAAAGTCTTCTTTCGGACGTATGTGGACAATACTGTATTATGTTTGTGTATTTTATGGCTATTGGTTTTACTTTTGTGCAGTTTGTGGATATATTCGATAATGACTACGGAAACATCGACCGCATCGTGGCTGAATTTCATGAAGGGCTGACCTCCACCAATCACTGTAACAATAGATCTCGAGTGCGAACACCACATTGCATTCCGTGCTGCGAAGCCGAAAAACTGTGAAAGATCGACAGACGATAGTTTCTAGTCTCCTCATGTTGTACAAATTCTCAACTTTTTCTCATTTACTATTGGAATGTAGGCTTTAGATTCATAATCAACAAAACCAGTGTACTCATTTCTTACAATGCCTTGAAGAGAAATCAACATCACTTCCACTGATGGAACGTAAACTTGACATATGATCACCAAAGACTATTGTACTCATTTCTTACAAAACCCACGAGGTAGAATGGAATATCAATTGTGAGTTTTCGAAAACACGTGTCGACCCAGAGTTTTACTACTTGTTCCCCTCCTCCTCCTCCTACCCCTTACCACATACCTATATACTTTGCAACGGACTCGGTTGCCTGCTCGGGCAGGTACGCGACTCATTACCCGAATAATCAACGCGAACACCCACCCTCTTTCAACAACAGAACGAGTCGACTACTGCTATCCCATGCCCCCAGAAAAAAAGTCGGCGTGACGTCACCAACCCCACGGAAAGGTCCCAAACAGGGAGAGAAGGAAAAGACTTCCGCAAAAGACCCGAAGAAGGAGAAGATGCCCGAAAAAGACCCCAAAGAAGGAGTGGCGGAAAACGCTCGATAACCCCTAGGCGAGTAGATGACGCTATAGGGAAGGAAAGAGGGGATTTTTTGTCAAGCTCCATACCCGACCCTATCTTCTTCGGACAAGAAAATTTCGAAGTCCTAATGGGTCGCGCATTACTCGTTGGTTCGAAAAATTTCCGAAGTCCGGGAGGGGCGCGCATCACTCAATGGATCCAAAGATTCTCAACGTCCCAAAGGGTCGCGCATCACTCGTGGGATTAGAGAATTTCCAAAGTCCAGAAGGGTCTTGCATCACTCAATGGATCGAAAAATTCTCAGAGTCCGACGAGGTCACGCATCACTCGTTGGATTGAAGGATTCCTGAACTCCGAAGGAGTGGCGCATCACTCGTTGGATTGGAGAATTTCCGAAGTCCGACGGAGTCGCGCATCAATCGTTGGATCATGAATTTTGAAAGTCCGAAAGAGTCGAAAATCACACAATGGATCGAAAAACTTTCGAAGTCCGACGAGGTCGCGCATCACTCGTTGGATCATAGAATTTTCAAAGTCCGAACGAGTCGCGCATCACTTGATGGATCAAAAAATTTCAAAAGTCCGACGAGATCGCGTAGCACTCGTTGGATTGAAGAATTTTCAAAGTCCGAGAGGGTCGCGCATCGCTCGGTAGATCCGAAGTTCCTCAACGTCCGATAGGGTCGCGCATCACTCGTGGAATCCAAAGAATCTCAACGTCCGAAGGGGTCGTGCATCTCTCGTTAATTCAAGAAATTTCCAAAGTCCGACGAGGTCGCGCATCACTCGTCGGATCGAAAAATATCCGAAGTCCGACAGAGTCGCGCATCGCTCGGTGAATCGAAAAATTTCCAAAGTCCGAAAGGGTCGCGAATCACCCGTTGGATCGTAGGATTCTCGAAGTCCGACGAAGTCGCGCATCGCTAGGTGAATCGAAAAATTTTCAATGTCCGATGGGGTAGCGCATCTCCCGTTGGATCAAAGAAGTTCCAAAGTCCGAACGAGTCGCGCATCACTCGTCGGATCGAAAAATTTCCGAAGTCCGACATAGTCGCGCAACGCTCGGTGAATCGAAAAATTTTCAAAGTCCGAAGGGGTCGCGCATCATCCGTTGAATGGAAAACTTTCTCAAGTCCGACGAGGTCGCGCATCACTCGTTGGATCCAGAGATTCTCAACGTCCGAGAGGGTCACGCATCCCTCGTTGAATCGAAAAATTTCCAAAGTCCGACGAGGTCGCGCATCACTCGTTGGATCGGAGTATTCTCAAAGTCCAGAAAGGTCGCGCATTACTCGTTACATCAAGAAATTTCCGGAGTTCGACGGAGTCGCGCATCGCTCGGTAGATCGGAAAATTTCCATAGACCGACGGAGTCGCGCATCACCCGTTAAATGAAAAAATTTTCAAAGTCCGAAGGAATCGCGCATCACTTCTATGATCGGAAAACTTCCAAAGTCCGAGGGGGTCGCGCATCGCCCGATGAATGGAAAAATTTCTCGAATCCGAAGAGGTCGCGCATCACTCGTTGGATTCAAAGATTCTAAACGTCCGAGAGACTCGCGCATCATCCGAAGAATGAAAAAATTTCTCAAGCCCGACGAGGTCGCGCATCACTCGTTGGATCCAGAGAATCTCAACGTCCGAGAGGGTCATGCATCTCTCGTAAAATTAAAGAATTTTCAAAGTCCGACGAGGTCGCGCATCACCCGGAAAATCGAAGAATTTTCGAAGTCCGAAAGGATCGCGAATCACCTGTTGGATCGAAAGATTTTCGAAGTCCGAAGGAGTCGCGCATCGCTTGGTGGATCGAAAAAATTTAATAGTCCGAAGGGGTCGCGCATGACCCGTTGTATCGGAAAACTTCCAAAGTCCGACGGAGTCGCGCATCACTCGTTGGATCAAATAATTTCCCGAGTCCGAAGGGGTCGCGCATCCTTTTTGTGATCGAAAAACTTTCAAAGTCCGGAAGAGTCGCGCATCACTCGTTGCATCCAAAGATTTTCAACGTCCGAAGGAGTCGCGCATCACCCGAAATGAAGAAATTTCTCAAGTCCGAAGAGGTCACGCATCACTCGTTGGATCAAGAAATTTTCGGAGTCTGACGGAGTCGCGCATCACTCGATGGATCGGAAAATTTTCAAAGACCGACGGAGTCGCGCATCACCCGTTGAATGGAAAAATTTTCAAAGTCCGAAGAGGTCGCGCATCACTCCTATGATCGGAAAACTTTCAAAGTCCGAAAGGGTCGCGCATCGCTCGGTAGATCAAAATATTTTCAAAGTCCGAAGGGGTCGCGCATCACTCCTATGATTGGAAAACTTTCGAAGTCCAAAGGGGTCGCGCATCGCTCGGTAAATCCAAAGAATCTCAACGTCCGAGAAAGTCGCGCATCACCCGATGAATAGAAAAATTTCTCAAGTCCGACGAGGACGCGCATCACTTGTTGGATCCAAAGAATCTCAACGTCCGAAAGGGTCATGCATCTCTTGTTAAATCAAAAAATTCTGAAAGTCCGACGAAGTCGCGCATCACTCGGTAAATCGGAGGATTTTCGAAGTCCGAGAGGGTCCTGAATCACCCATTGGATCGAAGGATTTTTGAAGTCCGACAAAGTCGCGCATCACTCGTTGGATCCGAAGATTCTCAACGTCCGGAAGGGTCACGCATCCCTCGTTGAATCGAAAAATTTCCAAAGTCCGACGAGGTCGCGCATCACTCGTTGGATCGGATAATTTCTGGACTCGAAAGGGTCGCGCATCACTCTGATGATCAGAGAACTCTCATATTCCGGAATAGACGCGCATCACTCGTAAGATCGGAAGTTTTCAAAGTCCAAACGAGTCGCGCATCACTCGATAGATCGAAAAATATTTGAAGTCGAAAAAATTCGCGCATTACTCGTTGGATCAAAGGATTCCCGAAGTCCGACAAAGTCGCGCATTGCTTGGTGGATCAGAAAAATTTCAAAGTCCGAAGGGGTCGCGCATCACTTGTTGGATCGAAAAACTCCCGAAGTCCGACGAGGTCGCGCATTACTCTTTTGATTGGAGAACTCTCAAATTACGGAAGGATCGCGCATCAATCGTTAGATCGGAAGTTTTCGAAGTCCGAACAAGTCATGCATTACTCGATAAATTAAAAAATTTTCAAAGTCCGAAAGGGTCGCGCTTCATTCCGATGATCGGGGTATTCTCAAAGTCCGGAAAGGTCGCGCATCACTCGTTAGATCAAGGAATGTCCGGAGTCCGACGGAGTCGCGCATTGCTCGGTGAATCAGAAAACTTTCAGAGACCGACGGAGTCGCGCATCACCCGTTCAATGGAAGAATTCTCGAAGTCCGAAGGGGTCGCGCATCACTTCTATGATCGGAAAACTTCCAGGGTCCGAAAGAGTCGCGCAATGCTCGGTAGATCCAAAGAATCTCAACGTCTGAGAGGGTCGCGCATCACCCGTTGAATGAAAAAATTTTTCAAGTCCGACGAGGTCGCGCATCACTCGTTGGATCCAAACAATCTCAACGTCCGCAAGGGTCGCGCATCTCTCATTGAATCAGAAAATTTCCGAAGTCTGACGAGGTCGCGCGGCACTCGTCGGTTCGAAAAATTTCCGAAGTCCGTTATAGTCGCGCATCGCTCGGTAAATCGGAAAATTCTCGAAGTCCGAGAGGATCGCGCATCACTCGTTAAATCAGATAATTTTCGAAGTCCGAAAGGGTCGCGAATCACCTGTTGGATCAGAAAATTTTCGAAGTCCGAAAGGGTCGCGCATCGCTCGGTGAATCGGAAAATTTTCGAAGTCCGAAAGGGTCGCGCATCACTCGATAGATCGAAAAACATTCAAAGCCGAATGGGGTCGCGCATAACTCGTTAGATCAAAGAATTTTCGAAGCCCGTCGGAGTCGCGCATCGCTTGGTGGATCGGAAAAATTTTAAAGTCCGACGGACTCGCGCATCACCCGTTGAATGAAAAAAATTCCTAAATTCCGACAAAGTCGCGCATCACTCAGTGGATCGCAAAATTTTCAGAGTCAGAATGGGTCGCGCATCACTCGTTGGATCAAAAAATTTCCAAAGTCCGACGAGGTCGCGTATCACTCGTTGGATGGAAGAAAAATTGAAGTCCGGAAAGGTCGCGCATCACTCGTTGGATCGAAGAATTTCCGAAGTCCGACGAAGTCGCGCATCACTGGTGGATCGGAGAATTTTCAAAGTCCAAAAGGGTCGCGCATCACTCGTTGGATCAAAAAATTTCCAAAGTCCGACGGAGTAGCGCATCACTCGTTGCTTGCAAAGATTTTCAACGTCCGAAGGAGTCGCGCATCACCCGTCGAATATAAAAATTTACAATCTCCGACGAAGTCACGCAGCTTTTGTCGGTTTTGAAAAATTTGGAAGTCCGAAAAAGTCGCGCATCACTCGTTGAATCGAAAAATTATTAAAGTCCAAACGAGTCAAGCATCACTCGTATGATCGGAGAATTTTTGAAGTCCGAAAGGGTCACGAATCACCCGTTGAATCGAAGGATTTTCGAAGTCCGACAAAGTCGCGCATCGCTCGGTAGATCAAGAAATTTCCAATTTCTGATGGCGTGGCGCATCTCCCGTTGGATCAAAGAATTTCCAAAGTCCGAACGAGTCGCGCATCACTTTTGTGATCGGAAAGCTTCCAAAGTCCGAAAGGGTCGCGCATCGCTCGGTAGATCAGAAAATTTTCAAAGTCCGATGAGGTCGCGCATCACTCGTTGGATGAAAGAATTTTTAAAGTCCGCGAGGGTCGCACGTCACTTTTTGGATCAAAAAATTATCAAAGTCCAAACGAGTCGCGTATCACTCGTTAGATCGGAGGATTTCTGACCCCGAAAGGGTCGAGCATCACTCTCACGATTGGAGAACTTTCAAATTCCGGAGGGGTCGTGCATCACTGGTTGGATCGGAAGTTTTCGGAGTCCAAACAAGTCACGCATCACTCGATAGATCGAAAAATTTTATATTTCGAAAGGGTCGCGCATCACTCGTTGGATCAGAGTATTCTCAGTGTCCAAAAAGGTCGCGCATCACTCGTGAGATCAAGAAATTTCCGGAGTCCGACGGAGTCGCGCATCGCTTGGTTGTTCGAAAAATTTTCAAAGTCCGAAAGGGTCGCGAATCACCCGTTGGATCGAAGGATTTTTGAAGTCCAAAGAAGTCGCGCATCACTCGTTGGATCTCAAGACTTTCGGCGTCCTAAATGGTCGCGAATCACCCGTTGGATCGAAGGATTTTTGAAGTCCGACGGAGTTGCGCATCGCTCGGTACATCAAAATATTTCCAAAGTCAGACGGGGTCGCGCATCACCCGTGAAATGGTAGAATTTTTCAAGTCCGACGAGGTCGCGCATTACTGGTTGGATCCAAAGATTTCCGACGACCGGAAGGGTCACGCATCCCTCGTTAGTTCAAAGAATTTCCAAAGTCCGACGAGGTCGCGTATCGATCGTTGGATGGAAGAAAAATTGGAGTCCGGAAGGGTCGCGCATCACTCGTTGGAACGAAGAATTTTCGAAGTCCGACGGAGTCGCGCGATACTGGTGGATCGGGAAATTTTCAAAGTGCGAAAGGGTCGCGCATCAGACGTTGGATCAAGAAATTATCAAAGTCCAAATGAGTCGCGAATCACTCAGTAGATCGGAAAATTTTCTGAACCTGAAAGGGTCGCGCATCTCTGTCATGATTGGAGAACTTTCATATTCCGAAAGGGTCGCGCATCACCCGTTAAATGAAAAAATTTTTCAACTCCGACGAAGTCGCGCATCACTCGTCGGATCTAAAGAATCTCAACGTCTGAGAGGGACGCGCATCTTTCGGTTAATCAAAAAATTTCCAAAGTCCGACGAGGACACACATCACTTGTCGGTTCGAAAAATTTTCGAAGTCCGCAATAGTCGCGCATCGCTCGGTGAATCAGAAAATTTTCAAAATTCGGCAGAGCATCGCATCCCTCGTTGGATCGAAGAATTTCCGAAGTCTGACGAGGTCGCGCATCACACGTATGATCGCAGAATTTTCGAAGTCCGAAAGGGTCGCGAATCACCCGTTGAATCGGAAAATTTCCAAAGTCCGACGAGGTCGCGCATCACTCGTTGAACGAAAGAATTTTTGAAGTCCGAAAGGGTCGCACATCACTTATTGGATCAAAAAATTATCAACGTCCAAACGAGTCGCGCATCACTCAGTAGATCGAAGAATTTCTGAACCCAGAAGGGTCGCGCATTACTCTCATGATTAGAGAACTTCAAAATTCCGGAATAGACGCGCATCACTCGTCGGATCGAAAAATTTCCGAAGTTCGACGGAATCGCGCATCGCTCCGTGAATCGGGAATTTTTGAAGACCTACGGAGTCACGCATCATCCGTTGGATGGAAAAATTTCTAAAGTCCGACGAAGTAGCGCATCACTCGTTGCTTGCAAAGATTTTCAACGTCCGAAGGAGTCGCGCATCACCCGTCGAATATAAAAATTTACAATCTCCGACGAAGTCACGAAGTTTATTTCGGTTTTGAAAAATTTGGAAGTCCGGAAAAGTCGCGCATCACTCGTTGAATCGGAAAATTATTAAAGTCTAAACGAGTCACGCATCACTCGTATGATCGGAGAATTTTTTGAGTCCGAAAGGGTCACGAATCACCCGTTGAATCGAAGGATTTTCGGAGTCCGACAAAGTCGCGCATCGCTCGGTAGATCAAAAAATTTCCAATTTCCGATGGGGTGGCGCATCTCCCGTTGGATCAAAGAATTTCCAAAGTCCGAACGAGTCGCGCATCACTTTTGTGATCGGAAAGCCTCCAAAGTCCGAAAGGGTCGCGCATCGCTCGGTAGATCAGAATATTTCAAAAGTCCGACGAGGTCGCGTGCCACTCGTTGGATTCAAGAATTTCCGAAGTCCGAAGGAGTGGCGCATCATTCGTTGGATGAAAGAATTTTTGAAGTCCGCGAGGGTAGCACGTCACTTGTTGGATAAGAAAATTATCAAAGTCCAAACGAGTCGCGTATCACTCGTTAGATCGGAGGATTTCTGACCCCGAAAGGGTCGAGCATCACTCTCACGATTGGAGAACTTTCAAATTCCGGAGGGGTCGTGCATCACTCGTTGGATCGGAAGTTTTCGGAGTCCAAACAAGTCACGCATCACTCGATAGATCGAAAAATTTTATATTTCGAAAGGGTCGCGCATCACTCGTTGGATCAGAGTATTCTCAGTGTCCAAAAAGGTCGCGCATCACTCGTTAGATCAAGAAATTTCCGGAGTCCGACGGAGTCGCGCATCGCTTGGTTGTTCGGAAAATTTTCAAAGTCCGTAAAGGTCGCGAATCACCCGTTGGATCGAAGGATTTTTGAAGTCCAAAGAAGTCGCGCATCACTCGTTGGATCTCAAGATTTTCAGCGTCCTAAATGGTCGCGAATCACCCGTTGGATCAAAGGATTTTTGAAGTCCGACGGAGTTGCGCATCGCTCGGTAGATCAAGATATTTCCAAAGTCAGAAGGGGTCGCGCATCACCCGTTGAATGAAGAAATTTCTCAACTCCGACAAAGTCGCGCATCACTCGTCGGATCCGAAGAATCTCAACGTCCGAGAGGGTCGCGCACTTTTCGTTAAATCAAAAAATTTCCAAAGTCCGACGAGGACGCATATCACTTGTTGGATCAATAAATTATCAAAGTCCAAACGAGTCGCGCATCACTCGTATGATCGGAGAATTTTTGTAGTCCGAAAGGGTCACGAATCACCCGTTGGATCGAAAAATTTTTGTAGTCTGAAAAAGTCGCGCATCGCTCGGTAGATTAAAAAATTTTCAATGTCCGATGGGGTGGCGCATCTCCCGTTGGATCAAAGAATTTCCAAAGTCCGAACGAGTCGCGCATCACTTTTGTGATCGAAAAGCTCTCAAAGTCCGAAAGGGTCGCGCATAGCTCGGTAGATCAGAATATTTCAAAAAACCGACGAGGTCGCGTGCCACTCGTTTGATTCAAGAATTTCCGAAGTCCGAAGGAGTGGCGCATCACTCGTTGGATTGAAGAATTTCCAAAGTCCGACGGAGTCGCGCATCAATCGTTGGATCATAAATTTTAAAAGTCCGAAAGGGTCGCGCATTCCTCGTTGAATCAGAAAATTTCTGAAATCCGACGGGGTAGCGCATCACTCGTGAGATCGGAGGATTCCTAAACCCGAAAGGGTTGAGCATCACTCCCATGATTGAAGAATTTTCAAATTCCGGAAGGGTCACGCATCATTCGTTAGATCAAAGGATTTTCGAAGTCCAACGAAGTCGCGCATCACTCGTTGGATCCAAAGATTTTCAACGTCCGGAAGGGTCACCTATTCTTCGTTGAATCGGGAAATTTCCAAAGTCCGACGAGGTCGCGTATCACTCGTTGGATTCAAGAATTTCTGAAGTCCGAAGGAGTGGCGCATCACTCGTCGGATTGAAGAATTTCCAAAGTCCAAACGAGTCGCGCATCACTCTTTTGATCGGAGAATTTTTGAAGTCCGAAAGGGTCGCGAATCACCCGTTGGATCGAAGGATTTTTGGAGTCCGACGAAGTCGCGCATCGCTCGGTAGATTAAAAAATTTTCAATGTCCGAGAGGGTCGCACATCACTTGTTGGATCAAAAAATTCTCAGAGTCCAAACGAGTCGCACAACACTCGTTATATCGGAGAATTTCCGAACCCGAAAGGGTCGCGCATCACTCTCATAATTAGAGAAATTTCGAATTCCGGAATGGTCGCGCATCACTCGTGAGATCGAAAGTTTCCAAAGTCCCAACGAGTCGCGCATCACTCCATAGATCGAAAAACATTCGAAGTCGGATAGGGTCGCGCATCACTTAGTGCATCCAAAGATTCACAAGGTCCGAGAGGTTCGCGCATCCCTTGTTGAATCGAAAAATTCCCAAAGTCCGACGAGGTAGCGCATCACTCGTTGAATGAAAGAATTTTTGAAGTCCGAGAGGGTCGCACATTACTTGTTGGATTCAAAAATTCTCAAAGTCCGAACAAGTCGCGCAACACTCGTTAGATCGGAGAATTTCTGAACCCGAAAGGGTCGCGCATCACTCGTGAGATCGAAAGTTTCCAAAGTCCGAACGAGTCACGCATGACTCGATAGATCAAAAAATTTTCAGAGTCCGAAAGGGTCGCGCATCACTTCTATGATCAGGGTATTTTCAAAGTCCGAAAAAGTCGCGCATTACTTGTTAGATCAAGAAATTTCCGCAGTCCGACGGAGTCGCGCATCGCTCGGTGGATCAGCAAATTTTCAGAGACCGACGGAGTCGCGCATCACCCATTTCTATGAAAAAATTCTCGAAGTTCAAAGGGGTCGCGCATTACTTCTATGATCGGAAAACTTCCAAAGTCCGAAAGGGTCGCGCAATGCTCGGTAGATCCAAAGAATCTCAACGTCCGAGAGGGTCGCACATCACCTATTTAATGAAATAATTTCTCAAGTCCGACGAGGTCGCGCATCATTCGTTGGATCCAATGAATCTCAACGTCCGAGAGGGTCGCGCATCTCTCATTGAATCAGAGAATTTCCAACGTCCGACGAGGTCGCGAATCACTCGTTGAATCACAAAATTTCCGGAGTCCGAAAGGGTCGCGAATCACCCGTTGGATCGGAGGATTTTTGAAGTCCGACGAAGTCGCGCATCACTCGTTGAATCCAGAGATTTCCAACGTCCGAAAGGGTCACGCATCCTTCGTTGAATCGAAAAATTTCCTAAGTCCGAGAGGGTCGCACATCACTTGTTGGATCAACAAATTATCAAAGTCCAAACGAGTTGCGCATCAATCGTTAGATCGGGGAATTTCTAAACACGAAAGGGTCGTGCATCACTCTGATGATTGAAGAACTTCCAAATTCCGGAATGGTCGCGCATCACTCGTGAAGATTGAAAGTTCCCAATGTCCGAACGAGTCGCGCATCACTCGATGGATCGAAAAACATTCGAAGTCGAATAGGGTCGCGCATCACTCGTTTGATCAAAAAATTTTCGAAGCCCTTCGGAGTCGCGCATCGCTTGGTGGATCGGAAAAATTTCGAAGTCCGACGGGGTCGCGCATCACCCGTTGAATGAAAAGAATTCCTAAAGTCCGACGAATTCGCGCATCACTGGTTGAATCCAAAGATTTCCGAAGACCGAATGGATTGCGCATCCCTCGTTGGTTCAAAAAATTTCCAAAGTCTGACGAGGTCGCGAGTCGATCGTTGGGTGAAAGAGAAATTAGAGCTCGGTAGGGTTGCGCATCACTCGTTGGATCAAGAAATCATCAAAGTCCGAACGAGTCGCGAAACACTCAGTAGATCGGAGAATTTTCGAAGTCCGACGGAGTTGCGCATTACTGGTAGATCGGAAAATTTTCAAAGTCCGAGAGGGTCGCGCATCACTCGTTGGATCAAAAAATCGTCAAAGTCCAAACGAGTCGCGAATCACTCAGTAGATCAGAGGATTTCCGAAGCCTACAAGGGTCGCGCATCTCTGTCATGATTGAAGAACTTCCAAATTTCGAAAGGGTCGCGCATCACCCGTTGAATGAAAAAATTTTTCAACTCCAACAAAGTCGCGCATCACTTGTCGGATTCAAAGAATCTCAAACGTTCGAGAGGGTCGCGCATCTTTCGTTCAATCAAAAAATTTCTAAAGTCCGACGAGGACGCACATCACTTGTCGGATCGAAGAATTTCCGAACGCCGACATAGTCGCGCATCGCTTGGTGAATCAGGAAATTCTCGGAGTCCGGAAGGGTTGCGCATTAATCGTTGAATCAAAAAAATTTCAAAATTCGGAAAAGCATCGCATCCCTCGTTGGATCGAAGAATTTTCGAAGTCCGACGAAGTCGCGCATCAAACGTTGGAACTAAAGATTTGCAACGTCCGAAAGGGTCACGCATCCCTCGTTGAATCAAAAAATTTTCAAAATTCGACAAGGTCGCGCATCACTCGTTGGATGGAAGAATTTTCAACGTCCGAAATAGTCGCGAATCACCCGTTGGATCGAAGGATTCTTGAAGTCCGACAGAGTTGCGCATCGCTCGGTAGACTAAAATATTTTCAAAGTCAGACGGGGTTGCGCATCACCCGTGAAATGGAAAAATTTTTCAAGTCCGACGAGGTCGCGCATTTTTTGTTGGATCTGAAGATTTCCGACGACCTAAAGGGTCGCGCATCCCTCGTTGGTTCAAAAAATTTCCAAAGTCCGACGAGGTCGCGTATCGATCGTTGGATTGAAGAAATTCGACGAGGTCGCGCATCACTCGTTGGATGAAAGAATTTTCAACGTCCGAAAGGGTCGCGAATCACCCGTTGGATCGAAGGATTCTTGAAGTCCGACGAAGTTGCGCATCGCTCGGTAGATAAAAATATTTTCAAAGTCAGACGGGGTTGCGCATCACCCGTGAAATGGAAAAATTTTTCAAGTCCGACGAGGTCGCACATCTCTGGTTGGATCCAAAGATTTCCGACGACCTGAAGGGTTGCGTATCCCTCGTTGGTTCAGGAAATTTCCAAAGTCCGACGAGGTCACGCATCAATCGTTGGATGGAAGAATTTTTGAAGTCCGAGAGGGTCGCACATCACTTGTTGGATTAAAAAATTATCAAAGTCCAAACTAGTCGCTTATCACTCAGAAGATCGAAAGTTTCCGAAGTCTGAACGAGTCGCGCATCGCTTGGTGAATCGGAAAATTTTCAAAGTCCGACGAAGGAGCGCATCACTTGTTGCATTCAAAGATTTTCAACGTCCGAAAGGGTCGCGCATCACTCGTTGGATCGAAGGATTTCCGAAGTCTGACGGAGTCGCGCATCGCTTGGTGGATCGGAAAATTTTCAAAGTCCGAACGAGTGACGCATCACTCGTTGGATCGAAGAATTTCCGAGGTCCGACGAAGTCACGAATCGCTCGGTGAATCGAAAAATTTTCAAAGACCTACGGAGTCACGCATTATCCGTTGAATGGAAAAATTTTCGAAGTCCGACGGAGAAGCGCATCACTCGTTGCATTCAGAGATTTTCCACGTCCGAGAGGGTCGCGCATCACTCGTTGGATCTGAAAATTTTCAAAGTCCCAAAGAGTCGCGCACCACTCGTTGAATTGGAAAATCTCCAATTTCTGAAAGGGTCGCGCATCACTCAATGGATCGAAAAATTCTCAGAGTCCGACGAAGTCGCGCAACACTCGTTGGATCCAAAGATTTCCAACGTCCGAGAGAGTCGCGTATCACTCGTTAGATCGAAGAGTTCCCAAAGTCCGACGAAAACGCGCATCACTCGTTGTATCCAAAGATTTCCAACGTCCGAGAGAGTCGCGCATCACTCGTTGGATCGAAGAGTTCCCAAAGTCCGACGGAAACGCGCATCACTCGTTGTATCCAAAGATTTTCAACGTCCGAAAGGGTCGCGTATCCATCGTAGAATCAAAAAATTCATCGAGTCAGACGAGGTCGCGTATCACTCGCTAGATGAGAGGATGTTTGAAGTCCAGAAGGGTCGCGCATCACTCGTTAAATCGGAAAATATGCAAATTTCGGGAGAGTCGCGCAGCACTCTTATGATGAGAGAACTTCCGAAGTCCGAGAGGGTCGCGCATCGCTCGGTAGATCGAAAAATTTCCAAAGTCCGACGGGGTTGCGCATCACCCGTTGAATGGGAACATTTCTCAAGTCCGACGAGGTCAAGCATCACTCGTTGAGTCTAAGTATGTCCAAAGTCCGAAAGGGTCGCGCATCAGTCGTTGAAACCAAAGATTTCCAACGTCTGAGAGGGTCGCGCCTCCCTTGTTGGATCAAAAATATTCTGAAGTCCAACGAGGTCGCGTATCACTCGCTGGTCGAAAGAAAGTTCGGAGTCCGTAAGAGTCGCGCATCACTCGTTGGAGCGGAAAATTTTTAAAGTCCAAGCGAGTCGCACATGACTCGTTAGATCAAAAAATTTCCTAAGCCCGAACGGGTCGCGCATCACTCTCATGATCGGAGAACTTTTGAAGTCTGACGAAGTCGCGCATCACTCGTTGGATCTAAGGATTCCCAAGGTCCAAGAGGGTCGCGCATCACTCGTTGGAACGGAGTATTTTCGAAGTCCGAAAAGTTCGTGCACGACTCTTTGGATCGAGAAATTTTCAAAGTCCGTATGAGTCGCGCATGACTTGTTGGATCTGGAAATTTCCAAAGTCCGAGAGGGTCGCGCATCACTCGTTAGATCGAAGTATTTTTGAAGTCCAAAGAAGTAACGCATTACTCGCTAGATCGAAAAATTTTCTGAACCCGAGAGGGTCGCGCATCACTCTTATGGTCGATGAACTTTTGAAGTCGGACGCAGTCGCGCATCGCTCGTTGGATTTGGAAATTTTCGAAGTCTGTGAAAGTCGCGCATCACTCGTTGGATTAATAAATTTTTGAAGTCCGGAAGGGTCGCGCATCACTCTTATGATCGGAAAACTTCTAAAGTCTGAAGAAGTCGCGCATCACTCATTAAATCTGAAAATTCTCAAAGTCCAGAAGAGTCCCGAATCACTTGTTGGATCGAAGTATTTCTAAAGACCGAAAAGATCGTGCATCACTCGTTGGATCAAAAAATTTCCAAATTTCGGAAGGGTCGCGCATCACTCGTTAGATCAGAAGTTTCCGAAGTCCGAACAAGTCGAGCATTACTTGTAAGATCGAAAAAAATTTAAAGTCCAAAAGGGTCTTGCACCACTCGTTGAATTGAAAAATTTCCAATTTCTGGAAGGGTCGCTCATCACTCAATGGATCGAAAAATTCTCAGAGTCCGACGAGGTCGCGCATCACTTGTGAGATCAAAGAATTTTGAATTTCCGAACAGGTCGCGCATCACTCGTTGGATCAAAAGATTTCCAACGTCCGAGAGAGTCTTGCATCACTCGTTGGATCGGAGTATTCTTAGAGTCCGAAAAGGTTGCGCATCACTCGTTGGATCGAAGAGTTCCTAAAGTCCGACAGAAGCGCGCATCACTCGTTGTATTCGAAGATTTGCAACGTCCGAAAGGGTCGCGTATCCCTCGTAGAATCAAAGAATTTCTCAAGTCAGACGAGGTCGCGTATCACTCGCTAGATGAAAGGATGTTTGAAGTCCGAAAGGGTCGCGCATCACTCGTTAGATCGGAAAATATGCAAATTTCGGAAGGGTCGCGCAGCACTCTTATGATCAGAGAACTTTCGAAGTCCGAAAGGGTTGCGCATCACCCGTTGAATGGTAACAGTTCCCAAGTCCGACGAGGTCGCGCATCACTCGTTGATTTTAAGTATGTCCAACGTCCAAAAGGGTCGCGCATCAGTCGTTTGAACCGAAGATTTTCAACGTCTGAGAGGTCCGCGCATCCCTTGTTGGATCAAAAAATTACTGAAGGCCAACGAGGTCGCGTATCACTCTTTGAATGAAAGAAAGTTCGAAGTCCGTAAAAGTCGCGAATCACTCGTTGGATCGGAAAATTTTCAAAGTCTGAGCGAGTCGCACATGACTCGTTAGATCAAAAAATTTCCTGAGCCCGAAAGGGTCGCGCATCACTCTTATGATCAGAAAACTTACGAAGTCTGACGAAGTCGCGCATCACTCGTTGGATCTAAGAATTCCCGAAGTCCGTAAGGGTCGCGCATCACTCGTTGGATCTAAAAATTTCCAAAGTCCGAGAGGGTCGCGCATCACTCGTTAGATCCAAAGATCTCTACTGTCGAAGGAGGTCGCACATGCCTCGTTAGATCGAAAAATTTCCATAGTCCGGAAGGGTCGCGAATCACTCGTTGGATCGGAAGTTCCCAAAGTCCGAAAGGGTCGCGCATCACTCTCATGATCGGAGAACTTTCAAAGTCTGGTAGGGTCGCGCATCACTTGTTGGATCGGAAGATCCCAAAGTCTTGAAGGGCCGCGCATCACTCGTTCGGTCGTAAATTTTCAAAGTTCGGAAGGGTCGAGAATCACTCAATGGATCGCAAGATTCCCAAAGTCAAACGAGGTCGCGCATCACTTTTATGATCGAAGAACTTTCGGAGTCCGAAAAGGTCGCGCATCACTCGTTAAATCGAAGGATTTTCGAAGTCCGACGGAGTCGCGCATCGCTCGGTGAATCGGAAGATTTTCAAAGTCCGACGGAGTCGCGCATCATTCGTTGGATTGAAGAATTTTCGAAGTCCGAGAAGGTCGTGCATCACACGTTGGATCGAAAAATTTCCAAAGTCCGTAAGGGTCTCGCATCACTCGTTGAATTGAAAAATTTCCAAAGTCCGTAAGGGTCTCGCATCACTCGATAGATCAAAAAATTCTCAACTTTCACACAAGTCGCGCATCACTCGTCAGATTGAAAAATTTTCCAAGCCCAAAAGGGTCGCGCATCTCTCTCTTGATGCGAGAACTTCCGAATTCCGGAAGAGTCGCGCATCACCAGATAGATTAAGAAATATTCAAAGTCCGAAAGAGTCTCGCATCACTCGTTGGATCGGAAAATTTCCGAAGTCCGGAAGAGTCGCGCATCACTCGTTGGATCAAAAAATTCTCGAAGTCCGATAGAGTCGCGAATCACCCAGTAAATGGAAAAATCTTTTGATTCCGACGAAGTCGCGCATCACTTGTTCAATCTGAAAATTTACAAAGTCCGAGAAAGTCGCGCATTACTTGTTGGATCAAAAAATTTTCGGAGTTCGACGGAGTCGCGCATCATCCGTTGAATAGAAGAATTCCTAAAATCTGACGAAGTCGCGCATCACTCGTTGAATGGAAGAATTTTCAAAGTCCGAAAGGGCCTCGCATCACTCGTTGGATCAAAGAATTATCAAACTCCAAAAGAGTCGCGCATCACTTGTTGGATTATCAATTTTCAATTTTCGACAGCGTCGCGCATCACTCGTTGGATCAAGAAATTTATTCGAATCCAGATGAGTCGCGCATCACTCGTCAGATCGGAAAATTTTTCAAGCCCGAAAGTGTCGCGCATCTCTCTTTTGATTGAAGAACTTTCAAATTCCGAAGAGGTCGCGAATAACTTGTTAGATCGGAAGTTTTCAAAGACCGAACGAGCCGTGCATGACTCAAAAGATCGAAGAATATTCAAAGTCCGAAAGAGTCTCGCATCACTCCTTGGATTAAAAAATTTTCAAAATCCAGAAGGGTCGCGCATTACTCGTTGGATCATGAATCTTCAAATTTCGAGAGGGTCTCGCATCACTCGTTGGATCGAAAAACTATCAAAGTCCAAACGAGTCGCGCATCTTTCGTTAGATCGAAAAATTTTTCAAGCCCGAAAGGGTCGCGCATCTCTCCTTTGATTGAAGACGTTTTCAATTCCGGGAGGGGCGCGCATCACTCGTTAGATCGAAAAATTTTCAAACTCCAGACGGGTCGCGCATCATTCGTTGGATCAGAAAATTTTCAAAGTTCGAAAGGGTCGCGCATCATCCGTTGAATTGAAAAATTTCCAATTTCTGGAAGGGTCGCGCATCACTCAATGGATCGAAAAATTCTCAGAGTTTGACGAGGTCGCGCATCACTTGTGAGATCAAAGAATTTTAAATGTCCGAACGAGTCGCGCATCACTCGTTGGATCAAAAAATTTTCGAAGTCCGACGAAGTCGCGTAACAATCGTTGGATCAAAAGATTTCCAACGTCCGAAAGAGTCTTGCATCACTTGTTGGATCAAAGTATTTTCAGAGTCCGAAAAGGTTGCGCATCACTCGTTAGATCGAAGAGTTCCTAAAGTCCGACAGAAGCGCGCATCACTCGTTGTATTCGAAGATTTTCAACGTCCGAAAGGGTCGCGTATCCCTCGTACAATCAAAGAATTTCTCAAGTCAGACGAGGTCGCGTATTACTCGCTAGATGAAAGGATGTTTGAAGTCCGAAAGGGTCGCGCATCACTCGTTAGATCGGAAAATATGCAAATTTCGGAAGGGTCGCGCAGCACTCTTATGATCAGAGAACTTTCAAAGTCCGAAAGGGTTGCGCATCACCCGTTGAATGGTAACAGTTCCCAAGTCCGACGAGGTCGCGCATCACTCGTTGATTTTAAGTATGTCCAACGTCCAAAAGGGTCGCGCATCAGTCGTTGAAACCGAAGATTTTCAACGTCTGAGAGGTCCGCGCATCCCTTGTTGGATCAAAAAATTACTGAAGGCCAACGAGGTCGCGTATCACTCTTTAAATGAAAAAAAGTTCGAAGTCCGTAAAAGTCGCGAATCACTCGTTGGATCGAAAAATTTCCAAAGTCTAAGCGAGTCGCACATGACTCGTTAGATCAAAAAATTTCCTGAGCCCGAAAGGGTCACGCATCACTCTTATGATCGGAAAACTTACGAAGTCTGACGAAGTCGCGCATCACTCGTTGGATCTAAGAATTCCCGAAGTCCGTGAGGGTCGCGCATCACTCGTTGGATGTAAAAATTTCCAAAGTCCGAGATGGTCGCGCATCACTCGTTAGATCCAAAGATCTCTACTGTCGAAGGAGGTCGCACATGCCTCGTTAGATCGAAAAATTTCCATAGTCCGGAAGCGTCGCGAATCACTCGTTGGATCGGAAGATTATCAAGGTCCGAAAAGGTCGTGCATCACTCGTTGGATCAAAAAAATTTTCAAAGTCCGGAAGGGTCGCGCATCACTTGTTAGATCGAAAGTTTCCAAAGTCCGAACGAGTCGCGCATCACTCGTTAGATCGGAAAATTTCCCGAACCCGGAAGGGTCGCGCATCACTCTCATGATCGGAGAACTTTCAAAGTCTGGTAGGGTCGCGCATCTTTTGTTGGATCGGAAGATCCCAAAGTCCCGAAGGGCCACGCATCACTCGTTCGGTCGTAAATTTTCAAAGTTCGGAAGGGTCGAGAATCACTCAATGGATCGAAAGATTCCCAAAGTCAAACGAGGTCGCGCATCACTTTTATGATCGAAGAACTTCGGAGTCCGAAAAGGTCGCGCATCACTCGTTCAATCGAAAGATTTCCGAAGTCCGACGGAGTCGCGCATCGCTCGGTGGATCGGAATATTTTCAAAGTCTGACGGAGTCGCGCATCATTCGTTGGATTGAAGAATTTTCGAAGTCCGAGAAGGTCGTGCATCACACGTTGGATCGAAAAATTTCCAAAGTCCGTAAGGGTCTCGCATCACTCGTTGAATTGAAAAATTTTCAACTTCCACACGAGTCGCGCATCACTCGTCAGATCGGAAAATTTTTCAAGCCCAAAAGGGTCGCGCATCTCTCTTTTGATGCGAGAACTTCCGAATTCCGGAAGGGTCGCGCATCACCCGATAGATCAAAAAATATTCAAAGTCCGAAAGAGTCTCGCATCACTCGTTGGATCGGAAAATTTCCGAAGTCCGGAAGAGTCGCGCATCACTCGTTGGATCAAAAAATTTTCGAAGTTCGACGGAGTCGCGCATCATCCGTTGAATAGAAGAATTCCTAAAATCCGACGAAGTCGCGCATCACTCGTTGGATGAAAGAATTTTCAAAGTCCGAAAGGGTCTCGCATCACTCGTTGGATCAAAAAATTTTCAAACTCCAAAAGAGTCGCGCATCACTTGTTGGATTATCAATTTTCAATTTTCGACAGCGTCGCGCATCACTCGTTGGATCAAGAAATTCATTCAAGTCCAGATGAGTCGCGCATCACTCGTCAGATCGGAAAATTTTCAAGCCCGAAAGGGTCGCGCATCTCTCTTTTGATTGAAGAACTTTCAAATTCCGAAGAGGTCGCGAATAACTTGTTAGATCGGAAGTTTTCAAAGACCGAACGAGCCGTGCATGACTCAAAAGATCGAAGAATATTCAAAGTCCGAAAGAGTCTCGCATCACTCCTTGGATTAAAAAATTTTCAAAATCCAGAAGGGTCGCGCATTACTCGTTGGATCATGAATCTTCAAATTTCGAGAGGGTCTCGCATCACTCGTTGGATCGAAAAACTATCAAAGTCCAAACGAGTCGCGCATATTTCGTTAGATCGAAAAATTTTTCAAGCCCGAAAGGGTCGCGCATCTCTCCTTTGATTGAAGACGTTTTCAATTCCGGGAGGGGCGCGCATCACTCGTTAGATCGAAAAATTTTCAAACTCCAGACGGGTCGCGCATCATTCGTTGGATCAGAAAATTTTCAAAGTTCGAAAGGGTCGCGCATCATCCGTTGAATTGAAAAATTTCCAATTTCTGGAAGGGTCGCGCATCACTCAATGGATCGAAAAATTCTCAGAGTTTGACGAGGTCGCGCATCACTTGTGAGATCAAAGAATTTTAAATGTCCGAACGAGTCGCGCATCACTCGTTGGATCAAAAAATTTTCGAAGTCCGACGAAGTCGCGTAACAATCGTTGGATCAAAAGATTTCCAACGTCCGAAAGAGTCTTGCATCACTCGTTGGATCAAAGTATTTTCAGAGTCCGAAAAGGTTGCGCATCACTCGTTGGATCAAAGAGTTCCTGAAGTCCGACAGAAGCGCGCATCACTCGTTGTATTCGAAGATTTTCAACGTCCGAAAGGGTCGCGTATCCCTCGTAAAATCGAAGAATTTCTCAAGTCAGACGAGGTCGCGTATCACTCGCTAGATGAAAGGATGTTTGAAGTCCGAAAGGGTCGCGCATCACTCGTTAGATCGGAAAATATGCAAATTTCGGAAGGGTCGCGCAGCACTCTTATGATCAGAGAACTTTCAAAGTCCGAAAGGGTTGCGCATCACCCGTTGAATGGTAACAGTTCCCAAGTCCGACGAGGTCGCGCATCACTCGTTGATTTTAAGTATGTCCAACGTCCAAAAGGGTCGCGCATCAGTCGTTGAAACCGAAGATTTTCAACGTCTGAGAAGTCCGCGCATCCCTTGTTGGATCAAAAAATTACTGAAGGCCAACGAGGTCGCGTATCACTCTTTTAATGAAAAAAAGTTCGAAGTCCGTAAAAGTCGCGAATCACTCGTTGGATCGAAAAATTTCCAAAGTCTAAGCGAGTCGCACATGACTCGTTAGATCAAAAAATTTCCTGAGCCCGAAAGGGTCACGCATCACTCTTATGATCGGAAAACTTACGAAGTCTGACGAAGTCGCGCATCACTCGTTGGATCTAAGAATTCCCGAAGTCCGTAAGGGTCGCGCATCACTCGTTGGATCTAAAAATTTCCAAAGTCCGAGAGGGTCGCGCATCACTCGTTAGATCCAAAGATCTCTACTGTCGAAGGGGGTCGCACATGCCTCGTTAGATCGAAAAATTTCCATAGTCCGGAAGGGTCGCGAATCACTCGTTGGATCAAAAAATTTTCGAAGTCCGACGAAGTCGCGTAACAATCGTTGGATCAAAAGATTTCCAACGTCCGAAAGAGTCTTGCATCACTCGTTGGATCAAAGTATTTTCAGAGTCCGAAAAGGTTGCGCATCACTCGTTGGATCAAAGAGTTCCTGAAGTCCGACAGAAGCGCGCATCACTCGTTGTATTCGAAGATTTTCAACGTCCGAAAGGGTCGCGTATCCCTCGTAAAATCAAAGAATTTCTCAAGTCAGACGAGGTCGCGTATTACTCGCTAGATGAAAGGATGTTTGAAGTCCGAAAGGGTCGCGCATCACTCGTTAGATCGGAAAATATGCAAATTTCGGAAGGGTCGCGCAGCACTCTTATGATCAGAGAACTTTCAAAGTCCGAAAGGGTTGCGCATCACCCGTTGAATGGTAACAGTTCCCAAGTCCGACGAGGTCGCGCATCACTCGTTGATTTTAAGTATGTCCAACGTCCAAAAGGGTCGCGCATCAGTCGTTGAAACCGAAGATTTTCAACGTCTGAGAAGTCCGCGCATCCCTTGTTGGATCAAAAAATTACTGAAGGCCAACGAGGTCGCGTATCACTCTTTTAATGAAAAAAAGTTCGAAGTCCGTAAAAGTCGCGAATCACTCGTTGGATCGAAAAATTTCCAAAGTCTAAGCGAGTCGCACATGACTCGTTAGATCAAAAAATTTCCTGAGCCCGAAAGGGTCACGCATCACTCTTATGATCGGAAAACTTACGAAGTCTGACGAAGTCGCGCATCACTCGTTGGATCTAAGAATTCCCGAAGTCCGTAAGGGTCGCGCATCACTCGTTGGATCTAAAAATTTCCAAAGTCCGAGAGGGTCGCGCATCACTCGTTAGATCCAAAGATCTCTACTGTCGAAGGGGGTCGCACATGCCTCGTTAGATCGAAAAATTTCCATAGTCCGGAAGGGTCGCGAATCACTCGTTGGATCGGAAGATTATCAAGGTCCGAAAAGGTCGTGCATCACTCGTTGGATCAAAAAAATTTTCAAAGTCCGGAAGGGTCGCGCATCACTCGTTAGATCGGAAAATTTCCCGAACCCGAAAGGGTCGCGCATCACTCTCATGATCGGAGACCTTTCAAAGTCTGGTAGGGTGGCGCATCTTTTGTTGGATCGGAAGATCCCAAAGTCCCGAAGGGCCGCGCATCACTCGTTCGGTCGTAAATTTTCAAAGTTCGGAAGGGTCGAGAATCACTCAATGGATCGGAAGATTCCCAAAGTCAAACGAGGTCGCGCATCACTTTTATGATCGAAGAACTTTCGGAGTCCGAAAAGGTCGCGCATCACTCGTTCAATCGAAAGATTTCCGAAGTCCGACGGAGTCGCGCATCGCTCGGTAGTTCGGAATATTTTCAAAGTCTGACGGAGTCGCGCATCATTCGTTGGATTGAAGAATTTTCGAAGTCCGAGAAGGTCGTGCATCACACGTTGGATCGAAAAATTTCCAAAGTCCGTAAGGGTCTCGCATCACTCGTTGAATTGAAAAATTTTCAACTTCCACACGAGTCGCGCATCACTCGTCAGATCGAAAAATTTTTCAAGCCCAGAAGGGTCGCGCATCTCTCTTTTGATGCGAGAACTCCCGAATTCCGGAAGGGTCGCGCATCACCCGATTGATCAAGAAATATTCAAAGTCCGAAAGAGTCTCGCATCACTCGTTGGATCGGAAAATTTCCGAAGTCCGGAAGAGTCGCGCATCACTCGTTGGATCAAAAAATTCTCGAAGTCCGATGGAGTCGCGAATCACCCAGTGAATGGAAAAATTTTTTGATTCCGACGAAGTCGCGCATCACTTGTTCAATCTGAAAATTTACAAAGTCCGAGAAAGTCGCGCATTACTTGTTGGATCAAAAAATTTTCGAAGTTCGACGGAGTCGCGCATCATCCGTTGAATAGAAGAATTCCTAAAATCCGACGAAGTCGCGCATCACTCGTTGGATGAAAGAATTTTCAAAGTCCGAAAGGGTCTCGCATCACTCGTTGGATCAAAAAATTTTCAAACTCCAAAAGAGTCGCGCATCACTTGTTGGATTATCAATTTTCAATTTTCGACAGCGTCGCGCATCACTCGTTGGATCAAGAAATTTATTCAAGTCCAGATGAGTCGCGCATCACTCGTCAGATCGGAAAATTTTCAAGCCCGAAAGGGTCGCGCATCTCTCTTTTGATTGAAGAACTTTCAAATTCCGAAAAGGTCGCGAATAACTTGTTAGATCGGAAGTTTTCAATGACCGAACGAGCCGTGCATGACTCAAAAGATCAAAGAATATTCAAAGTCCGAAAGAGTCTCGCATCACTCCTTGAATTGAAAAATTTTCAAAATCCAGAAGGGTCGCGCATTACTCGTTGGATCATAAATCTTCAAATTTCGAGAGGGTCTCGCATCACTCGTTGGATCGAAAAACTATCAAAGTCTGAACGAGTCGCGCATCTTTCGTTAGATCGAAAAATTTTTGAAGCCCGAAAGGGTCGCGCATCTCTCCTTTGATTGGAGACGTTTCCAATTCCGGGAGGGGCGCGCATCACTCGTTAGATCGAAAAATTTTCAAACTCCAGACGGATCGCGCATCATTTGTTGGATCAGAAAATTTTCAAAGTTCGAAAGGGTCGCGCATCATTCGTTGAATTGAAAAATTTCCAATTTCTGGAAGGTTCGCGCATCACTCAATAGATCGAAAAATTCTCAGAGTCTGACGAGGTCGCGCATCACTTGTGAGATCGAAGAATTTTGGATGTCCGAACGAGTCGCGCATCACTCGTTGGATCAAAAAATTTTCGAAGTCCGACGAAGTCGCGTAACACTCGTTGGATCAAAAGATTTCCAACGTCCGAGAGAGTCTTGCATCACTTGTTGGATCGAAGTATTCTCAGAGTCCGAAAAGGTAGCGCATCACTCGTTGGATTGAAGAGTTCCTAAAGTCCGACAAAAGCGCGCATCACTCGTTGTATTCGAAGATTTTCAACGTCCGAAAGGGTCGCGTATCCCTCGTAGAATCAAAGAATTTCTCAAGTCAGACGAGGTCGCGTATCACTCGCTAGATGAAAGGATGTTTGAATTTCGAAAGGGTCGCGCATCACTCGTTGGATCGGAAAATATGCAAATTTCGGAAGGGTCGCGCAGCACTTTTATGATCAGAGAACTTTCAAAGTCCGAAAGGGTTGCGCATCACCCGTTGAATGGTAACAGTTCCCAAGTCCGACGAGGTCGCGCATCACTCGTTGATTTTAAGTATGTCCAACGTCCGAAAGGGTCGCGCATCAGTCGTTGGAACCGAAGATTTCCAACGTCTGAGAGGTCCGCGCATTCCTTGTTGGATCAAAAAATTACTGAAGTCCAACGAGGTCGCGTATCACTCTTTGAATGAAAAAAAGTTTGAAGTCCGTGAAAGTCGCGAATCACTCGTTGGATCGAAAAATTTCCGAAGTCTTAGCGAGACGCACATGACTCGTTAGATCAGAAAATTTTCTGAGCCCGAAAGGGTCGCGCATCACTCTTATGTTCGGAAAACTTACGAAGTCTGACGAAGTCGCGCATCACTCGTTGGATCTAAGAATTCCCGAAGTCCGAAAGGGTCGTGCATCACTCGTTGGATCGAAAAATTTCCAACGTCCGAGAGGGTCGCGCATCACTCGTTGGATCGAAGTATTCTCAGAGTCCGAAAAGGTTGCGCATCACTCGTTGGATCGGAGAGTTTCTAAAGTCCGACAGAAGCGCGCATCACTCGTTGTATTCGAAGATTTCCAACGTCCGAAAGGGTCGCGTATCCCTCGTAGAATCAAAGAATTTCTCAAGTCAGACGAGGTCGCGTATCACTCGCTAGATGAAAGGATGTTTGAAGTCCGAAAGGGTCGCGCATCACTCGTTAGATCGGAAAATATGCAAATTCCGGAAGGGTCGCGCAGCATTTTTATGATCAGAGAACTTTCAAAGTCCGAAAGGGTTGCGCATCACCCGTTGAATGGTAACAGTTCCCAAGTCCGACGAGTTCGCGCATCACTCGTTGATTTTAAGTATGTCCAACGTCCAAAAGGGTCGCGCATCAGTCGTTGGAACCGAAGATTTTCAACGTCTGAGAGGTCCGCGCATCCCTTGTTGGATCAAAAAATTACTGAAGGCCAACGAGGTCGCGTATCACTCTTTGAATGAAAAAAAGTTTAAAGTCCGTAAAAGTTGCGAATCACTCGTTGGATCGAAAAATTTCCGAAGTCTAAGCGAGTCGCACATGACTCGTTAAATCAAGAAATTTCTTGAGCCCGAAAGGGTCGCGCATCACTCTTATGATCGGCAAACTTACGAAGTCTGACGAAGTCGCGCATCACTCGTTGGATCTAAGAATTCCCGAAGTCCGAAAGGGTCGTGCATCACTCGTTGGATCGGAAAATTTCCAAAGTCCGAGAGGGTCGCGCATCACTCGTTAGATCCAAAGATCTCTACTGTCGAAGGAGGTCGCACATGCCTCGTGAGATCGAAAAATTTCCATAGTCCGGAAGGGTCGCGAATCACTCGTTGGATCGGAAGATTATCAAGGTCCGAAAAGGTCGTGCATCACTCGTTGTATCAAAAAATTTATCAAGCCCGAAAGGGTCGCGCATCTCTCTTTTGATTGAAGAACTCTCAAATTCCGAAGAGGTCGCGAATAACTTGTTAGATCGGAAGTTTTCAAAGACCGAACGAGCCGTGCATGACTCAAAAGATCAACGAATATTTAAAGTCCAAGAGAGTCTCGCATCACTCCTTGAATTGAAAAATTTTCAAAATCCAGAAGGGTCTCGCATTACTCGTTGGATCATGAATCTTCAAATTTCGAGAGGGTCTCGCATCACTCGTTGGATCAAAAAATTCTCGAAGTCCGATGGAGTCGCGAATCACCCAGTAAATGGAAAAATTTTTTGATTCCGACGAAGTCGCGCATCACTTGTTCAATCTGAAAATTTACAAAGTCCGAGAAAGTCGCGCATTACTTGTTGGATCAAAAAATTTTCGAAGTTCGACGGAGTCGCGCATCATCCGTTGAATAGAAGAATTCCTAAAATCCGACGAAGTCGCGCATCACTCGTTGGATGGAAAAATTTTCAAAGTCTGAAAGGGTCTCGCATCACTCGTTGGATCAAAAAATTTTCAAACTCCAAAAGAGTCGCGCATCACTTGTTGGATTATCAATTTTCAATTTTCGACAGCGTCGCGCATCACTCGTTGGATCAAGAAATTTATTCAAGTCCAGATGAGTCGCGCATCACTCGTCAGATCGGAAAATTTTTCAAGCCCGAAAGGGTCACGCATCTCTCTTTTGATTGGAGAACTTTCAAATTCCGAAGAGGTCGCGAATAACTCGTTAGATCGGAAGTTTTCAAAAACCGAACGAGCCGTGCATGACTTGAAAGATCAAAGAATATTCAGAATCCGAAAGAGTCTCGCATCACTCCTTGGATTGAAAAATTTTCAAAATCCAGAAGGGTCGCGCATTACTCGTTGGATCATGAATCTTCAAATTTCGAGAGGGTCTCGCATCACTCGTTGGATCAAAAAACTATCAAAGTCGAAACGAGTCGCGCATCTTTCGTTAGATCGGAAAATTTTTTAAGCCCGAAAGGGTTGCGCATCTCTCCTTTGATTGGAGACGTTTTCAATTCCGGGAGGGGCGCGCATCACTCGTTAGATCGAAAAATTTTCAAACTCCAGACAGGTCGCGCATCATTCGTTGGATCAGAAAATTTTCAAAGTTCGAAAGGGTCGCGCATCATTCGTTGGATCGGAAAATTTCCAAAGTCCGTAAGGGTCTCGCATCACTTGTTGGATCGAAAAATTCTCAAAGTTCAAACGAGTCGCGCATCACTCGTCAGATCGGAAAATTTTTTAAGCCCGAAAGGGTCGCGCATCTCTCTTTTGATTAGAGAACTGTTGGATTCCGGAAGGGCCGCGCATTACTCGAAAGATCAAAAAATTCTCGAAGTCCGATGAAGTCGCGAATCACCCAGTGAATGGGAAAATTCTCCGATTCCGACGAAGTCGCGCATCACTCGTTGAATCTGAAAATTTACAAAGTCCGAGAGAGTCACGCATTACTTGTTGGATCAAAGAATTTTCGATGCCCGAAAGAGTCGCGCATCACTCGTTGGATCGAGAAATTTCCAAACCCCAGACGGGTCGCGCATCACTCGTCCGATCGTAAATTTTCAAAGTTCAGAAGGGTTGAGAATCACTCAATGGATCGAAAGATTTCCAAAGTCCGACGAGGTCGCGCATTGCACTTATGATCGGAGAACTTTCGGAGTCCGGAAAGGTCGCGCATCACTCGTTAGATCGAAAATTTCCGAAGTACGAACGAGTCACGCATAACTCGATAGATCGGAAAATATTCGAAAACCGAAAGGGTCGCAAAACACTCGTTGGATCGAAGGATTTTCGAAGTCCGACGGAGTCGCGCATCGCTCGGTAGTTCGAAAGATTTTCAAAGTCCGACGGAGTCGCGCATCATTCGTTGGATCGAATAATTTTTGGAGTCCGTAAGGGTCTTGCATCACACGTTGGATCGAAGAATTTCTGAAGTCCGACGGAGTCGCGCATCGCTCGTTAGAACGGAAAATTCTTCAAGCCCGACAGGGTCGCGCATCTCTCTTAAGATTAGAGAACTTTCAAATTACGAAAGGGTCGAGAATCACTCAATGGATCAGAAGATTTTTAAAGTCCGACGAGGTCGCGCATCACTCTTATGATTGGAGATTTTTTAAAGTCCGACGAGGTCGCGCATCACTCGTTCGATCGGAAGTTTCCAAAGTCCAAACGAGTTGCGCATCACTCGATAGATCAGGAAATATTCAAAGTCCGAAAGGGTCGCAAATCACTCTTCGTTTCGAAAGATTTCCGAACTCCGGAAGGTTCGCGCATTACTCTTATGATTGGGAAACTCTAAAATTCCGGAAGGGTCGCGCATCACTATTTGAATCAAAGATTTTTCGGAGTCCGACGGAGTCGCGCATCACCCGTTAAATGGAAAAATTATCCAAGTCCGACGAGGTCGCGCATCACTGGTTGGATCCGAAGATTTTTAACGTCCGAGAGGGTCGCGCATCCATCATTGAATCAGAAAATTTCCAAAGTTCGACGAGGTAGCGTATCACTCGTTGGATGGAAGAATTTCTGAAGTCCGACGGACTCGCGCATTATTGGTGGATCAGAAAATTTTCAAGGTCCGACAAGGTAGCGCATCACTCGTAACATCGAAAAATTTTCAAAGTCCGAAAGGTTCGCGCATCACTCGTTGGATTGAAGAATTATCAAAGTCCAAACGAGTCGCGCATCACTCGTTAGATCGAAAAATTTTCAAAGCCCGAGAGGGTCGCACATCACTTTTATGATCGGAGAACCGTCGAAGTCCGAAAGAGTCGCGCACCACTCGTTGGATCAAAGGATTTTCGAAGTCCGAAGGGGTCGCGCATCACTTGTTAGATCAAAAGTTTTCAAAGTCTGAACGAGTCGCGCATCACTCGATAGTTTAAAAAATATTCAAAGTCCGAAGGGGTCGCGCATCACTCGATAGATCGAAAGTTTTCGAAGTCCGAACGAGTCGCGCATCACTAGCTGGATCAAAAAATTATTAAAGTCCAAACGAGTCGCGCTTCACTCGTTAGATCGGAAAATTCTTCAAGCCCGAAAGGGTCGCGCATCACTCGTTCGATCGGAAGTTTTCAAAGTCCGAACGAGTCGCGCATCACTCGATAGATCGGGAAATATTCAAAGTCCGAAAGAGTCGCAAATCACTCGTTGGATCGAAGGATTTTCGAACTCCGAAAGGGTCGCGCATTACTCTTATGATTGGGAAACTCTAAGATTCCGGCAGGGTCGCGCATCACTCGTTGAATCGAAGAATTTTCGAAGTCAGACGGAGTCGCGCGTCACCCGTTAAATGGAAAAATTATTTAAGTCCGACGAGGTCGCGCATCACTGGTTGGATCCGGAGATTCTCAACGTCCGAGAGGGTCGCGCATCTATCGTTGCGTCGGAAAATTTTTAAAGTTCGACGAGGTAGCGTATCCCTCGTTGGATGGAAGAAAAATTAGAGTCCAAAAGAGTCGCGCATCACTCGTTGGATCGAAGAATCTCCGAAGTCCGACGGAGTCGCGCATTACTGGTGGATTGAAGAATTATCAAAGACCAAACGAGTCGCGAATCACTTGTTAGATCGGAAAATTTTTCCAGCCCGAAAGGGTCGCGAGTAGATAGGATCGGGTATGGGGCGTCACAACAAACCCCCTCCCTTCCCTCCTATGGCGCCATCCCCTCGCCTAGTGGGTTATCGGGCGTCTACCCCTACCCCTCCGCTGCTGTCTTTTTGGGGTATCTTTCCCTCCGTCGGGTCTTTAGCGGGCGTCTTTCCCTTATCTCCCTGTTTGGGGCCTCCTTGTGGGTCTGGTGACGTCACGCTGGCTTGTTTTAAGGGCATGGGATGGCGGTATTCGCTCCGTCCTGTTGTCGACAGAGGGTGGGTGTTTGCGTTGATTATTTGGGTAATGAGTCGCGTACCTGTTCGAGCAGGTGACTGAGTCCGTAGCAAAGTATATCGGTATGTGGTGAGGAAGTAGGAGGAGGAGGAAGGGAACAAGTAGTAAAACTCTGGGTCGACACGTGTTTTTAAAAACTTACGATTCATATTTTATTCTACCTCGTGGGTTTTGTAAGAAATAAGTACAATAGTTTCTGGTGATTATATGTAAAGCTTACGTTCTATCGGTGAAAGTAATGTTTAATTTTTCTAATGGCATTGTAAGAAATAAGTACACTAGTTTTGGTGATTATAAATCTAAAGCTTACGTTCTAATGGTAAATGAGGAAAAGTTGAGAATTTGTACAACATGAGAAGACTAGAAACTATCGTCTGTCGTTCTTTGACAGTTTTTTGGCTTCGCAGCACTGAATGCAATGTGGTGTTCGCACTCGAGATATACTGTTACAGTGATCGGTGGAGGTTAGCCCTTTATAAAATTCAGCCACGATGCGGCCGTTGTTTTCGTGGTCATTATCGAATATATCCACAAACTGCCCAAGAGTAAAACCAATAGCCATAAAATGCACAAACATAATACAGTATTGTCCACATACGTCCAAAGAAAGACTTTGAAGTTGTTTGACGTTCCAGTGGAGTCTTCTGCAGTTGCGTCGCAGTGTTCGTCTGTGATGTGGTATGAGCGGTGGCATTCAGAAACTGTCGAAGTAGACTCCATGACCGGTGGGACTGACGTAGAACGCCACCCAGTGGCTACCCCCTCTCGGGGTCATCGGTGTTTGCAACGATGATTGTTGGTGCTGTCCAAACAAGAGGGATTTTATTCACAGCAAAAACCCCGCGAGTTCCGCTTGAAAGCGCCGGCAGTGCATCGAGAATTGGAATGGTGTTCATCTTCGGAATCGGAGACGATCATACTACCGAATGTGTCTACTACCGTGGCGTACGTAGGTTCTTGGTCGACTGATACAAGGGTAGAACTGCTGGGTGCTTCGTCGTCCACCGGGGATTCGGGTGAATTCGATGCGTGAGACTGATGCTCGGATACTATTGACAAGGGAGAGTCTCTGGTGAAAGACCGTGATGTCTCATTATTCTGCGGGTACGCTTTGTTGCAGTCTCCTGTGATACGCTTTGAATTCATCTAATTCTTCAATCTGATCACGTTGTTCAGAGCACACGCGTAGAATTCCTCTTCTTCAGCGCCGTGAAAGGAGCAATATTCTTTGTTCCGATCTAATTAAGCGAACATGGGGCAGTCGACTTCTTCCAAGTTCATGATTTCCCGCGAAGTGATGTCCTGTAGATATTTGGCTTTTTCCCGACCGCGTGTGATGATACGATGGGCATGGCGTGCGATTTCTCGTAAATTAGTAGCAAGTTGATGCAGCGTTATGTCTCCTTCGAACCAATCGATCCCGTGATGATAACAGGTCACGTAATTGTTGACGGCACGCTCCTTCCCCGATAGATTGGTAAACGGGCATGGCGGTTGTACGAGCCAGTGAGCAAAGTACGGATACTCGAGTGCTACTAATGCCACTTCTTCCGGCAAGAAACGTCCGTAAACATCCCTGAAGCCTTGGATATCTACGATAAAATCCATCGCTGATGAAGATGTTGTCGAGACGGTGAGAAGCACTCGACTGTTTCTCTCGAATACGAAACTGCCCTTTTTGAAGTCGTCGAGCCGTACCTCCCACTGTGCTTCTGTTTGGGCGTGATCCCAACACGTGTCGCTCCGTCTGTTTTTTTTTTGTCAGCGTTCGGGCTAACCGTCAAAATCTGTGACAACCTGACGCGATGCATCGACTTCAATGATATTGTCGAATTCCGCGTACACGATACAGTTATTAGTTTCTTTAAGTGCATCGTCGAAGCGTAATCCAATGCTGAGTGTTCCGTGTTTGATGAGTGACCAGTGAGACGAACAGTTGGCCGCAAGATCAGGTGTTAGGTCAAATGCTGTAAGACAATTTCCCATTTCGTAGTGTAGTCGTCCGATACCGCAGCCCTCGTTGAGAAAATGTACTCCGGTCCCAGAGAATAAAGTGTGATACGTGTCGACGTACACGCCGTTCTTTCAGAAGCTCGGTTGCAAAGCTTTCGAGGGTATTTGAATGCCGTCGACGTACAACGATAGATAATTCAGCATGAAATGTTGAAAGTTGAAGGGATTCCGTTTTCTGTCACCGTTGGAAGCCTTGTTGCTGACTAGCCCCAAAATAACGCGTTTTGGTAGTTGTCCGAGTATGACGTTGTCCAGCGTCTTAGCCTGCACGCCGGCATGAATGGTGAAGGCTTTGACTTCAACTCGGGTAACCGGATATTTTGCCGTACTCTTGGCTAGAGTTCTTGCATGAGCCAGCAATATACCTGGGCTGATTTTCACCCGGCGCACGAGTAAAGATGCTTCTAGAATATGGAAAGTATGCAGCGCTTCAGTTTCCATACGGCAGAAGTTATATCTCGAGCGTACGAGGCGTACTCGTAGTTCCACACCGTTCAGTAAGAACTTTTCCTGATTAAAGACGTTGCAGTGAAGATGTCCGATCAAATCTACGACGCGTCTGTTTCGCATGATTTCGTTGCGTTTGATGAAACCGTTCATTAAGGGTACGTCGTTTCCACGCGGTTCGCGAATATCTGTTTCGCCGTTCTTGTTATCGTACCTCAGTCCAGCCGTAAGATGCAATTGTTTAGCGTTCGGTGCGTAATTCAGCAGCGTCTCTATGTAGGCGCGGTAGGCGTAGAAGTTGTTGGCTGGTGATACCGGTTTTTGATTGAAAAATATATCCACTTGATTGAACTTTGAGTAAAGTAAGTTATTTATAGGGGTCACCCATGGTGTAGTAGAAGCGTCCTTGCTCGCCGATGCGGTTGTTTCCTCTTTCGTTCGGCGTAATTGTACGCGTAAGCTCAGCATAGTGTGGGCAAGGTCGATGTACTCGTCACCGTGCCCCGGTACAGCGAATTCGATCGGAGAGTCATCGGTTAGAGACGAAACCGGCTTGTAGTGTATCCATTGACTGCTTTCGATCGAGGTTTGTGTCGGAGGTACAGAGAATATATCCAATTCGGATTTCGTGCACTCACTCGAGCGCGCGTGGAGAAATGCCATCGAACGGATATAGTGCGACAAATTACGCCGGTCCAAATATGTCCCTCACGGTTCGTTTTTTGGAATGTTTTTCTCGGCATCTATTCTTACTTGACGCGGTACGGGACGTCTTCTTCTCATTCTTCTTTTCGCTCTTCTTGATATTCGAATTCCTCTTCCGCCTGGTAACGTTTCGCGCTGCGACGAGACGATTAACGCGGGCGACCAACGACTGTCTCCTTGGTCCTGTGAGCGCCCCTTTATACCCGGAGCCTTGCATAAGATTGGTAAGTTTTTCTTGAGCCTTTTTCTGCAAATTACGCCCCGATTCTTTGGCTCGTGATTTGACGGCTTCTTTGAACGGTACGTCGCTGTCCATATCAGCCATGACGTTCATCCCTGCTCGCAAAGCCTCCTTTCCAACGGCTTTTGCTTCACTTTTCAGTAACGGCAAAACTCTGCGAAATAATCCTCCCAAGAAACTACCGATACCGTGACCTCGTTGATGTGGCACACCGCGATAAAAAGTTCCCGTACCACCACCACCTTTGAGTTGATTCTCATAATGTTCCGCGTAGTCAACCATATCGTCTGTTTTTCCGTCTTCCACCCCTTTTGTATCAACGAACACGTTTGAAGTGAAGCGTTTCTGTCAGTGTCCCGTGATCGAATGGGATGGATTTTCCAGTGTAATCTTTTATATTGATCTCTATGGTGCGGGAGTTCGAGTAACGCAGCGGTAGGTAGAGTGACTGTGCAAAAATTTTCGTATCAGATTCGCTGCGTATTAAGTGTTGTTCTCTACAGGCGTGTACGACTCGTAGAATCGAAGCGTGTACATCACTGATTATACGGGGCTCGACGAGATCGCAGTAGACAAACATTTGACACTACAGGATGTTCGGCTGGAGGAAATCTGACGATACATCCTGACCGGGAACCGAGTAGAAATCTTGTGAAAATGATAGTGTATAATGAATTTCCGCGAGTCCTACCTCCCATTCGCCACTTAGCACGATCGCGCTTGGTAACTGCGTTATGTAGCAGCAAGAGCGATTGTCCAGGAAAGAGGGGACTGAGCTATTGCTCAGAAGTGTGATGTAAAAGTAGTCCTTTGCCATCGCACTGGCGTGTCTTGCGAGGTTCCGCGTCAACGTACGCAAAACGAATGACTGCGACGACACCGTTAATCCAGTCTTTTATCTTTTTTTTTCTTCAATTTTGGAGAGCATCGCCATCGGAACCTCCTCCCTCGATACGCTAAAGCTCAGGTTCGTCGAAAGTACCGTCAATTTCTTCGCCGGAGAGATCCTCTAATACATAGACAATCCGTGCGCGAGCGAGTACTCGGCGAATTCTAAACAACTTTTCGCTCCAGTTTGCCTTGTCGCCTTTCTGAAAAGTTTCTTCGGTTTTGCTGATTCGACCGATATCGTTTTCGCGAAATTGGGGTCTGCCGATACGACGTGCTGGATACCGCTTCTGCATGTAAGCCCGCGCTTTTGCAGCGTTCTCTAGCGTCACCGTGGCAGGGGACATACTGATACTCGAGTGACGTGTCTCGTTGTACGCTTGAATGATGAGTGCTACAACGTCCACGGAGCGCTGACTATTTTTATGCGTTAAATAACGCCAAAGTCGCTCCTTGAGTGTGCGATTGATGCATTCGACAATAGCCGCTTGATTATCGGGATTGCGGGTAGTACGATATCGTATGCCGTTGTCCAAAAGAAGTTTCTAAAATGTTCGTCCGACAAACTTCGTACCCTTGTCGGTCTGCAGTAAAACTAATCTACGTGGGGTTGTGGTTAGCACGTGTTGAAATCCTTCCGCTACGAAATTGGCTGTTTTGCCCTCCAGGGGTACGACCTAGGCGTATTTGCTCAAAACGTCGATGACCACCAGTGAATAGCGATGTCCGTTATTTTTTCTTCTCATCGAGCTCAAATCGGCCAGATCAGCCTCCCACACGTCGTCGATGTTGGAAAAGTCGTATCTTGCTCTTTCAAAGTTTCTTCGCACGGATTTGTGCAAAGTGTACGTTTCCTGTGCAGCCAGCCATTTCTTCACCATCGCTTGAGTCTTTTCGCCGCAAGCCGCCCGTTCCAGATTTCGTGCACCCGCGTAGCCCGCAGAGTGTGCTGGGTCGTAATAGATCTCTTCGAGCATTAGCATCACTTCGAAAAGCGCAGTCTTTACCAATTTCGTACTCTCAAATAAGGGGATCCCGGAGACACGTTGGTCTCTTTCGAACGATTACGCGTTACTGGAACTTGAGGTTGCGGGCTAGCCGTCTCATCGGTTTTATCGCTGGTGGTGGTGGTGACGAGTCTTCTCCTTTTCGGAACGAGGCTTCTTCGCATCTCGTCAAACGATCGAATAGTTTTTCAGAATTCATCATTTCCCACACACTCTCGCGGCACATTAATCGCGTGGAGAAACCGTGCAAACTGCATGCTTCCTGCGGGATTGAATGTCTTTCTCGAGCGCATCGTGTGATTGATCGGATCGACAATATTTGTACCGGGAATGATTACTCCGTCGATTGAAACAACACCGGACACATCCCATCCAAGACGCGCAGATGTTTCGTCGCTCATCGTCAGCAATCGCATCAAAAGTCCCGCTTTCGCAGCATACCTGTTCGGAACAGCGTCTACTATCTTCTGATACCCCCGTTTCACAACCGCTCTCGGTATTTCGTTGGGTAACCGGCTCGCCGTGTTGCTTTCTCCGTTATCGCGAATCAGAACTTCCAACGGCTTTCTATCCTCGTTTGCAAAAAATAAATACCGCTGCATCACTTGCTGGTAGAGTTTTCACTTTTTCGCGTTGTCCTCCGACATTGAGTTGCAAGATAACTCTCATCTCCTGGTCCAGTCTTGAGACAGGATTGTCGACGGCGTCATTCGCCGTCGGCGGTGTAACTTCCGGAGTCGTATTCTCGCTGACGCGACGTCGAAATCTCTCAATCGTATCCGCCGGTATTGAAACCATCTTCTTTGCATGCTCCGTTCTCTCTGTGATTTTTCTTTTTACTCAAAAAACAGACTAGAAGCCGAAGTCCCTAATATCGGTGAAGGTAAGAGAGTCAGAAATCCGTTTCCTCGTTGAATTATAATTTTTTTCTTACTCTTCCAACCACCTTGCTTTTTGGCCAGTTGACGAAGCGTTTGCTTGTGTTAAACGAGACGGGTTTTCTGGGCGCGCGACAGTTTTACGTTTCCCAGCAAGACATTGAGATTGCACTCGCATATATCTCTAACCAACGTTTTGTCAGCGGTACGGAGCAAAGCCAATTTTTGAGCAGGATTTAGTTTTTGCAGAGCCTGCAGAGCGACGGTGTTTGTCTTGCCAAAGCTGGCACTGCTTCCCCGACGACTTCCTCGCGGCATCACAGCTGAATGACTGGGACTTTACCCGTTCCGTTCGACTTTATATCCTTTTTCGGAACGTATACGTAGTGTTTCTCGTCCGTAGGAAATATTTTTGTCCGAAAGCGACAGTTTTCAGGGGTCGTTTGTTTCAAGTCAAGTAGCAGATATCCGTGCAAAATGGCCGTAGCATTGTGATAGGCCTCTTGAAAAAACCGTGGGTTTCCTGGACAGACCTGACGCGTGAGATGTTGTATCTGACCACGGTCCCGAGGATTTTTGAAGAATACTATATAGTTCGCGTTCAACGAAATGTCGCGTTGACCGTGTCTTCGGTGAAATAGGTTTTGCGTGATGTAGAAGACGCTGAGGTTTTTGTGGTGGCAAACTTTGGTGAATAAATCGACGACTACGTTGTTAGACGCTTCGCGCATCAGATCGTCGATGATCAGCAGTTTAGGACTCTTGTCGCTGTCGTAGTCAGTGTGTTGCGGTAAACCGTCACGATATTCTATACCACTGGTGGATTCGTACAACGGTTGTCATTCGTCGTAGTACCAGATGACGCGAGTGAATTTCGCATCGCACATCCGATCACAGTGTTTCAAGAAAATCTTCACGAAATTGGACTTTCCACAGCCCGATGGACCGGCAACGATGGCAGAAAACGGATGCTCCCAACATGTATCCAGAGTCATCGTCTAGCGTCGCTTCGCTGTAAAAAGGATACGGGTGAATCAAATTTCTGCCAAAGTAGTCCTATCGACTGTATTAGCTCTTATTGCACGCGGTGGCGGCGGCGGCGGCGGCGGCAGCGTGCTGACCATAAGCTTACTCCAGCACGCGCGGTACGCGGAGTGTGCTGGTCATGAGCTCACTCCAGCACGCGCGGTACGCGGAGTGTGCTGGCCATGAGCTCGTACCGGCACACGTCTACGGATGAGCTCATCTCCGCAGAGGCCGTACGTCACAAGCTCGTACGTACGCGCGTACCATGATACGCTGAGCCAAAACCGACACTCCGCTACAGCGTGACTACAGACTAATTGCGATCTCCGTATCGAGTTATGTGTACGTACGTACATTGTCAGTGTTTATTAAACTCTGTCTCACCTTTGGCGGAGTCTTGATGCAACTGAAATTGCTTGTCCGTGTATTTCTTCTTCTTCTACTTCTTCTTCTTCTCTTAATTCTCAGTCGTGCGTGTGTGACCTCGGTTGTCTCCGCTGAATCTGATTCTGATCGTGTCGCACCTCGGCCGCTGTACTTATATGACGAAAAGCTGAATAAAGCTGACGACAGGGAGGGTAGAAACGAGGTCTTGGATCGTTGACGTGATGTACCTAAATTTTGTTAGTGAAGAGAAAAGTCGAGCGAGAGCGAGCCTCACGAAGCATGCGGTCCCCATTCCACGTGCCTGAGGACGACTTGTTTACCCCCCGTTTCCGTCTTTGTACCCGTACGGTAACGTATCGAATGAATTCGGGCGGCGGAATCTCTTGACGAAGACGGGTTTGCAGGTTTTCGTCTCCGTTCGCGTGACAACATCGTGCAATGCGGTATTCCAGACGCACGGGATCCGCTGATTCCACCACCATTCTCCTAATTGCCGAGAAGTTGATGCGTTTTTTGTTATCGTGATTCAGCGTAATGCCTTTGATTTTACAAATTTCCGCGTCGCTGCCGTCGGGGCGCCGTACCATAAACGCGTAGAATTTCGCACCCCCCGAAACGAACGCGTGAATAAAGAAGCCCTCACCGTATGCCTCCAATTCGTCCGTGAGATCACTGAGGAAACTTCCCGTTGGCGGTTCGATCTCGTTCGAATCGAGCATGTTTCGCCGGTAAATTACGGAATCCGTATCGTCATAAAGTACGCGTCTATCGAGTAGTTCGAGATACTCGTACAATTTTAACCGAGCCTGGGCAGTCGTATACGCGGCGATAACGACGTTGGATGGAGGCGACGGTTCAACGCTTTGCGCGGCGTGTGACCAGTTTACGTACAGTACGGTATCGTTCACTATCAATATGCCCGATACCACGACTTCGGGGTTGGTGATTAATTCCAACAGTTGCTGACGCGTCTTCACTATCTCCGTTTTCGTCATATTTTCCCGCTGTCCAAACTTCCCCCAAAACGAATTCAGGCATAACTCAGACACGGAGCGCAGACCGGGATTCTTTGAAATCCTGGAACGGTCTGGCCGAATCCCCTCTACTCTCTCGTAGTCGTCGAGATAATCATTGCGCGATGCCTCGTCCTTGCAATCGGCAGGCCAGCCACTGGCCTCCTGCTTGATTTTAAGGAACGTGTCTATATACTGCGCGAAATGGCCACCTTGCCGGGTGGAAGAATCAAAAGAAGTAATCTGAAACTGCCAGATTTCCAGAATCTTGAAAAACCGGTAGCCCTTCTCTACGGCTTTTTTCAATTCGTCGGATACCCACGTACCCTCGAACTCCCGCTGTTTCTCTTCGCTATGCCGACAGCCGTTTTGTTCGCGGTTCTCGCAGCACGCAACAATTACGGCAGCCGTGCCGGATACACCCGTGAAATTCAAAAACTCGCCGTACGCCATCAGGTGTTACGCAATACCCGTCCACCGCACGTCCCGTCTCGGGTACTCTGAACTCGCGCAAATTACCGGCATGACGGATGACTAGCTGCGACTCGTGTTTAACCATGCTAATCAGTCTGAAGCCTTTCGCAAATGGTTATCAGCAAAGCGCCATCCTTCCACCGGTAGGATGCCTATACGCTCTGGCTGTGAGAAGTTTTTCCGAAAGATCGCGGAGCACGCGGACGCTATGGTTGTACTCTCGGTGAAGGGGCACACTTTGCCGCTTTCCAAAGATATATTCCGAAATGCGATACACGCGCGACGGAGAATGTCTACATCCGACCTACAGTACTTTATGAGCTCCCGGTCAAAGTCAAAGCTGTAACCCTGTTCTTGTGCCTCGCGGTACCAGTCGTCAAATTCTTTTCTCGTCTTGCTGCTCATGGTGTCCGGTGAGTACATTTCGACGGGTGGTAGCGCGCCCACGTAGCCCACACTCTGCGGTGTGTTAAAAAGATGCGGAAAAAAGCCTTTAACCGTGCCATTCGGAAGCCCGAAAGCCTTTGGCAGTGACCCGAGAGACATCGGCATGTATGCCAAGGAGTCGAGGAATCGCGTATGCCCAGTCTCCATCATAACAATTTTACTTCCGTTGAGAATTACCTTCGGAGGAGTTTTGTTGTTTTCAACGAGATAGCGTAAAATAAACTGCGCGTCGAACCCGCGTGACTTGTGCGCGATGCAAATTATCCGCGAAAAATTTTGGACGGGTCTTGTCGCCAGTTCTACCAATTCCTTGACGGGATCTCTTTGGAAAATGAACTCGCGCACGAGACCGCAAGCCGTACAGCCTAAGGTTACTTCGGCTTCACCGATACACTCTGTACACACCTGCTGCGCCACGCAGAGATTCGTAATATGGACATTGGTCGAGGTGTCCCCAACGATTGGGACATTCTGCTGCGTTTCGAAATCGTAGAATATGAATACAAAGCGACCAGGCTTGTCCACGCTTTCCAACGGTGCCATGTAACAAAAGTGATTGTAAGAACGTTGACAGCGACATGTACTGCAGTAACGCTCGTTACAGCTATGTGGTCTGCTGGTGGTAAGATCGACGAGACGCGAGCAATCGGTACATATGCGCAACGAAGCACACACGGTACGTCGTGGGCTTATAGACCCAACTTGACGATGCTTTTGGAAACAATTTTCTTCGCGAAAGCCGCGCCCACAATCCGAACACTTGACCTCACCCAAGTCTAGTTCACAGGGCGGCCTGTTGAAACATTGGGGACAACGGTTCGAACAGCGATGTTCGAGAGGTCTGTTGAAACTCTTGTTACATGGCATGCGAAAAAATTCACCAGCAGCAGCAGCTGTGACGTTTGTAATCAGGCTATAATGTCTCTTCTCGGGATCGTACAGTAAATTGACGAGGTAACCAACTTCGACCCCCGAATCTACCAGAGAGATAGAGCCGTCGTAAAATATCTCATCGCCGCTACCCAACTTATTCATTTCGAATACGATCAGCGCTATCCCTTCTTGCGCCAAGTTTTCCTGATAGCGGGAGATTCCGTAAACGCCGCATCCTTCTTCTGGAATTTGGACATTACTTTCCGCTGTTGAACGCTGCGCTTCGCTACGCTGGAGAGCAGAATGAGGGAATCGGATGGCCTCGTAACGCTGATGTAATTCTCCGCTACGTACGGCACCCCGTTTAGCATGCGCTATACCGATTACTATTGCACGCGCTAAACACATACCGTCGTTGTTGATGATATTTATAATCGACCTCTTGTTGGTCAGAGCCCTGTTATTCCATACCGTTTTGCCGAGCCCTGCCGAGACTTTGACCGTGTGCACAGTCACCGTATACAATTTGTCCAGCCCGAATTCGGACGCGCTTTGCGTCACGCTGGAAACCAGTTTCCAGAAATCGCTATACGCGGAGTCGCGAACCGGACGAAACGATAGCCATGCAGCCCCCTGATTAAAACTTCCTGCACTGAAGGTGAATCCTATATAATCACCGCTTTGACATTTTCCCGTAGCATAAGTATGTAAATCTTTAAAGGCACCTTCCAGCTACTCTACGGGGTTTACCTTCGGATCCGGTATTTTAATCTTAACAACAAGTTCGCGTCCGTTTATTTCGAACCGCCGGATATATTTACGCGTTTCGCCCACTATCGAAAACCTATTCCCCAGGACCTGTGAAACAGGACCGCTCGCTGCGTGAGGCTCATTCTCGTTCTCGACCCTTTCCGTAATTTCTTCAACGCCTTCGTCCTTATTCTCGTTATCCTCGTCTTGATTTTCGTCGTCGTCATCATCATTTTGCCGAGTGGTGCCGAGTCTTATGCCGGAGGAACTAGCACCTTCGTTGACGCGAGAAGGTTTCCCAGATCCACCGGTTTGAACACGGGTGTAAGTGCTTCCTTCTCTGACGTCGGTTCGCGTGATTTCGAAACCGCGCGAGTCTACTGATTCATAAAATATAACAAAAAAAGGCCTTGAACTATTTTTCACTCTTTTGATTGTTGAAGAGGCATGCGGACGAAAAGCGGAAAAATTCAAAACGCGCGCACACCAAACGAATACCCGCATAGCATTATCGTCAATATTTGGGCGATTCTCGGTCGGAAACAATTAACCAAGTCAGTGAAGATATTTCACTGTCAATACTCAGAGTTGAACCCCTTGACTCAGCATCATTCTCGTCTGTGGACACGGATACATTTTATCACGTTTGGATGTATATCTATGCAATGGTACGCGCCTCGTCAAGAAAAAAGCCTAGACTTCTATGATTCTGGGATAGAAGTACGTGATTTGATGCGGGTACTCGACGGATAGACACACGCACACTTTCAAAATAAGCTTTATTGCTACTCACCCTCTGAAACATTCACCTCCTCAATCACTGCAGCACCTGGTGCCTGAGGCAAAAGAACATTCGGAAGCACTTCACCCACATATTTATTCTCTTCACAGTTTTCGTCATTTTCCTCACTTTCGATATTATGGTCACCACTACCATCACTCCGGTCACACTCGGAGCATTGTTCAGATAACACTTCATCATCTTCCTCCTCTTCTTCTTCATCATCTTCTTTCTCTTCTCCATCATCTTTTTCTTCTTCTTCTTCTTCTTCTTCTTTTTCTTCTTCTTCTTCTTCTTCTTCTTTTTCTTCTTCTTCTCCTCCTTCTTCTTCTTCTTCTTCATCTTCTTCTTCTTCTTCTTCTTCTTCTTCCTCGTCACCCACCTCGTATCGACGTACGTTTTCATCCCCATACTGACCCCCGTCTTCCGTGCAGACCTCCTCGAAATTAGCGATTTCCATCAGCTCGCAGACTTGCTTCGGATCGTCTGCCTGCTCAGGTGTTACTTCTTTTTCTTTTTCTCCGACACCGTCATCAAGACGATCCTCCCCGATGTTACTCAACTCCATCGCTTCGCAAATATACGCCGCCTGGGCAAGCAACTCATCCGTAACGAGGGTGCTCAGTGGCCGGACGAGCGAATTGATCTCGGTGAGTGTACCGTGGATTTCACCTTAGCTCATGGAGAACGCGCAGTCCGATTCGATGTTTCGGATGGTATGGAAGACGACGCGCCATGCGGAACATTATAGAATGAAGAAGACACGAACAACTGTGATTTGGACACCACACACCCCCATGCGAAGCGTCAAAAACTTTATCGCCCCTCCATTGTGATGCAAAAAACAACGTTCGACGGTCTGAAGTCAGTGTTTGTCTGCGTGGAGGAACGGATTCGAAGACTCGAAAGAATAACTGAAAACGTTAATCGGTGCAAGCTGCTGTTCGTGCAACACGTAGCAGCAAAATTAAAATCCACGGGACTAAGGGAACCATCTCTTCTTCGTATCGCTCAGGCACTGAACACAGAGTTCGAAGCCGCGACAACAAGCATCAGACCTCAAACGCTGCAAACATTCGCCGAGCATTATCTCGATATCACTCTACTGGAAATGACCAAATTGTTCCCGTCTTATCTCGTCGCCGAAATCAAGCAGTCCATGAAGCAAACCACTCGAAGCCGGAAAGAAAATTTTTCCCAAGATACGGAAACTCACGGTTACATCTACTTAAACAGTATTCAAGATGGCCTCGTCAACCTCAGTGACGACATCGTCATCCTCTTCACACGTCGCCGTACGAATCATTCCATCATCCGACAATAGAACACACCCGGTTAGCCGTTTCGACTGACCAACATCCATGGGACGCCATTGAAACACAACCGGAGCCTGACCCAAAAATAGCCATCGACGCCGCGGAACATGAACAACTTACAACTTCGTTACGGTGGGGTGTAGTGGGTGTGTGGGTTATTTACTTTGTTCTGCTGATTATTATGACTCTTTGGGTGGCGACTGTGATGGTAGGAAACAAGACACTTGTAATTGCGAAAAAGACAATCTCGTAACGACACAATGCATTGTTCACTCCATATACCATTATTCAAGGGTATTATTGCTACTTGATCTGAACACCCGATGTTGTACAAATTCATATTCATTCCTCATTCACGATAGAACGTAAGCTTTACATATAATCACCAAAAACTATTGTACTCATTTCTTACAAAACCCACGAGGTAGAATAAAATATCAATCGTAAGTTTTTGAAAACACGTGTCGACCCAGAGTTTTACTACTTGTTCCCTTTTTCCTCCTCCTACTCCTTTACCACATATCGATATACTTTGCTACGGACTCAGTCACCTGCTCGAACAGGTACGCAACTCATTACCCAAATAATCAACGCAAACACCCACCCTCTGTCGACAGGAGGACGGGGCGAATACCGCCATCCCATGCCCCCAAAAAAAGCCAGCGTGACATCACCAGACCCACGAGGAGGCCCCAAACAGGGAGAAGAGGGGAAGACGCCCGCTAAAGACCCGACGAAGGGGAAGATGCCTCAAAAAGACGGCGGCGGAGGAGTGGGGGTAGACGCCCGATAACCCACTAGGCGAGGGGATGGCTCCATAGGGAGGAAGGGAGGGGGTTTGTTATGACGCCCCATACCCCACCCTATCTACTGTCGCGCATCACTCTCATGATCGGAGAACGTTGGAATTTCGGAAGGGTCGCGCATCACTCGTTGGATCACAAATTTTCAAAGTCCGAAAGGGTCTCGCATCACTCGTTGGATCGGGAAATTTTCAAACTTCAGAAGGGTCGCGCAACACTCGTTGAATCAAAGAATTTTGAAACTCTAGAAGGGTCGCGCGTCAATTGTTGAATCATGAATTTTCGAAGTTCGAAAGGGACGAAAATCACTCAATGGATCGGAAGATTTTCAAAGTCTGACGAGGTCGCGCATCACTCGTTGGGTCATGAATTCTTAAATTTCGAGAGGGTCGCGCATCACTAGCTGGATCAAAAAATTATCGGAGTCCAAGCGAGTCGCGCATCACTCGTTAGATCGAAAGTTTTCAAAGTCCGAACGAGTCGCGCATCACTCGATAGATCAAAAAATATTCAAAGTCCGAAAGGGTCTCGCATCACTCGTTGAATCGAAAAATTTCCGAACTCCAGAAAGGTCGCGCATTACTCGTTGGATCGAAGAATTTTCAAACTTTAGGAGGGTCACGCATCACTAGTTGGATCAAAGAATTTTCAAACTTTAGAAGGGTCGCGCATCACTTGTTGGATCATAAATTTCCGCAGTCCGGAGGGGTCGAGAATCACTCAATGGATCGAAAGATTTTCAAAGTCCGACGGGGTCGCGCATCACTCTCATGATCGGAGAACTTTAAAGGTCCGAAAGGGTCGCGCATCACTCGTTAGATCGGAAGTTTTCAAAGTCCGAAGGAGTCGCGCATCACTCGTTGGATCACAAATTTTCAAAGTCCGAAAGGGTCTCGCATCACTCGTTGGATCGGGAAATTTTCAAACTTCAGAAGGGTCGCGCAACACTCGTTGAATCAAAGAATTTTGAAACTCTAGAAGGGTCGCGCATCAATTGTTGAATCATGAATTTTCGAAGTTCGAAAGGGACGAAAATCACTCAATGGATCGGAAGATTTTCAAAGTCTGACGAGGTCGCGCATCACTCGTTGGGTCATGAATTTTTAAATTTCGAGAGGGTCGCGCATCACTAGCTGGATCAAAAAATTATCGGAGTCCAAGCGAGTCGCGCATCACTCGTTAGATCGAAAGTTTTCAAAGTCCGAACGAGTCGCGCATCACTCGATAGATCAAAAAATATTCAAAGTCCGAAAGGGTCTCGCATCACTCGTTGAATCGAAAAATTTCCGAACTCCAGAAAGGTCGCGCATTACTCGTTGGATCGAAGAATTTTCAAACTTTAGGAGGGTCGCGCATCACTAGTTGGATCAAAGAATTTTCAAACTTTAGAAGGGTCGCGCATCACTTGTTGGATCATGAATTTCCGCAGTCCGGAGGGGTCGAGAATCACTCGATGGATCGAAAGATTTTCAAAGTCCGACGGGGTCGCGCATCACTCTCATGATCGGAGAACTTTAAAGGTCCGAAAGGGTCGCGCATCACTCGTTAGATCGGAAGTTTTCAAAGTCCGAAGGAGTCGCGCATCACTCGTTGGATCGAAAAATTTCCAGAGTCCGAAAGAGCCGCGCATCACTCGTCGGATCGAAAAATTTCCGAAGTCCGACGGAGTCGCGCATCGTTCGGTGGATCGGAAAATTTTCAAAAACCGAAAGGGTCGCGCGTTACTCTGATGATTGGAAAACTTTCAAATTCCGGAAGATTCGCGAATCACTCGTTAGATCGAGAAATTTTCGAAATTCGAACGAATCGCACATTACTCGTTGGATCAAAAAATTTCCAAAGTCCGGCAGGGTCGCGGATTACTCGTTGGATCAAGAAATTATAAAAATCCAAACAAGTCGCGCATCATTCGAGGGATCGAAGAATTTCCGAAGTCTGACGGAGTCGCGCATCACTCGTTGGATCGAAGTATTCTCAAGGTCCAAACGAGTAGCGCATCACTCATTAGATCGAAAAAATTTTTGAGCCCGAAAGGGTCACGCATCACTCTCATGATCGGAGAACTTTGAAATTCCGAAAGGGTCGCGCATAACTCGTTGGTTTGAAGGATTTCTGAAGTCCGACGGAGTCGCGCATCGCTCGGTGGATGGGAAAATTTTTATTGTCCGAAAGGGTCTCGCATCACTCGTTGGATCGAAAAATTTTCGAACTCCAAACGGGTTGCGCATCACGCGTTGGATCATGAATTTCTGAATTTCGAGAGGGTCGCGCATCACTCGTTGGATCAAAGAATTACCAAAGTAAAAACGAGTTCTGCATCACTCGTTAGATCGGAAAATTTTTGAGGCCCGAAAGGGTTGCGCATCTCTTTTATGATTGAAGAACTTTCAAATTTCGAAAAGGTCGAGCAACACTCTTCGGATCGGAAAATTTTCAAACTCCAGAAGGGTCGCGCATCACTCGTTGAATCATAAATTTTTGAAGTCCAAAAGGGTTGAGAATCACTCGATGGATCGGAAGATTTTTAAAGTCCGACGAGGTCACGCATCACTCTCATGATCGGAGAACTTTTAAAGTCCGAGAGAGTCGCGCATCACTCGATAATATCGAAAAATATTCAAAGTCCCATAGGGTCGCAAATCACTTGTTGGATCGGAAAATTCACGTAATTCAAACAAGTCGCGCAACACTCGTTTGATCTCAAGATTTTTAACGTCCGAAAGGGTCGCGCATCACTCGGTGGATTAAAAAATTTTCGGAGTTCAGGAGGGTCGCGCATCACTCGTTAAATCATAAATTCACAGAGTCCGGAAGGGTCGAAAATTACTCAATGAATCGAAAAATTTTCAAAGTCCGAACGAGTCGCGCATCACTCGTTGGATCGAAAAAATTCCGAAGTCCAACAAAGTCGCGCATCACTCGGTGAATCGGAAGATTTCCAAAGTCCAACGGGGTCGCGCATAACTCGTTGAATAGAAGAAATTCCAAAGTCCGAACGAGTCGCGCATCACTCGTTGGATCAAAGTATTCTCAAGGTCCAAAAAGGTCGCGCATCATTCGATAATATCGGAAAATATTCGAAGTCCGATAGGGTCGCTAATCACTCTTCGGATCGAAGGATTTCCAAAGTCCAAACGAGTCGCGCATCACTCGTTGGATCGAAAAAATTCCGAAGTCCGACGAAGTCGTGCATCACTCTTTGGAACAAAAAATTCACCTAATTCAAACGAGTCGCACATCACTCGTTAGATCAAAAAATTTTCTCAGCCCGAGAGGGTCGCGCATCACTCTTATGATCGGAGAACTTCCGGAGTCTGAAGAAGTCGCGCATCACTCGTTAGATCGAAGAATTTTCGAAAACCGACAGAGTCGCGCATGGCTCGGTGGATCGAAAAGATTCCAAAGACCGACGGGGTTGCGCATCACCCGTTGAATGGAAAAATTTTTCAACTCCCTCAAGGTCACGCATCACTCGTTGGATCTGAAGATTTTCAACGTTCGAGAGGTTCGCGCATCCCTCGTTGAATCGAAGAATTTCCAAAGTCTGACGAGGTCGCGTATCACTCGTTGGATGAAAGGAAGTTTGAAGTCCGAGAGGTTCGCGCATCAATCGTGGGATCGAAGAATTCCCGAGGTCCGACGGAGTCCTGCATCAGTGGTAGATCGAAAAATTTCCGAAGTCCAAAAGAATCGCGCATCACTCGTTGGATCGAAGAATTTCCGAAGTCTGACGAAGTCGCGCATCGGTCGGTGGATCGGAAAATTTCCAAAGTCCGAGAGGGTCACGCATCACTCTTATGATCAGAGGACTTTCAAAGTCCGGAAGGGTTGCGCATCGCCCGTCGGATGAAGAAATTTCTCAAATTCGACGAGGTCGCGTATCTTCCACTGGATGAAAGAAAGTTTGAAGTCCGGAAGAGTTGTGCATCACTTAATGGATTGAAAGATTTTGATTGTCCGAAAGGGTCGGGCATCACTCGTTGGATCGAAAGATTTTCGAAGTCCGAACGAGTCGCGCATCACTCGTTAGATCGAAAAATTATCAGAGTCCGAACGAGTCGAGCATCAATCGTGAAATCGGAAAATTTTTTGAACCGGAAAGGGTCGCGCATCACTCCCATGATTGGGGATCTTTCAAAGACCGAGAGGGTCACGCATCACTCGTTGGATCGGGTAATTTTCAAGGTCCGAAGCGGTCGTGCATCACTCGTTGGATCGAGAAATTTCCGAAGTCCGCAAGAATCGCGCATCACTCGTTGGATCTAAGAATTTTCAAAGTCCAGTAGAGTCGCGCATCACTTGTTAGATCGGAAGATTCCAAAGTCCGAACGAGTCACACATCACTCGTGAGATCAAAGAATTTCCTGAACCCGAAAGGGTCGCGCATCACTCTTATCATCGGACAACTTTCAAAGTGTGACAAAGTCGCGCATCACTCGTTGGATCTGGAAATTTCCGAAGTCCGAAAGGGTCGCGCATCACTCGTAGAATCGAGAAATTTACAAAGTCCGAAAGGGTCGCGCATCACTCGTTAGTTCGGCAAATATTCAAAGTCCAAATGAGTCGCGCATCACTCGTGAGTTCGGCAAATATTCAAAGTCCAAATGAGTCGCGCATCACTTTTATGATCACAAAACTTTTAAAGTCCGGAAGGGTCGCGCATCGCTCGGTAGATCGAAAATCTTTCAAAGTCCGACGAGGTTGCGCATTACCCGTTAAATGAAAACAATTCCCAAGTCCGACAAGGTCGCGCATCACTCACTGGATAAAAGGAATTTCGTAGTCCGAGAGGGTCACGCATCACTTTTTAGATCAAGGTATTTTCCGAATCCGACGGAGTTGCGCATCACTTGTTGAATATAGGAATTTTAGAAGTCCGAACAAGTCGCACATCACTCGATAGATCAATAAATTTCCTCAGCCCGGAAGTGTTGCGCATCACTTGTCAGATCGAAAGTTTTTCAAGTCCGAACGAGTCGCGCATCACTCGTTGGATCTGAAAATTTCGAAAGTCCGGAAGGGTCGCGCATCACTCGTTGGATCGAAGTATTCTTGAAGTCCGAAAAGGTAGCGCATTACTCGTTGGATCGAAGAATCTCCAAAGTCCTACCGAAACGCGCATCACTCGTTGGATATGAAGATTCTTCTTGTCGGAAAAGGTCACGCATGCCTCAGTGAATCAAAAAATTTTCAAAGTCCGGAATGGTCGCGCATCACTCGTTGGATCAGAAAATTATCAAGGTCCGAAAAGGTCGCGCATCACTCGTTGGATCGAAGTATTCCTTAAAACCGGAAGGGCCGCGCATCATTCGTTAGATCAAGAGTTTTCGAAGTCCGAACGAGTCGCGCATCACTCGTTAGATCTAAAAATCATCAGATTCCAAACAAGTCGCGCATCACTCGTTAGATCAGAAAATTCTTCGAACCTGGAAGGGTCGCGCATCACTCTTATGATCGGAAAACTTTCGAAGTCTAAAAAGTCGAGCATCACTCGTTGGATCGAAGAATTTCTGAAGTCCGAAAGGGTCGCGCATCACTTGTTGGATCGAAAAATTTTCAAGGTCCGAAAAGGTCGCGCATCAATTGTTAAATCGAAAGTTTCCAAAGTTCGGACGAGTCGCGCATCGCTCGGTAGATCGGAGAATATCCGAAGACCGACGGAGTCGCGCATCATCCGTTAAATGGAAAAATTTCTAAAATCCGACGGAATCGCGCATCACTCGTTGGATCGAAGTATTCTTGAAGTCCGAAAAGGTAGCGCATTACTCGTTGGATCGAAGAATCTCCAAAGTCCTACCGAAACGCGCATCACTCGTTGGATATGAAGATTCTTCTTGTCGGAAAAGGTCACGCATGCCTCAGTGAATCAAAAAATTTTCAAAGTCCGGAATGGTCGCGCATCACTCGTTGGATCAGAAAATTATCAAGGTCCGAAAAGGTCGCGCATCACTCGTTGGATCGAAGTATTCCTTAAAACCGGAAGGGCCGCGCATCATTCGTTAGATCGAGAGTTTTTGAAGTCCGAACGAGTCGCGCATCACTCGTTAGATCTAAAAATCATCAGATTCCAAACAAGTCGCGCATCACTCGTTAGATCAGAAAATTCTTCGAACCTGGAAGGGTCGCGCATCACTCTTATGATCGGAAAACTTTCGAAGTCTAAAAAGTCGAGCATCACTCGTTGGATCGAAGAATTTCTGAAGTCCGAAAGGGTCGCGCATCACTTGTTGGATCAAAAAATTTTCAAGGTCCGAAAAGGTCGCGCATCAATTGTTAAATCGAAAGTTTCGAAAGTTCGGACGAGTCGCGCATCGCTCGGTAGATCGAAGAATATCCGAAGACCGACGGAGTCGCGCATCATCCGTTTAATGGAAAAATTTCTAAAATCCGACGGAATCGCGCATCACTCGTTGGATATGAAGATTCTTCTTGTCGAAAAAGGTCACGCATGCCTCAGTGAATCAAAAAATTTTCAAAGTCCGGAATGGTCGCGCATCACTCGTTGGATCAGAAAATTATCAAGGTCCGAAAAGGTCGCGCATCACTCGTTGGATCGAAGTATTTCTTAAAACCGGAAGGGCCGTGCATCATCCGTTAGATCGAGAGTTTTCGAAGTCCGAACGAGTCGCGCATCACTCGTTAGATCGAAAAATCATCAGATTCCAAACAAGTCGCGCATCACTCGTTAGATCAGAAAATTCTTCGAACCTGGAAGGGTCGCGCATCACTCCTATGATCGGAAAACTTTCGAAGTCTAAAAAGTCGAGCATCACTCGTTGGATCGAAGAATTTCTGAAGTCCAAAAGGGTCACGCATCACTTGTTGGATCGAAAAATTTTCAAGGTCCGAAAATGTCGCGCATCAATTGTTAAATCTAAAGTTTCCAAAGTTCGGACGAGTCGCGCATCGCTCGGTAGATCGAAGAATATCCGAAGACCGACGGAGTCGCGCATCATCCGTTAAATGGAGAAATTTCTAAAATCCGACGGAATCGCGCATCACTCGTTGGATCCAAAGATTTTCAACGTCCGAAAGGGTCGCGCATCACTCGTATGTTCGGAGAATTTTCAAAGTCCGAAAGGGTCGCGCATCACTCGTTAGATCGAAGAATATCCGAAGTCCGACGAAGTCGCGCATCACTCGTTGGACCTAAGAATTTCGAAAGGCCGAGAGGGTCGCGCATCACACGTTGGATCGGAAAATTTTCTAAGCTCGAGAGGGTCGCGCATCACTCTTTTGATCGGAGAACTTTTGAAGTCTGACAAAATCGCGCCTCACTCGTTAGATCGGAAAATTTCCAAAGTCCGAGAGGGTCGCGCATCACTCTTATGATCAGAGGACTTCCAAAGTCCGGAAGGGTTGCGCATCGCCCGTCGGATGAAGAAATTTCTCAAATCCGACGAGGTCGCGTATCTTCCACTGGATGAAAGAAAGTTCGAAGTCCGAAAGAGTCGTGCATCACTCAATGGATTGAAAGATTTTGAATGTCCGAGAGGGTCGGGCATCACTCGTTGGATCGAAAGATTTTCGAAGTCCGAACGAGTCGCGCATCACTCGGTAGATCGAAGAATATCCGAAGACCGACGGAGTCGCGCATCATCCGTTAAATGGAAAAATTTCTAAAATCCGACGGAATCGCGCATCACTCGTTGGATCGAAGTATTCTTGAAGTCCGAAAAGGTAGCGCATTACTCGTTGGATCGAAGAATCTCCAAAGTCCTACCGAAACGCGCATCACTCGTTGGATATGAAGATTCTTCTTGTCGGAAAAGGTCACGCATGCCTCAGTGAATCAAAAAATTTTCAAAGTCCGGAATGGTCGCGCATCACTCGTTGGATCAGAAAATTATCAAGGTCCGAAAAGGTCGCGCATCACTCGTTGGATCGAAGTATTCCTTAAAACCGGAAGGGCCGCGCATCATTCGTTAGATCGAGAGTTTTCGAAGTCCGAACGAGTCGCGCATCATCCGTTGAATGGAGAAATTTCTAAAATCCGACGGAATCGCGCATCACTCGTTGGATCCAAAGATTTTCAACGTCCGAAAGGGTCGCGCATCACTCGTATGTTCGGAGAATTTTCAAAGTCCGAAAGGGTCGCGCATCACTCGTTAGATCGAAGAATATCCGAAGTCCGACGAAGTCGCGCATCACTCGTTGGACCTAAGAATTTCGAAAGGCCGAGAGGGTCGCGCATCACACGTTGGATCGGAAAATTTTCTAAGCTCGAGAGGGTCGCGCATCACTCTTATGATCGGAGAACTTTTGAAGTCTGACAAAATCGCGCCTCACTCGTTAGATCGAAAAATTATCAGAGTCCGAACGAGTCGAGCATCAATCGTGGAATCGGAGAATTTTTTGAACCGGAAAGGGTCGCGCATCACTCCTATGATTGGGGATCTTTTAAAGACCGAAAGGGTCACGCATCACTCGTTGGATCGGGAAATTTTCAAGGTCCGAAGCGGTCGTGCATCACTCGTTGGATCGAGAAATTTCCGAAGTCCGCAAGAATCGCGCATCACTCGTTGTATCTAAGAATTTTCAAAGTCCAGTAGAGTCGCGCATCACTTGTTAGATCGGAAGATTCCAAAGTCCGAACGAGTCACACATCACTCGTGAGATCGAAGAATTTCCTAAGCCCGAAAGGGTCGCGCATCACTCTTATCATCGGACAACTTTCAAAGTCTGACAAAGTCGCGCATCACTCGTTGGATCTGAAAATTTCCGAAGTCCGAAAGGGTCGCGCATCACTCGTTAGTTCGGCAAATATTCAAAGTCCAAATGAGTCGCGCATCACTTTTATGATCAGAGAACTTTTAAAGTCCGGAAGGGTCGCGCATCGCTCGGTAGATCGAAAATCTTTCAAAGTCCGACATGGTTGCGCATTACCCGTTAAATGGAAACAATTCCCAAGTCCGACAAGGTCGCGCATCACTCACTGGATAAAAGGAATTTCGTAGTCCGAGAGGGTCGCGCATCACTTTTTGGATCAAGGTATTTTCCGAATCCGACGGAGTTGCGCATCACTTGTTGAATATAGGAATTTTAGAAGTCCAAACAAGTCGCACATCACTCGATAGATCAATAAATTTCCTCAGCCCGGAAGTGTTGCGCATCACTTGTCAGATCGAAAGTTTTTCAAGTCCGAACGAGTCGCGCATCACTCGTTGGATCTGAAAATTTCGAAAGTCCGGAAGGGTCGCGCATCACTCGTTGGATCAAAGTATTCTTGAAGTCCGAAAAGGTAGCGCATTACTCGTTGGATCGAAGAATTTCCAAAGTCCTACCGAAACGCGCATCACTCGTTGGATATGAAGATTCTTCTTGTCGGAAAAGGTCACGCATGCCTCAGTGAATCAAAAAATTTTCAAAGTCCGGAATGGTCGCGCATCACTCGTTGGATCAGAAAATTATCAAGGTCCGAAAAGGTCGCGCATCACTCGTTGGATCGAAGTATTCCTTAAAACCGGAAGGGCCGCGCATCATTCGTTAGATCGAGAGTTTTCGAAGTCCGAACGAGTCGCGCATCACTCGTTAGATCTAAAAATCATCAGATTCCAAACAAGTCGCGCATCACTCGTTAGATCAGAAAATTCTTCGAACCTGGAAGGGTCGCGCATCACTCTTATGATCGGAAAACTTTCGAAGTCTAAAAAGTCGAGCATCACTCGTTGGATCGAAGAATTTCTGAAGTCCGAAAGAGTCGCGCATCACTTGTTGGATCGAAAAATTTTCAAGGTCCGAAAAGGTCGCGCATCAATTGTTAAATCAAAAGTTTCCAAAGTTCGGACGAGTCGCGCATCGCTCGGTAGATCGAAGAATATCCGAAGACCGACGGAGTCGCGCATCATCCGTTCAATGGAAAAATTTCTAAAATCCGACGGAATCGCGCATCACTCGTTGGATCGAAGTATTCTTGAAGTCCGAAAAGGTAGCGCATTACTCGTTGGATCGAAGAATCTCCAAAGTCCTACCGAAACGCGCATCACTCGTTGGATATGAAGATTCTTCTTGTCGGAAAAGGTCACGCATGCCTCAGTGAATCAAAAAATTTTCAAAGTCCGGAATGGTCGCGCATCACTCGTTGGGTCAGAAAATTATCAAGGTCCGAAAAGGTCGCGCATCACTCGTTGGATCGAAGTATTTCTTAAAACCGGAAGGGCCGCGCATCATTCGTTAGATCGAGAGTTTTCGAAGTCCGAACGAGTCGCGCATCACTCGTTGGATCGAAAAATCATTAGATTCCAAACAAGTCGCGCATCACTCGTTAGATCAGAAAATTCTTCGAACCTGGAAGGGTCGCGCATCACTCTTATGATCGGAAAACTTTCGAAGTCTAAAAAGTCGAGCATCACTCGTTGGATCGAAGAATTTCTGAAGTCCGAAAGGGTCACGCATCACTTGTTGGATCGAAAAATTTTCAAGGTCCGAAAAGGTCGCGCATCAATTGTTAAATCTAAAGTTTCCAAAGTTCGGACGAGTCGCGCATCGCTCGGTAGATCGAAGAATATCCGAAGACCGACGGAGTCGCGCATCATCCGTTAAATGGAGAAATTTCTAAAATCCGACGGAATCGCGCATCACTCGTTGGATCCAAAGATTTTCAACGTCCGAAAGGGTCGCGCATCACTCGTATGTTCGGAGAATTTTCAAAGTCCGAAAGGGTCGCGCATCACTCGTTAGATCGAAGAATATCCGAAGTCCGACGAAGTCGCGCATCACTCGTTAGACCTAAGAATTTCGAAAGGCCGAGAGGGTCGCGCATCACACGTTAGATCGAAAAATTTTCTAAGCTCGAGAGGGTCGCGCATCACTCCTATGATCGGAGAACTTTTGAAGTCTGACAAAATCGCGCCTTACTCGTTAGATCGGAAAATTTCCAAAGTCCGAGAGGGTCGCGCATCACTCTTATGATCAGAGGACTTCCAAAGTCCGGAAGGGTTGCGCATCGCCCGTCGGATGAAGAAATTTCTCAAATCCGACGAGGTCGCGTATCTTCCACTGGATGAAAGAAAGTTCGAAGTCCGAAAGAGTCGTGCATCACTCAATGGATTGAAAGATTTTGAATGTCCGAGAGGGTCGGGCATCACTCGTTGGATCGAAAGATTTTCGAAGTCCGAACGAGTCGCGCATCACTCGTTAGATCGAAAAATTATCAGAGTCCGAACGAGTCGAGCATCAATCGTGGAATCGGAAAATTTTTTGAACCGGAAAGGGTCGCGCATCACTCCCATGATTGGGGATCTTTCAAAGACCGAAAGGGTCACGCATCACTCGTTGGATCGGGAAATTTTCAAGGTCCGAAGCGGTCGTGCATCACTCGTTGGATCGAGAAATTTCCGAAGTCCGCAAGAATCGCGCATCACTCGTTGGATCTAAGAATTTTCAAAGTCCAGTAGAGTCGCGCATCACTCGTTAGATCGGAAGATTCCAAAGTCCGAACGAGTCGCGCATCACTCGTTGGATCTGAAAATTTCGAAAGTCCGGAAGGGTCGCGCATCACTCGTTGGATCGAAGTATTCTTGAAGTCCGAAAAGGTAGCGCATTACTCGTTGGATCGAAGAATCTCCAAAGTCCTACCGAAACGCGCATCACTCGTTGGATATGAAGATTCTTCTTGTCGGAAAAGGTCACGCATGCCTCAGTGAATCAAAAAATTTTCAAAGTCCGGAATGGTCGCGCATCACTCGTTGGATCAGAAAATTATCAAGGTCCGAAAAGGTCGCGCATCACTCGTTGGATCGAAGTATTTCTTAAAACCGGAAGGGCCGCGCATCATTCGTTAGATCGAGAGTTTTCGAAGTCCGAACGAGTCGCGCATCACTCGTTAGATCGAAAAATCATTAGATTCCAAACAAGTCGCGCATCACTCGTTAGATCAGAAAATTCTTCGAACCTGGAAGGGTCGCGCATCACTCTTATGATCGGAAAACTTTCGAAGTCTAAAAAGTCGAGCATCACTCGTTGGATCGAAGAATTTCTGAAGTCCGAAAGGGTCACGCATCACTTGTTGGATCGAAAAATTTTCAAGGTCCGAAAAGGTCGCGCATCAATTGTCAAATCTAAAGTTTCCAAAGTTCGGACGAGTCGCGCATCGCTCGGTAGATCGAAGAATATCCGAAGACCGACGGAGTCGCGCATCATCCGTTAAATGGAGAAATTTCTAAAATCCGACGGAATCGCGCATCACTCGTTGGATCCAAAGATTTTCAACGTCCGAAAGGGTCGCGCATCACTCGTATGTTCGGAGAATTTTCAAAGTCCGAAAGGGTCGCGCATCACTCGTTAGATCGAAGAATATCCGAAGTCCGACGAAGTCGCGCATCACTCGTTGGACCTAAGAATTTCGAAAGGCCGAGAGGGTCGCGCATTACACGTTAGATCGAAAAATTTTCTAAGCTCGAGAGGGTCGCGCATCACTCCTATGATCGGAGAACTTTTGAAGTCTGACAAAATCGCGCCTCACTCGTTAGATCGGAAAATTTCCAAAGTCCGAGAGGGTCGCGCATCACTCTTATGATCAGAGGACTTCCAAAGTCCGGAAGGGTTGCGCATCGCCCGTCGGATGAAGAAATTTCTCAAATCCGACGAGGTCGCGTATCTTCCACTGGATGAAAGAAAGTTCGAAGTCCGAAAGAGTCGTGCATCACTCAATGGATTGAAAGATTTTGAATGTCCGAGAGGGTCGGGCATCACTCGTTGGATCGAAAGATTTTCGAAGTCCGAACGAGTCGCGCATCACTCGGTAGATCGAAGAATATCCGAAGACCGACGGAGTCGCGCATCATCCGTTAAATGGAAAAATTTCTAAAATCCGACGGAATCGCGCATCACTCGTTGGATCGAAGTATTCTTGAAGTCCGAAAAGGTAGCGCATTACTCGTTGGATCGAAGAATCTCCAAAGTCCTACCGAAACGCGCATCACTCGTTGGATATGAAGATTCTTCTTGTCGGAAAAGGTCACGCATGCCTCAGTGAATCAAAAAATTTTCAAAGTCCGGAATGGTCGCGCATCACTCGTTGGATCAGAAAATTATCAAGGTCCGAAAAGGTCGCGCATCACTCGTTGGATCGAAGTATTCCTTAAAACCGGAAGGGCCGCGCATCATTCGTTAGATCGAGAGTTTTCGAAGTCCGAACGAGTCGCGCATCATCCGTTGAATGGAGAAATTTCTAAAATCCGACGGAATCGCGCATCACTCGTTGGATCCAAAGATTTTCAACGTCCGAAAGGGTCGCGCATCACTCGTATGTTCGGAGAATTTTCAAAGTCCGAAAGGGTCGCGCATCACTCGTTAGATCGAAGAATATCCGAAGTCCGACGAAGTCGCGCATCACTCGTTGGACCTAAGAATTTCGAAAGGCCGAGAGGGTCGCGCATCACACGTTGGATCGGAAAATTTTCTAAGCTCGAGAGGGTCGCGCATCACTCTTATGATCGGAGAACTTTTGAAGTCTGACAAAATCGCGCCTCACTCGTTAGATCGAAAAATTATCAGAGTCCGGACGAGTCGAGCATCAATCGTGGAATCGGAGAATTTTTTGAACCGGAAAGGGTCGCGCATCACTCCTATGATTGGGGATCTTTTAAAGACCGAAAGGGTCACGCATCACTCGTTGGATCGGGAAATTTTCAAGGTCCGAAGCGGTCGTGCATCACTCGTTGGATCGAGAAATTTCCGAAGTCCGCAAGAATCGCGCATCACTCGTTGTATCTAAGAATTTTCAAAGTCCAGTAGAGTCGCGCATCACTTGTTAGATCGGAAGATTCCAAAGTCCGAACGAGTCACACATCACTCGTGAGATCGAAGAATTTCCTAAGCCCGAAAGGGTCGCGCATCACTCTTATCATCGGACAACTTTCAAAGTCTGACAAAGTCGCGCATCACTCGTTGGATCTGAAAATTTCCGAAGTCCGAAAGGGTCGCGCATCACTCGTTAGTTCGGCAAATATTCAAAGTCCAAATGAGTCGCGCATCACTTTTATGATCAGAGAACTTTTAAAGTCCGGAAGGGTCGCGCATCGCTCGGTAGATCGAAAATCTTTCAAAGTCCGACATGGTTGCGCATTACCCGTTAAATGGAAACAATTCCCAAGTCCGACAAGGTCGCGCATCACTCACTGGATAAAAGGAATTTCGTAGTCCGAGAGGGTCGCGCATCACTTTTTGGATCAAGGTATTTTCCGAATCCGACGGAGTTGCGCATCACTTGTTGAATATAGGAATTTTAGAAGTCCAAACAAGTCGCACATCACTCGATAGATCAATAAATTTCCTCAGCCCGGAAGTGTTGCGCATCACTTGTCAGATCGAAAGTTTTTCAAGTCCGAACGAGTCGCGCATCACTCGTTGGATCTGAAAATTTCGAAAGTCCGGAAGGGTCGCGCATCACTCGTTGGATCAAAGTATTCTTGAAGTCCGAAAAGGTAGCGCATTACTCGTTGGATCGAAGAATTTCCAAAGTCCTACCGAAACGCGCATCACTCGTTGGATATGAAGATTCTTCTTGTCGGAAAAGGTCACGCATGCCTCAGTGAATCAAAAAATTTTCAAAGTCCGGAATGGTCGCGCATCACTCGTTGGATCAGAAAATTATCAAGGTCCGAAAAGGTCGCGCATCACTCGTTGGATCGAAGTATTCCTTAAAACCGGAAGGGCCGCGCATCATTCGTTAGATCGAGAGTTTTCGAAGTCCGAACGAGTCGCGCATCACTCGTTAGATCTAAAAATCATCAGATTCCAAACAAGTCGCGCATCACTCGTTAGATCAGAAAATTCTTCGAACCTGGAAGGGTCGCGCATCACTCTTATGATCGGAAAACTTTCGAAGTCTAAAAAGTCGAGCATCACTCGTTGGATCGAAGAATTTCTGAAGTCCGAAAGAGTCGCGCATCACTTGTTGGATCGAAAAATTTTCAAGGTCCGAAAAGGTCGCGCATCAATTGTTAAATCAAAAGTTTCCAAAGTTCGGACGAGTCGCGCATCGCTCGGTAGATCGAAGAATATCCGAAGACCGACGGAGTCGCGCATCATCCGTTCAATGGAAAAATTTCTAAAATCCGACGGAATCGCGCATCACTCGTTGGATCGAAGTATTCTTGAAGTCCGAAAAGGTAGCGCATTACTCGTTGGATCGAAGAATCTCCAAAGTCCTACCGAAACGCGCATCACTCGTTGGATATGAAGATTCTTCTTGTCGGAAAAGGTCACGCATGCCTCAGTGAATCAAAAAATTTTCAAAGTCCGGAATGGTCGCGCATCACTCGTTGGGTCAGAAAATTATCAAGGTCCGAAAAGGTCGCGCATCACTCGTTGGATCGAAGTATTTCTTAAAACCGGAAGGGCCGCGCATCATTCGTTAGATCGAGAGTTTTCGAAGTCCGAACGAGTCGCGCATCACTCGTTGGATCGAAAAATCATTAGATTCCAAACAAGTCGCGCATCACTCGTTAGATCAGAAAATTCTTCGAACCTGGAAGGGTCGCGCATCACTCTTATGATCGGAAAACTTTCGAAGTCTAAAAAGTCGAGCATCACTCGTTGGATCGAAGAATTTCTGAAGTCCGAAAGGGTCACGCATCACTTGTTGGATCGAAAAATTTTCAAGGTCCGAAAAGGTCGCGCATCAATTGTTAAATCTAAAGTTTCCAAAGTTCGGACGAGTCGCGCATCGCTCGGTAGATCGAAGAATATCCGAAGACCGACGGAGTCGCGCATCATCCGTTAAATGGAGAAATTTCTAAAATCCGACGGAATCGCGCATCACTCGTTGGATCCAAAGATTTTCAACGTCCGAAAGGGTCGCGCATCACTCGTATGTTCGGAGAATTTTCAAAGTCCGAAAGGGTCGCGCATCACTCGTTAGATCGAAGAATATCCGAAGTCCGACGAAGTCGCGCATCACTCGTTAGACCTAAGAATTTCGAAAGGCCGAGAGGGTCGCGCATCACACGTTAGATCGAAAAATTTTCTAAGCTCGAGAGGGTCGCGCATCACTCCTATGATCGGAGAACTTTTGAAGTCTGACAAAATCGCGCCTTACTCGTTAGATCGGAAAATTTCCAAAGTCCGAGAGGGTCGCGCATCACTCTTATGATCAGAGGACTTCCAAAGTCCGGAAGGGTTGCGCATCGCCCGTCGGATGAAGAAATTTCTCAAATCCGACGAGGTCGCGTATCTTCCACTGGATGAAAGAAAGTTCGAAGTCCGAAAGAGTCGTGCATCACTCAATGGATTGAAAGATTTTGAATGTCCGAGAGGGTCGGGCATCACTCGTTGGATCGAAAGATTTTCGAAGTCCGAACGAGTCGCGCATCACTCGTTAGATCGAAAAATTATCAGAGTCCGAACGAGTCGAGCATCAATCGTGGAATCGGAAAATTTTTTGAACCGGAAAGGGTCGCGCATCACTCCCATGATTGGGGATCTTTCAAAGACCGAAAGGGTCACGCATCACTCGTTGGATCGGGAAATTTTCAAGGTCCGAAGCGGTCGTGCATCACTCGTTGGATCGAGAAATTTCCGAAGTCCGCAAGAATCGCGCATCACTCGTTGGATCTAAGAATTTTCAAAGTCCAGTAGAGTCGCGCATCACTCGTTAGATCGGAAGATTCCAAAGTCCGAACGAGTCGCGCATCACTCGTTGGATCTGAAAATTTCGAAAGTCCGGAAGGGTCGCGCATCACTCGTTGGATCGAAGTATTCTTGAAGTCCGAAAAGGTAGCGCATTACTCGTTGGATCGAAGAATCTCCAAAGTCCTACCGAAACGCGCATCACTCGTTGGATATGAAGATTCTTCTTGTCGGAAAAGGTCACGCATGCCTCAGTGAATCAAAAAATTTTCAAAGTCCGGAATGGTCGCGCATCACTCGTTGGATCAGAAAATTATCAAGGTCCGAAAAGGTCGCGCATCACTCGTTGGATCGAAGTATTTCTTAAAACCGGAAGGGCCGCGCATCATTCGTTAGATCGAGAGTTTTCGAAGTCCGAACGAGTCGCGCATCACTCGTTAGATCGAAAAATCATTAGATTCCAAACAAGTCGCGCATCACTCGTTAGATCAGAAAATTCTTCGAACCTGGAAGGGTCGCGCATCACTCTTATGATCGGAAAACTTTCGAAGTCTAAAAAGTCGAGCATCACTCGTTGGATCGAAGAATTTCTGAAGTCCGAAAGGGTCACGCATCACTTGTTGGATCGAAAAATTTTCAAGGTCCGAAAAGGTCGCGCATCAATTGTCAAATCTAAAGTTTCCAAAGTTCGGACGAGTCGCGCATCGCTCGGTAGATCGAAGAATATCCGAAGACCGACGGAGTCGCGCATCATCCGTTAAATGGAGAAATTTCTAAAATCCGACGGAATCGCGCATCACTCGTTGGATCCAAAGATTTTCAACGTCCGAAAGGGTCGCGCATCACTCGTATGTTCGGAGAATTTTCAAAGTCCGAAAGGGTCGCGCATCACTCGTTAGATCGAAGAATATCCGAAGTCCGACGAAGTCGCGCATCACTCGTTGGACCTAAGAATTTCGAAAGGCCGAGAGGGTCGCGCATTACACGTTAGATCGAAAAATTTTCTAAGCTCGAGAGGGTCGCGCATCACTCCTATGATCGGAGAACTTTTGAAGTCTGACAAAATCGCGCCTCACTCGTTAGATCGGAAAATTTCCAAAGTCCGAGAGGGTCGCGCATCACTCTTATGATCAGAGGACTTCCAAAGTCCGGAAGGGTTGCGCATCGCCCGTCGGATGAAGAAATTTCTCAAATCCGACGAGGTCGCGTATCTTCCACTGGATGAAAGAAAGTTCGAAGTCCGAAAGAGTCGTGCATCACTCAATGGATTGAAAGATTTTGAATGTCCGAGAGGGTCGGGCATCACTCGTTGGATCGAAAGATTTTCGAAGTCCGAACGAGTCGCGCATCACTCGTTAGATCGAAAAATTATCAGAGTCCGAACGAGTCGAGCATCAATCGTGGAATCGGAAAATTTTTTGAACCGGAAAGGGTCGCGCATCACTTCCATGATTGGGGATCTTTCAAAGACCGAAAGGGTCACGCATCACTCGTTGGATCGGGAAATTTTCAAGGTCCGAAGCGGTCGTGCATCACTCGTTGGATCGAGAAATTTCCGAAGTCCGCAAGAATCGCGCATCACTCGTTGGATCTAAGAATTTTCAAAGTCCAGTAGAGTCGCGCATCACTCGTTAGATCGGAAGATTCCAAAGTCCGAACGAGTCGCGCATCACTCGTTGGATCTGAAAATTTCGAAAGTCCGGAAGGGTCGCGCATCACTCGTTGGATCGAAGTATTCTTGAAGTCCGAAAAGGTAGCGCATTACTCGTTGGATCGAAGAATCTCCAAAGTCCTACCGAAACGCGCATCACTCGTTGGATATGAAGATTCTTCTTGTCGGAAAAGGTCACGCATGCCTCAGTGAATCAAAAAATTTTCAAAGTCCGGAATGGTCGCGCATCACTCGTTGGATCAGAAAATTATCAAGGTCCGAAAAGGTCGCGCATCACTCGTTGGATCGAAGTATTTCTTAAAACCGGAAGGGCCGCGCATCATTCGTTAGATCGAGAGTTTTCGAAGTCTGAACGAGTCGCGCATCACTCGTTAGATCGAAAAATCATCAGATTCCAAACAAGTCGCGCATCACTCGTTAGATCAGAAAATTCTTCGAACCTGGAAGGGTCGCGCATCACTCTTATGATCGGAAAACTTTCGAAGTCTAAAAAGTCGAGCATCACTCGTTGGATCGAAGAATTTCTGAAGTCCGAAAGAGTCACGCATCACTTGTTGGATCGAAAAATTTTCAAGGTCCGAAAAGGTCGCGCATCAATTGTTAAATCGAAAGTTTCCAAAGTTCGGACGAGTCGCGCATCGCTCGGTAGATCGAAGAATTTCTGAAGACCGACGGAGTCGCGCATCATCCGTTAAATGGAGAAATTTCTAAAATCCGACGGAATCGCGCATCACTCGTTGGATCTGAAAATTTCAGAAGTCCGGAAGGGTCGCGCATTACTCGTTGGATCGAAGAATCTCCAAAGTCCGACCGAAACGCGCATCACTCGTTGGATATAAAGATTCTTCTTGTCGGAAAGGGTCACGCATGCCTCAGTGAATCAAAAAATTTTCAAAGTCCGGAATGGTCGCGCATCACTCGTTGGATCAGAAAATTATCAAGGTCCGAAAAGGTCGCGCATCACTCGTTGGATCGAAGTATTCCTCAAAACCGGAAGGGCCGCGCATCATTCGTTAGATCGAGAATTTCCAAAGTCCGACGGAATCGCGCATTACTCGTTGGATCCAAAGATTTTGAACGTCCGGAAGAGTCGCGCATCACCCGTTAGATCGGAAGATATCCAAAGTCCGAAAGGGTCGCGCATCACTCTCATGATCAGAGAACTTCCAAAGTCTGACAAAGTCGCGCATCATTCGTTAGATCAAAAAAATATCACAGTTCAAACGAGTCGCGCATCACTAGTGAGATCGGAAAAATATTCGAACCCGAAAGGGTCGCGCAACACTTTCTTGATATGAGAACTTCCAAAGTCCGAAAGGGTCGCGCATCACTCTCATGATCAGAAAACTTCCAAAGTCTGACAAAGTCGCGCTTCACTTGTTGGATCGGAAGATATCCAAAGTCCGAAAGGGCCGCGCATCACTCTTATGATCAGAGAACTTTTAAAGTCTGAAACAGTCGCGCATCACTTGTTGGATCGAAGAATTCCCAAAGTCCGACGGTAACGCGCATCACTCGTTGGATCTGGAAATTTTCAAAGTCCAAGAGGGTCGCGCATCACTCGTTGAATCGGAAAATTCCCAAAGTCCGACGGAAACGCGCATCTTTCGTTGGATCTAAAGATTTCTAACGTCGGAGCGGGTTGCGCATGCCTCATTGAATCAAAGAATTTCCAACGTCCGAAGAAGTCGCGTATCACTTGCTGGATGAAAGAAAGTTTAAAGTCCGACGGGGTTGCGCATCACCCGTTGATTGAAAAAATTTCTCAAGTCCGACGAGGTCGCGCATCACTCGTCGGCTCCAAAGATTCCCAACGTCTGAGAGGGCCGTGCATCACTCGTTGGATTAAAATATTTTTGAAGTCCGGAAGGGTCGCGCATCACTCTCATGATCAGAGAACTTTCAAAGTCCGGAAGAGTTGCGCATCGCTCAGTAAATCGGAAAAATTTCCAAAGTCTGACGGGAACGCGCATCACTTGTTGGATCTGTTGAGAAATGTGGATATTTATGGTTGATAAATGGTTAAAATAATATTACAGATCACTCCATTATAACACTCGGATTATTTATCTGTCGTATTCAATAATACATACTTAATGAATCAATAGTTATCGGTGGATTAGCACGACATGTGCTCTGGCTTCCTATCTAGCCATCTTAGACGCTTTTTCTACCGTGTTGATCTATCGTCTATATACACTGTAGTCTGTACTATAGTCTTCCGCTCGGACTATATCTATAGTTATCGTTGTCGCGCGCTCGTCTCTGCTTCTTGATATATAGTTACGCGCGCATACCTGCTCACATATACTCTACTATACGTCCTATAGTTTGTACGGCTAGTAGCATAGAAATTACTCATATTTCAACACACCTCTCTAATTTTCATGCTACTTAAACTCCAAACAATTCTCGGAAGCATTCGGAATTTTTCAAATTTATTTCTTCCCAGAGCCTTTGTTTAAATATCTGCAATATTGTTTTCGGAGTCTACTTTTACAATTTCGATTTCTTTCTTTTCGTAGCATTCATTTACGAAATGATAATGTACTTCAATGTACTTCGAGTCTTTCGTCATGTTTTCAAACTTTGCTATTGCTATGGCTCCTGAATTATCCTCATATATTTTTATCGGATTTTCTAAATTTATATTAGTCTTTCGACAAATTTCTAACAACTTTAATTTCGCTCACTGCTTCTGATAAAGCTACATACTCAGCGGCTGTTGACGATTTTGTCACACTGCCCTGTTTTCGGACTTTCCAGTATATTACATTTCCAAATAATTTTATAATATATCCTGTCGTAGATTTCCTATCGGATTTATCTCCTGCCCAATCAGCATCAACAAAACAGTCCATGACTTCTGCATTCACATTCTTTTTATAAGTTAACTTCAATTCTTTAGTCAAATACAAATATTCTCAAACTCTCAACGCATATTTGTAATGTGTCTCATTGTTATTATTTTGAAATCTACTTAAATAGTTTACACTATAACTAATATCAATTCTTGTTCCAGTACTTATATATAATAATGCTCTCATGAGATTTCTATATTTTATATCATTTGATGCTGTTTGTGCGGATTCAAGACCTAAATTTTCTTCTATCGGAGTATTAAATAATTTACTATTTTCAATATTATACTGTCTTTCTAATGACTCGATATAATCACTTTGGTCCATAGTCATCTTACAATTTTTATAATCATAGTTAATATTTATTCCCAAGTAAGTCTTTACTTCGCCTAAGTCTTTCATTGAAAATTCATATGACAGTTTGTTCTTAATTTCATTAATTTTCCGCATTGTTTTTCCGCAAATTAATAAATCATCTACGTGTAAAATCAGATAAATTGTTTCGCTGTTCTCACATTTTGTATACAAGCAATAATCACTTACACTTCTTTCAAATCCTAATTTTTGTATATAATCGTCGAAACATTCGTACCAAGCTCTCGGGCTTTTTCGCAGTCCATACAATGCTTTTTGTAATTTATATACTCTATCGGTTTCGTCATGATAACCCAAAGGTTGTTCTACAAATACTTCTGATTTTATATTTTCATTCAGGAATGCTGTTTCAACATCCATCTGTATAATTATTAAACCATTTTGACAACAATATGATAACAGTAACTTTAATGTTTGAATTTTAGTTACTGGAGAATACAAGTCTTCCAGTACTTCTCTTTGTTGAAAACCTCGAACAACTAATCTCGCTTCTTTATGATTATCAGATTTATTTGTAAATACCCATTTTAAATCTGAGATTTTTTTATTTTTCGGCTTTTCTACTAACCGCCAAGTTTTATTTTTATTTAAACATTTTATTTCCTCATTCATAGCCTCTTTCCATGAATCACAATCATTTCCTCGTAAAGCTTCTTCATATGTTTTCGGGCTATCTGCGCTTACAATGTTTACATATACATTGTGCGAGTCGGATTGGCCATATCTTTCGGGTTGTTTTCTTTCCCGTTCTGACCTTCGCAATACAGTTTCTTGATCATCTATACTTCTGTCTGATCTGTTACCTAAATTTCTAATTCTTTTATTTTCTTTTTCGTTTCTTTCGTCATTTACTACATTTTTAATTACTTCTTTTGATACAGAGTTTCCATCAGAATTATTCACAGATTCATTATCACTTTCATCATCACCTTTAAATCCAACTAAATTTTCATTTTCATCTACAAACTCTACATATCTTGCGACTATAATTTTATTATTTACTAAAATTCTGTATCCAACGCATTCATAACCTACGAGTATGCTTATGTCAGCTTTCCTATCCCATTTAGACTGTCTTTTTATTTCAGGAACTCTAACAAATACTTTACTAAATTACTAATGTTAGGCTTTTTTCCAAAAAATATTTCAAACGGAGTTTTTCATTTTCGGTCGTATTTGTTATAGTTCTGTTTTTTAAATACGCTGCGGCTTTTACAATTTCTGGCCAATATTTAAAATTTAATTCCGAATCGGAAAGTAAACATCTCGCCGCGTTCATTATTCTTCTATTATAGCGCTCAGCTGTTCCGTTCAGCTCGTGTACATATGATGGACATGGTTCTATTACAATACCTTTTTCGCTACATAATTTAAACATATTTTTGTTTATATATTCTTTTCCATTATCGCACCTTAGTCTTTTAATTCTCTTGCCAGTTAAATTCTCTACTTTATTTATATCATCCAATAAACAATTTAATACTCCATCTTTTGATTATATCGTGTATATTAAAGCGCATTTACTGAAGTCATCTATAAAAGTCAAAAAATATTTAGATCTTTTAAAACCTGTATTATTGTGCGGCCCATTTAAATCTGTATGCACTAATTCTAAAATTTCATTTGATTTACTTCTTTCATGCTGGAAGGGCAAATTGTGCATTTTATTTTGTATACATGTCCCACACTTTAATAATATTTGTTCGAAATTTTCTGGCATTCCATCTACTACTTTTTCTTTGCACATTGTGTTCAAATAATTGAAATTTACGTGTCCTGATATTCTATGAAATTTTTCCTTTGTTGACATTTTTTCTACATTATTTACAACATTATCTACTTTTTCATTCTAGCTATTTATTTTATACAATCCATTTTCTTTAACAGCAATTCCTATCAGATTGTTCTTATTGTTGTAAATCTTTGCCAATCTTCCCATCTGAACTATTTTATTTTTGTTATCATCCGTTACTTTGCCAGAACTAATTATATTTTTATCCATCTCTTCCACGTAAATTACCTTTGTTATTATGATTTTCATTTTTCGATTATTCACCATAAAATAAGTTATGACTGTTCCCAATTTAGTGCCTTTTAAAATTCTACCGTCCCAACTTTGACGTTAATAAGCTTTTTCAACATTACGCTTTCCGAGTAATACGAATCATCATTAATTATATGATCTGTGCAACCGCTATCTAAAATCTATTCGATTCTATCTCTATCTCTATCACAATTGTAAACTACGGTTTCGCTTTTAACATCATTTTCGCGTTCTACCTGAGTTAAGAATAATCCCGAATCATAATTATTATAATCTTCAGCGCACGAATACCTCGCTTCATGTTCGTCGGCACGTGGCTGCCAACCTCTGCCTCTTCCTTGACCGTATGGTCGTTGATTGTAGCCTCGTTGACTGTATCCTCTTTAACTGTAGCCCCGTAGCCTCGTCCTCCGCGACCCCTATATTGTTGCGCCCAGGGTCGTTGTTGTTGCTCTTGTTGCTGGCGTGCACCTCCTTGCCACGGTGCTCCGCCGTTGGCTCCATCTTGCCATTTATTTTGACAATTTTTCTTCACATGGCCTTTTATTCCACAGCCAAAACACTGCATGACCCCCTTCTCGACTTTGAATACACTCGACTTTTTATTGCCACTTTCATTCGGGCTTCGTGTTTCCCACATTTTTATTTTACTTTTCAAAAATTCACAAGTGCGATCACTTTCTTGCATTGAATCGATCAAATCACCAACAAAGCTTAGTGAATCCGGTAGCGTCTTTAACACATAGTCGAGTTTTTCTCTTTCTGTGACTCTTGCACCAGCACTCTTTAATTCATTTATTATTTTTTCGAATTCTGAGGAAAATATACTTGATTCTTCATAATCTTTGAGTTTCATTCTATCTATTTTATTTCTTATACAAATCTGTAATGCAGTCGACTCTTTGGAATACATGTGATCAAATTTTTGTAATATTTTTAGAGCACTTTCTTCGTCGACAATGAATTCCAATTGTTCATTTGTAATACTACAGTAGATGTAGTTCATTGCTTTCAGATTTTTTTCATCCCAATCAGATTGTATATCTGTATCTAATTTTTCACGTGTAGCCGGTTCATCACACTTTTTCCATTTCAAATATAATAATATTCTTTTCTTCCATATATTATAATCACGTCTATCAAAACTATGAATTTTTATTTCCTCACTTTTTGACATCTTAATACTTCTTGTATTTTCACTTTCAATCTCGAAAATTATTTTCTTCAAAATCCAGATTTTCTAATTCTGTTTGATTAATAACTTTGATAACTTTTCGGGATTTATTTTCCGCTATTCTAGGCTCATTAACACCGATAACTTCACTAACCGCTACACGTGGTCACTTAACCTCAAAACTTTCTAACCATTAAACCGTTGAACCACGCTCTGCTACCATGTTGAGAAATGTGGATATTTATGATTGATGAATGGTTGGAATAATATTACAGATCACTTCATTATAACACTCGAATTGTTTATCCGTCGTATTTATTATTACATACTTTATGATTACATAGTTATCGGTGAATTAGCACGACATGTGCTCCAGCTCTCTATCTAGCCATCTTAGACGCTTTCTCTACCGTGTTGATCTAACGTCTATATATACTGTAGTCTGTACTATAGTCTTCCGCTCGGACTATATCTATAGTTATCGTTGTCGCGCGCTCGTCTCTGCTGCTTGATATATAGATACGCGCGCATACCTGCTTATATATAATCTACTATACGTCCTATAGTTTGTACGGCTAGTAGCATAGAAATTACTCATATTACAACAGGATCCAAAGATTTTAACGTCCGAAAGGGTCACGCATCCCTCGTTGAATCGAAAAATTTCCAAAGTCCGACGAGGTAACGTATCACTCGCTGGATGAAAGAAAGTTTAAAGTCCGGAAGGGTCGCGCATCACTCAATGGATCGGAAAATATTCAGAGTCCGACGAGGTCACGCATCACTCGTAAGATCGAAATATATTCAGAGTCCGAACGATTCGCGCATCACTCGTTGAATCGAAAACTTTTCGAAGTCCGACGTAGTCGCGCATCGCTCGATGGATCGGAGAATTTTCGAAGACCGTCGGAGTCCCACATCATCCGTTGAATGAAGAAATTTCCGAAGTCCCACGGAAACGCACATCACTCGTTGGATTCAGAGATTTTCAACGTCCAAGAGAGTCGCGCATCTCTTGTTGAATCGAAAAATTTTCAGAGTCCGAAGAGGTCACGTATCACTCGCTGGATGAAAGAAAGTTTGAAGTCCAAAAGGGTCACGCATCACTCTTATGATTGGAGAACTTCCAAAGTCCGGAAGGGTCGCGCATCACTCGGTAGATCAAGAAATTTCCAAAGTCCCAACGAGTCGCGCATCACTCTCATGATCGGAAAACTTTCAAAGTCTGACGAAGTCGGGCATCACTTGTTGGATCTGAAAATTTCCAAAGTCCGAAAGGGTTGCGCATCACCAGTTGGATGGAAAAATTTCTCAAGTCCGACGAGGTCGCGCATCACTTGTTGGATCCAAAGATTTTCAACGTCCGAAAGGGTCACGCATCCCTCGTTGAATCGAAAAATTTCCAATGTCCGACGAGTTCGCGTATCACTCGTTGGATCAGAGTATTCTCAAAGTCCGAAAAGGTCGCGCATCACTCGTTGGATCCAAAGATTTTCGAAGTCTGACGGAGTCTCGCATCGCTCGGTGGATCGGAAAATTTCCAAAGACCGACGGAGTCGCGCATCATCCGTTGAATGGAAAAATTTCTGAAGTCCGACAAGGTCGCGCATCATTCGTTGAATCTTGAGATTTCCAACGTCCAAGAGGGTCGCGCATCACTCTCATGATCGGAGAACTTTCGAAGTCTGACGTAGTCGCGCATCAATCGTTGGATCTGAAAATTTTTGAACTCCGAGAGGGTCGCGCATCACTCGTTAGATCGAAGAATTTCCAAAGTCCGACGGGGTTGCGCATCACTCGTTGAATCGGAAAATTTTTGAAGTCCGGAAGGGTCACGCATCACTTGTTGGATCGAAAAATTTCTAAAGTCCAAACGGGTCGCGCATCACTCGTTAGATCGGAAAATTTTCTAAGCCCAAAAGGTTCGCGCATCACTCAATTGTTACGATCGGACCTTCCGCGGACCGCTGACGCCCGCAGTCGGCGGTCCCAATGAGGGCAAAGTCAGAGTCAGCGCATTCCTCGCGCAGCCACCGCGAGCCAAGCGGAAAATACAACATCAACGGGTTGCAAAAATCCATCAAAATTGGGCAACCGACCCCTACATCAACAGCAAACCGAGCATTCGTTGAGAACAACGAAACCCTCGGTAGTTAGTCAAAAAATCTTCAAGGGGACAAGTGCACCATCGCGGCTACACACCGAGGAGGAAGAGACGGCAGTGCGCCTTACTACCCAGGAAGAGATCCCACTAACGACGTCTGCACCGACACCCCAACGGGCTGGAGGAAAGGAAAAGGAACCACACCAGGCAAATCAACGGTTTAAACTAACCTAGCCCCGGTTTTTGTGGCACACCGGCACCATCTCCCGAAACGGAACGGGGCAACGGCGGACTCTTCGCAGTTTGGCAACTCCTGGGGGTAGGCTCCTAGAGTCACGGTCCTCCTTCCTACGGTCATAGTCCCCTGGCTCATAATTAATCAGTTTTTTCCTATTTTTTCTTTCATTCTTACCTTTTTCCAACGTTATCTTGTATTCCTGATAATTAATCTCCCTCAATTATATCTGGTATTAGTCTTAAGTATAGACATAGTGATTGAGTATAGAATTCGTGTGAATAATCTTAGTTTGGGGTTTCCCCCGTATCAATAAATAGTCATCCCTAATACACGGGAACGAATCCCCAGTACTGGCTTCCTCTCACCGCTCGGAGGGGCCTAGTCAAGAAGAGAGTCCCGCAGACGTAGCTAGAGATCCACGTCTGCGCTTGACAAATGGTGCTAAGTGTGGGGTGCTTAAACTCTGATTATAACACAGAGACACTGACCCACTAGGAACCCGATCCGCCGGTACGATTGAGCAACGACCTTCCAAGCGCCGCTGCGTAACGTAAGTAGCACACGGGGCAACTTTGCTGACACGAGACTGCTGACGCGGACATTCCATCCTTAGTGGAGCACGTAAGACAGACGATACCCGGTAACGTAGGTTAGTTATTTATATTCTTGCTCTACATTCATTACATTGCATCACCCGCCAACACATTAGCTGACCCATAGCCTTCCACCTGCTCTTCCCCTTCCCTTTTCGGAGTTTCGCCATCTCGATACCAACCTCCAGGGGTGCCAGGTGAAGCATGGCCAACACGGATAGCCTGTTGGAAACGCTAATCGAATATACAAGAATCTGCAGAAGCCGAGATGCCCTTCTTAAGGCAATGGATAGGATTCCCGAGTTCGACGGGGAAAACCCACCACTTGGGAATTTTCTGCGAAGGGTTAGCGACGGTCTCACGCTGATCGGAGACGGAGAGGAGGAGGAGTACGTCAAGTTGGTTCTCACCAGGTTAACTGGGGCAGCTCGAATCAGCGTAGACGGAAAGACGTTTATCAGGATCGAGGGGCTGCTGAACCATCTGAAGAAACGTTACGCCCCGGGGCGGGATCCTGCATCCTTCCTCGCGGAATTGGGACGGCTACAGATACAGGAAAAGGAGAGCTTGGCAAGCTATATCGGACGGACGGCGAATCTGGTCCACAGGGCGAGAGCTGCGATTCGCAGTACCTATCGGAATGGGGAGGAAAACATTGCGCAGATGGAGAAGACTGCCCTGGAAAACTTCATTCGCGGGCTCCCTGACCGGATATGCTATACCGTCGCCCCCAGACTACCGAAAACTTTGGAGGAAGCATATGACTTGGTGACAGAGGAAGATCGTGCACGCAGGAACCGGAGACAGGCCATGGGCTATTACCGGGACACCGATCGAAGTAATTCGCCCCCCAGGCATTCCGCCAACAACGACGAACGGCGTAGGTACGATTATAGCCCTCTACGAAGACCCCTGTACGATGCACGGGGTGGACACCAGAGCCGGTACCCGGGACGACGGGACAACATCGTCATGACGACCACGGACAGCACGAGCACAGGAACCAGTGAGGAACGATCAAGGCCATCCAGACGTTACGATTTCAGTCCAACAGCCTTGGCCAAGGTCCTGAACGCTGGATTGAAGGCACTGGGTGCAGGGAGTTCGAGATCACCTTCCCAAGAGCGCAACAACTCCGGGGAACGATCGCCGTACTGCATTTACTGCCAGCGCTCGGGGCATGCTATAGAACTCTGCCAAACCCTGGCCCGCAAACAGAGGGAAGCGCAGCAGATACTTCGAGCGCCAGATCCCCCGACGCGAGAACGATCAGTCAGCCCATCTGCCTCCGCTACCGGGTCTTTAAACTACGAGGGCGGCAGACACGACACCGACCCCGATCGACCGAAGAGAAGCGTCCACTTCAGGGACCAGCAGACAGGGGAGGACCAGACGAGCTTCGCGCCCAGTACCATATTGCGCAGGCCCCCGCCCCCAGAATCATCGTCAGGGCGCCGGAGCTAGAGCAAGGTAAAGGCGAATTCACCGTAGATACTGGTGCGGGGGTCAACCTGGTTAACATCAACGCACTGGGAGAAAGGGCCCCCGTGATCAACGAAACAGCGGAGAAAATCCTTGGAATAACGCGGGATCCCCTGTACACGTTAGGCACGACCACCATAACAACGCTGGGTAAGACAAGCCTATTTTACGTTTATGACACTGAAGGTATCGACGGCGACGGACTGCTGGGAGCACCATTCTGCTTGGAACACCAGGCGGAAATTTCATTCCACCATAAGACCATCGTATCCTGCGAGGCACCCATCAACCGGATCCCGTTCAGCAATAGGCAGGAAATCGACCAAGTAGGAAGGGAGTACCGCAAGGCCACGCTGCGACTTGAGGCGAGAAGCCGGACGCAAATTCCGATCCCTGTGAAAAATGGTGGCATCCGAAAGGGCTACCTGCCGCGTATCACAGGACCTCCAAGGGTTTCCATCGGCGAGGCAGCTGTTAGCAATCATGACGGTACGTACTACACCATGGCGACAAATACCGGGGAGGAGGCCGTGGAAATAACCATCGCACCACAAGAACTGGAGCCGTACGACCTGACCATGGAGAGCATTAGCACCGAGGACGAGGCAGATCCTGACGATTCTGGGAAGGAACGGGTCACCCGTATCATCGAGGGACTCAGAATGGACCATCTCAACGCGGAGGAACGTCAACACGTGGTCCAGGTGCTGAACGAGTTCCAGGACTGTTTCCGCCTACCTGGGGATAGGCTGAGAAAGACAAACACGCTGGCGCACCAAATTCCTACTACAGATGACGCTCCAATACATACCCGGCAGTATCGCTTCCCACCTGTGCACCAGGAGGAGATTCAAAAGCAGGTCAGAGGACTATTGGAGAACGGGATAATCAAGCCTTCCTCCTCGCCCTACAACTCACCACTCTGGATAGTGCCAAAGGAACCGGACTCGAAGGGCAACAAGCGTTGGAGGATGGTAATTGATTACCGAGCACTGAATGAGAAGACCGTTGGCGACAGCTACCCACTACCCAATACAACCGATATATTGGACAGAGTGGGTGGAGCCAAATATTTTTCAGTGTTCGACCTGGCCAGCGGATTTCACCAGATCGGCATGGACCCGAAGGACGAACCGAAGACAGCGTTTTCCACACCCAACGGGCACTACGAGTACGCCCGTATGCCGTTCGGGCTGAGAAACGCACCAGCCACGTTCCAACGACTAATGGACATCGTCCTCAGCGGACTGCAAGGGTCTGAGCTGTTCGTTTACCTGGACGACATCGTGGTTTATTCCGCGAACCTCCAGCAACACGGATACCAAGTAAGAAGACTGCTGACCAGATTGCGTAAGCACGGCTTAAAATTGCAGACGGATAAATGCGAGTTTCTGCGCACCGAGGTCACCTATCTGGAGCACACCCTCAGCGTGGACGGAGTCCAACCCAACACACGGAACCTGGATGCCGTAAGGGCGTTCCCTGTCCCGAAGACTAAGAGAAACATCGAGCAGTTCCTCGGACTGGCTGGGTATTACCGACGCTTCATCCCCGACTTCGCGGAGAAGGCGAGACCAATGACTGTTCTGTTGAAAAAGACCGCGGCCTTCGGATGGGGGGAGGCGCAGCAAAGGAGTTTCGAGGAACTCCGCGATCTACTCTGTCGAGAGCCGGTCCTGAAATACCCAGACTTCGAGAAACCTTTCATCCTGACCACCGACGCTTCGGACTATGCCCTCGGTGCGGTGCTTGGCCAGAGCGACGAGGAAGGAGAGAGACCAGTCAGCTATGCATCCCGGCTCCTAACGAAGCCGGAAATCAACTACTCCACCTCCGAAAAGGAGTGCCTTGCCGTAATCTTCGCCATTAACTATTCCAGGCCCTACCTTTACGGAAGGAAATTCACCCTGTACACCGACCATCAGGCACTCGTGTGGCTGCACAACGTCAAAGATCCAACATCCAGGCTGACGCGCTGGAGGCTTAGGCTGGCGAAGTACGATTTTCGAATCGTTTACAAGAAAGGTACTCAGAACTCCAACGCCGACGCATTGTCGAGGATCCTGGTCGCGCAGTGCCTACCACTGCACCTGAAGGGGAAGGACAAGGACACCATACCAGCCACCGATTACGACAGCCCGGGGCGTAGAAACCAGCACCATCGCTAGTCGAGTACGGGATGCCCGGAGAACCGTACCCATTAACTACGCAGACGACAGCGACACACCCAACTTTTCAGCTGACGACACGACAGCCGCAAGGGAGGGGGACTGCACGACAGCGGAGCCCTGCGAGCTTACGACGGACCAACAGCAATTCCAGGAGATGCTGCAGGAAAAAGATCCCGCAACTAGCCGGGTCATTCAAGACCTGCTGGGTAAGCAATTTCCTGATCCAGCCAGCGCCTGGGATACCATCATAGAGGCAGAGACGAGTAGCGGTAAGGATCCAGAAGACGACTACCCCTGGCTTCAGGACCCCCAATTCGCAGTCTTAAGAACGGCCGAGACAACTCAGCAGCGATTAAATCGGGAGGAGGCGGAATTAGTTGGAGAAACCGAGGCACTTACCATGCAAGCGGCAAAACAACGAATCCTGGGACTCTCGGACACCTTACAGGGGACATCGAGGAAGGAAACAAGGCCCGGACCAAGCGAGCTGGCCGTAACTCCACCATCACGGAGCCCCAGCACACCTAAACGAGGCGGAGCGAACGGGGGAACAAGAGTGTCATTCTTACCGACCCCAAGGGCGTCTCTACCACCCACAGAGCGCTCCACCCCTTACTCTACCTCCGCAGCACCAGTGGAATCTACCGACTCAGAAACAGATGAAGAGGAGGCAAAGCAAGGCAATGAAACTCGACCACACCCACTGACAATAGCAGTGGACAGCCTCACGGAATATGATGACACGAGCGACGAGGAAGCAACCCGATACCCGGCACAAGACGCGATAGCACCGCGGCCTAAACGTCACAGACGTCCCCGGAGCAGCGTGCACGTCATCACTGACACGCTGTCGCTACAGAAGGGAAACTACGCGCATTTCATATCTGCTGACTGCGCACTGACGACGCCGGTGGGGACTGAAGGACTGAAGACGCTGAAAGCAGCGATGGAAATAGCCGGAATGAACGAAGCACGCATCGCAGCAAAGGGGGATGGAATCGATCACCTCCCAATCTCGGTGTTAGAATCAATGGCCAGGGAAATATTCCAGGGAACATCCTACAAGATTCATTTCTGCACCGGGGAAACGGAAACGCCGCCCCCGGACAAGCGGCCAGCAATAATCAAACAGTGGTACGAGGACCACACCGGAGGACACAAGGGGGTAGCAAAGACGTACCACCACCTCAGACGCAGATACCACTGGCCGGGAATGAGGAACGAGGTCCAGGATTGCATCAGATGCTGTGAAAGCTGCCAGAAGCAAAAGGTAACCCGCATAAAAACTCGGGAGCCCATGATGATCACCGATACGCCGGTGGAGGCGTGGGAGGAAATTGGAATCGACATCGTGGGGCCACTACCAACCACTAGCAGCGGGAACAAGTACATCTTGACGGTACTGGACCTGCTGACCAAACTAGGACATGCCTAGGCCCTTCCGGACCAGAAATCCTTGACGGTCATCCGCGTTCTTCATCAGAACTATTTCAAACCCTACAGCGTGCCGCTGATCATACTCAGCAACCGAGGAAGGAGTTTCGACAACGAAAATATGAAGGAGTTCCTGCGGATCAACGGGGTAAACCACGTTATGGCCTCCGGCTACCACCCTCAGACCAACGGATCGCTGGAAAGGAGCCACACTGGTCTAGTCGAATACCTGAGGCACTTCACCAACGACCGAGCAGAATGGGACACGTTACTGCCCGACGCCATGCGTTGCTACAACGCCGCAGTACACGAGGGAACTAAATTCACCCCTCACGAGATGGCATTCGGGAAACCAAAACGGACCCCGGGATCGCTACCACTGGCGAAGCACCTCCCTACCACGGTGAAGTATATGGAAAAACTGGTCACCCGGCTGGACGAACTGGCAAAGGAGAGCGGGAACAACCTCAACGCCGCCAAGCGTCGCTCCAAAGAAAGATACGACCGGAAAATCAACCCCGTGACGTTCAACGTCGGAGACCAAGTCTACGCAAAACGTGAGGCCAGAACCAAACTGGACCCCTACTACGACGGACCATACAAGGTTGTGGAACTTCTGGGCTTCAACACGGCCATCATAACGGACCGCAATGGGCAGAGGAAGTTAGAGCACCTGGACAAACTCAAACGGAAGGATGCAGGCCCCAAGGGCTAACGTCAGAACCCACCCAGAGCCGATCCTCCACCAAGATCAGCCTACGACCGCATCACGCGGTGCAAACACTAACGAATAATGACATTCCAGGTAACATGAGAACCAGCAGCCTCATCCACCTCGCAGGGCTGCTCGCAACCCTCGGCAGCATCGTCAACAGTCAGTACGACGAACCCAACAACGAAGACTACGAGATTACCGAGCTGCAAAAGAACCCGGGGATCTACTCCGAGAGGACTCGCACCCTGCGAGGGTACCACGCAACCTGGAAACTGGTAACCCACTTGGGGATCCAGGATTTCCTGGACCAGAGACCGGAGGTGACTGGGCAGATCATGAACCTGCGGGAGCTATGCATGAGCGCACACGAGCGCTTATGCCCGGCGGACGACATCGAAACGTCACTAATGGGGAAACTCAACGACACCGTGAAGTACGAGGAGATGCTGCGCAATACACCTCGGGAGCAAGATGGGCCACCGCAGCGGCGACGCCGTGGTGCACCTTTTGGCTTCATCGGCAGCATCAGCAAGAGCCTGTTTGGTATCCTGAGTGACGACGACGCCGCTTATTACAACGAGGAAATCGACAAGCTGCACGCAGACCAGCGTCACATGGCGCAGATCCTGGAAAATCAGACGCACATCCTGCGTTCGGGATTCAGCGGGATCCATCAGAATTTGATAAAGGTCAACAACGACACCCAGCAGCTAAACCAACGACTGGTAGCGATCACCGCGGATCTCAATGTAGCAGTCTACTACGCCGGGAAACAACAGATCGAGATGGCAATAGATCGCTGGCGGTCGGAAATGGAGAGACACGTCGAGGAATACCGCATGAGTATAATCATCCTGGCTACTGCAGTAATCTTTGCCAAACAAGGCACTCTCCACCCCGCCATCCTATCGCCTTAGCAGCCGCTGACTGCAGCAGAGGAGATAAGGCGACAAACACCGTACGAGTTTCCGCTGACGCAGCAGGAGTTGCATTCCGAAACGCTCAACGCGGTGAGTGAAATAAGACCCAGTTACACTAAGGGAAACCTGATCCTGCAGATAGAGATCCCACTGCTGGATAAGCGAGCGTACAACCTATACGAGCTACACCCATGTCCATTGAATCAGCTGGTGACCCCGAATAGAACGATCGCCACATTTGTGCTACCGCGTAATCACTACCTCGCCATGTCAACCGATGGACAGTGGTACATGACACCCACAAAGAACTACCTGGACCACTGCCAAATGCACCACGGAGAGCTCCTCTGCCCCCAGACTCTGCCCATGCATGACACCGGGAAGAGACCCACGTGCGAGACCGCCCTGATAGCCGACCCAGTACATGCCAACTGGAGCTCCTGCGACGTACGCGTCATGAACACTGAGCACACATACTGGGAACGACTCGAGAGCGAGGACAGCTGGCTCTACTCAGCTATCCAACCCACGGAAATCCGCATCATCTGCAAGAGACGAGCAGTAGGAAAAGAAACATTGAGGGGAGCGGGAACACTGCGGCTGAAGGGGAGATGTAGCGCATCAACAGGAACAACGAAACTAGTGGCCCAGCGGACACTGAGGACCAACGAATTCCACCGCTACCAGCCGATAGCTGCGCTAAACCTGACCGCAATCATGCCAACCCTGCACACATCACACATGACCCCGCTCGTGAACGCCATCCTCCCACAGGAGGAAGCACCGCACACAAGCTGGGACAACAGCGATAACGCCCTCAGCTTGAGGGACTTGGAACAACAGGCCAGGGACCTAGAGACTCATCAAAGGGCGGCGCAACATCAAGTGTTGACCTACGGGGGTATAGGTACAACTCTCGCAGTGGCAGTAATGATTATGTTGTACTTAGTCTACAGACGATGCACGAAGACTTCGACCCCGAGAGTACGGCCGATGGTCCAATACGCAAAAGAAGGAGAGGACAGATCCGCCATGGTACGCATACTCACGGAGGCAACGCGCAGAGCAAACAGACCGACACAACCACCACCCAGACCACCGACATCCGTCATCCGGATGAACCAGGTTCCCGTGCCGGCGATCCGTGCCATCCTGCCAGCACCCGAAGGGTACGTCAACAACCTAGCAGCGGACTTCACGGTTACCTGACAGAAAACAACCCCGGAACAACGCGTAGAGAATAAGGTAGATCTAGAAGCTGGACTGAGCATAGGTTAACCCACGGTAGGATAATAGGAGAGTGACCGCACGAGGAAACGCGCCCCACTGACGAGGCCCGTCCGCAAAATCAGACGCACGGACCGGTACCCCGGACCAGCGTCCTGGGGGGGGGTGTTACGATCGGACCTTCCGCGGACCGCTGACGCCCGCAGTCGGCGGTCCCAATGAGGGCAAAGTCAGAGTCAGCGCATTCCTCGCGCAGCCACCGCGAGCCAAGCGGAAAATACAACATCAACGGGTTGCAAAAATCCATCAAAATTGGGCAACCGACCCCTACATCAACAGCAAACCGAGCATTCGTTGAGAACAACGAAACCCTCGGTAGTTAGTCAAAAAATCTTCAAGGGGACAAGTGCACCATCGCGGCTACACACCGAGGAGGAAGAGACGGCAGTGCGCCTTACTACCCAGGAAGAGATCCCACTAACGACGTCTGCACCGACACCCCAACGGGCTGGAGGAAAGGAAAAGGAACCACACCAGGCAAATCAACGGTTTAAACTAACCTAGCCCCGGTTTTTGTGGCACACCGGCACCATCTCCCGAAACGGAACGGGGCAACGGCGGACTCTTCGCAGTTTGGCAACTCCTGGGGGTAGGCTCCTAGAGTCACGGTCCTCCTTCCTACGGTCATAGTCCCCTGGCTCATAATTAATCAGTTTTTTCCTATTTTTTCTTTCATTCTTACCTTTTTCCAACGTTATCTTGTATTCCTGATAATTAATCTCCCTCAATTATATCTGGTATTAGTCTTAAGTATAGACATAGTGATTGAGTATAGAATTCGTGTGAATAATCTTAGTTTGGGGTTTCCCCCGTATCAATAAATAGTCATCCCTAAAACACGGGTTCCTACCCACGGTTACAATCACTAGTATGCATTAGCATTTTATTCAAGCAACGAATCACCAGTACTGGCTTCCTCTTACCGCTCGGAGGGGCCCAGTAGAAAAGAAAGTCCCGCAGACGTAGCTAGAGATCCACGTCTGCGCTTAACACAATGAATCGGAAAATTCTCAAAGTCCGACGACGTCGCGCATCACTCGTAAAATCGGAGAATTTTCAAAGTCCGAACGAGTCGCGCATCACTCGTTTGATCAAAGTATTTCTGAAGTCCGAACAAGTCGCATATCACTCGTTAGATCAAAAAATTTCCTAAGCCTGAAAGGGTCGCGCATCACTTTCATGATCAGAAAACTTTCAAAGTCTGACGAAGTCGCGCATCACTCGTTGGATCTGAAAGTTTTTAGAGTCCGAGAGGGTCGCGCATCACTTATTGGATCGGAGTATTCTCAAAGTCCAAAAAGGTCGCGCATCATTCGTTGGATCGAAGAATTTCCGGAGTCCGAAGGAGTCGCGCATCGCTCGGTGGATCGAAAAATTCTCGAAGACCGACGAAGTCGCGCATCATCCGTTGACTGGGAAAATTTCGGAAGTCCGACGGAATCACGCATCACTCGTTGGTCCCAAAGATTTCCAACATCCGAGAGGGTCGTGCCTCACTCGTTAGATTGAAAGATTTTCACAGTCAGAAAGGGTCGCGCATCACTTAATAGATAGAAAGATTCTCAGAGTCCGACGAGGTCGCGCATCACTCGTTAGATCCAAAAATTTCCGGAGTCCGAAAGGGTCGGGCATTACTCTTATGATCGGAGAACTTTTAGATTCCGAAAGGGTCGCGCATCGCTCGGTAAATCGAAAAATTTTGAAAGTCCGCCGGGGTTGCGCATCACCCGTTGAATGGAAAAATTTTCCAGTCCGACGAGGTCGCGCATCACTTGTTGGATCCGAAGATTTTCAACGTCCGAAAGGGTCGCGCATCCCTCGTCAAATCAAAAAATTTCTAATGTCCGACGAGTTCGCGTATCACTCGTTGGATCGAAGTATGACCCGAATCCGACGGAGTTGCGCATCACGCAATGGTTCGGAAAATTTCCAAAGTCCGAAAAGGTCGCGCATCACTCAATGAATCGAAGTATCCTCAAAGTCCGAAAAGGGCACGCATCACTTGTTGGATTAGAAAATTTTTAAATTCCGTGAGGGTCGCGCATCACTCAATAGATCGGAAAATTTCAGAAGTCCGACGAGGTAACGCATCACTCGTTGAATCAAAAAATTTTCGAAGCCCGAACGGGTTGTGCATCACTCGTTCAATCAAAAAATTTTCAAAGTCCAAACGATTTGCACATCACTCGTTAGATCAGAAAAATTTCCAAGCCTGAGAGGGTCGCGCATCATTCTGATGATCGGAGAACTGATGAAGTCTGACAAAATCACGCATCACTCGTTAAATCTGGAAATTTTCGGAATCCGAGAGGTTCGCGCATCACTCGTTGGATCAAAAAATTTTCAAAGTCCGACGAGGTCGCGCATCACTCGTTGGATCAGGGATTTTATGAAATCCGACGGAGTCGCGCATCACTCGTAGGATACAAAGATTTTCAACGTCCGAAAGGGTCGCGCATGACTCGTTGGATCGAAAAATTCATGAAGTCCGAGAGAGTCGCGCATCACTCGGTGGATCAAAAAATTTCCAAAGTCCAAACGATTCGCACATCACTCGTCAGATCGGAAAATTTTCTGAGCCCGGAAAGGTCGCGCATCACTCTTATGATTGGAAAATTTCCAAAGTCTGACGAAGTCACGCATCACTCGTTGGATCAAAGAATTCCCAAAGTCCGACGATGTCGCAAATCACTCGTTGGATACAAAGATTTCTAACGTCCGAAAGGGTCACGCATTACTCGTTGGATCGACAAATTTTCAAAGTCCGACGAGGTCGCGCATCACTTGATCGATCGAAATATTCTCAAAGTCCGAGAAGGGCGCGCATCACTCGTTGGATCGCAAAAATTCGAAAGTCCGAGAGTGTCGCGCATCACTCGTTGAATTAGAAAATTTTCAAAGTCCGGAAAGTTCGCGCGGCACTCAATGGATAGTAGAATTTTAAGAGTCCGACGAGGTAGCGCATCACTCGTTAAATCGGAAAATTTTCGAAGTCCGAACGGGTTTTGCATTACCTCATGGATCAAAAAAATTTCAAAGTCCAAACGAGTCAAAAATCACATGTTGAATTGAAAGATTTTCAACGTCCGACGGAGTCGCGCATTACTCAGTAAATTGAAAAATTTCCAAAGTCCAAACGATTTTCACATCACTCGTTAGATCGGAGAATCTTCTAAGCCTGAGAGGGTCGCGCATCACTCGTTGGATCGAAGAATTTTCGGATTTTGACGGATTGGAGCATCGCTCGGTGGATCGGAAAATTTCCAAAGACTGACGAAGTCGCGCATCATCCGTTGAATGAAAAAATCTCTGAAGTCCAACGAGGTCGCGCATCACTCGTAGAATCAAAGAATTTATGAAGTCCGAATGAGTCGCGCATCACTCGTAGGATACGAAGATTTTTAACGTCCGAAAAGGTCGCGCATGACTCGTTGGATCAAAGAATTCGTGAATTCCAAGAGAGTAGCGCATCACTCGTTCGATCGAAGTATTCTCGAAGTCCAAAAAGATCGCGCATCACTTGTTGGATCGAAGAATTTCCAGAGTCCGACGAAGTCGCGCATCACTTGTTGAATCGAAATATTCTTGAAGTCCGAAAAGGGCGCGCATCACTCGTTGGATCGCAAAAATTCGAAAGTTCGAGAGGGTTGCGCATCACTCGTCAAATTAGAAGATTTGCAAAGTCCGGAAGGGTCGCGCATCACTCAATGGATGGTAGAATTTTAAAAGTCCGACGAGGTAGCGCATCACTCGTTAAATCGGGAAATTTTCGAAGTCCGAACGGGTTTCGCATTACTTAATGGATCAAAAAATTTTCAAAGTCCAAACGAGTCGCAAATCACATGTTGAATTGAAAGATTTTCAACGTCCGACGGAGTCGCGCATTACTCAGTGAATTGAAAAATTTCCAAAGTCCAAATGATTTTCACATTACTCGTTTGATCGGAAAATTTTCTAAGCCTGGGAGGGTCGCGCATCACTCGTTGGATCGAAGAATTTTTGGATTTTGACGGATTGGCGCATCGCTCGGTGGATCGGAGAATTTCCAAAGACTGACGGAGTCGCGCATCATCCGTTGAATAAAAAAATTTCTGAAGTCCAACGAGGTCGCGCATCACTCGTAGAATCAAAGAATTTATGAAGTCCGAATGAGTCGCGCATCACTCGTAGGATACGAAGATTTTTAACGTCCGAAAAGGTCGCGCATGACTCGTTGGATCAAAGAATTCGTGAATTCCAAGAGAGTAGCGCATCACTCGTTCGATCGAAGTATTCTCGAAGTCCAAAAAGTTCGCGCATCACTTGTTGGATCGAAGAATTTCCAGAGTCTGACGAAGTCGCGCATCACTCGTTGGATCCGAAGATTTCCAACGTCCGAGAGGGTCGCGCATCACTCGTTGAATCAGAAAATTTTCGAAGTCCGACTAGGTCGCGCATCACTTGTCAGATCGAAGAATCCCCAAAGTCCCAAAGGGTTGCGCATCACTCAATGGATCGAAAAATTCTCAGAGTGCGACGCGGTCGCGCATCACTTGTTACACCGGAAAATTTCCGAAGTCCGAACGAGTCGCGCATCACTCTTTTGATCGAGAACTTTTCAAAGTCCGGAAGGTTCGCGCATCACTCAATGGATCGAAAAATTCCAGGAGTCCGACGGGGTAGCGCATCACTAGTTGCATCAAAATTTCTTCAAAGTCCAAACGAGTCACGCATCACTCGTTGGACGGAAAATTTTCAGAGCCCGGAAGGTTCGCGCATCACTAGTGGGATCGAAGGATTTTCAGATTCCGACGGATTGACACATCGCACGGTGGATCGGAAAATTTCTAAAGACTGACGAAGTCGCGCATCATCCGTTAAATGGAAAATCTCTGAAGTCTGACAGAGTCGCGCATCACTCGTTGGATCCAAAGATTTTCAACGTTCGACGGAGTCGCGCATTACTCGGTGGATCAAAAAATTTCCAAAGTCCAAACGATTCGCACATCACTCGTCAGATCGGAAAATTTTCTGAGCCCGGAAAGGTCGCGCATCACTCTTATGATTGGAAAATTTCCATAGTCTGACGAAGTCACGCATCACTCGTTGGATCAAAGAATTCCCAAAGTCCGACGATGTCGCAAATCACTCGTTGGATACAAAGATTTCTAACGTCCGAAAGGGTCACGCATTACTCGTTGGATCGACAAATTTTCAAAGTCCGACGAGGTCGCGCATCACTTGATCGATCGAAATATTCTCAAAGTCCGAGAAGGGCGCGCATCACTCGTTGGATCGCAAAAATTCGAAAGTCCGAGAGTGTCGCGCATCACTCGTTGAATTAGAAAATTTTCAAAGTCCGGAAAGTTCGCGCGGCACTCAATGGATAGTAGAATTTTAAGAGTCCGACGAGGTAGCGCATCACTCGTTAAATCGGAAAATTTTCGAAGTCCGAACGGGTTTTGCATTACCTCATGGATCAAAAAAATTTCAAAGTCCAAACGAGTCAAAAATCACATGTTGAATTGAAAGATTTTCAACGTCCGACGGAGTCGCGCATTACTCAGTAAATTGAAAAATTTCCAAAGTCCAAACGATTTTCACATCACTCGTTAGATCGGAGAATCTTCTAAGCCTGAGAGGGTCGCGCATCACTCGTTGGATCGAAGAATTTTCGGATTTTGACGGATTGGAGCATCGCTCGGTGGATCGGAAAATTTCCAAAGACTGACGAAGTCGCGCATCATCCGTTGAATGAAAAAATCTCTGAAGTCCAACGAGGTCGCGCATCACTCGTAGAATCAAAGAATTTATGAAGTCCGACTGAGTCGCGCATCACTCGTAGGATACAAAGATTTTTAACGTCCGGAAGGGTCGCGCATCACTCGTTTGATCGAAGTATTCTCAAAGTCCGAAAAGTTCGCGCATCACTTGTTGGATCGAAGAATTTCCGAAGTCCGACGAAGTCGCGCATCACTCGTTGGATCCGAAGATTTCCAACGTCCAAAAGGGTCGCGCATCACTCGTTGGATCGAAAAATTTTCCAGTCCGACGAGGTCGCGCATCACTTGTTGGATCCGAAGATTTTTAACGTCCGAAAGGGTCGCGCATCACTCAATGAATCGAAGTATTTTTAAAGTCCGAAGAGGGCACGCATCACTCGTTGGATCGCAAAAATTCCAAAGTCAAAAGGAGTCGCGCATCACTCGTTGAATACAATGATTTTCAACGTCCGAAAGGGTCGCGCATTACTCGTTGAATGAAAAAATTTTCAGAGTCCGGAAGGGTCGCGCATCACTCAAGGGATCGAGAAATTCCAAAAGTCCGACGAGGTAGCGCATCACCCGTTGAATCAAAAAAATTTTCGAAGTACAAACAGGTTGCGCATCAAACGTTGGATCGAAAAATTTTCCAAGCCTGAAAGGGTCGCGCATCACGCTTATGATCGGAAAACTTCTAAAGTCTAACAAAGTCACGCATCACTTGTTGGATTAGAAAATTTTTAAATTCCGTGAGGGTCGCGCATCACTCAATGGATCGGAAAATTTCAAAGTCCAAACGAGTCGCGAATCACATGTTGAATCAAAAGATTAATAACGTCCGACGGAGTCGCGCATTACTCAGTAAATTGAAAAATTTCCAAAGTCCAAACGATTTGCACATCACTCGTTAGATCAGAAGAATTTCCAAGCCTGAGAGGGTCGCGCATCATTCTGATGATCGGAAAACTAATAAAGTCTGACAAAATCACGCATCACTCGTTAAATCTGGAAATTTTCGAAATCCGAGAGGTTCGCGCATCACTCGTTGGATTAAAAAATTTTCAAAGTCCGACGAGGTCGCGCATCACTCGTTGGATCAGAGAATTTATGAAGTCCGACGGAGTCGCGCATCACTCGTAGGATACAAAGATTTTTAACGTCCGAAAGGGTCGCGCATGACTCGTTGGATCGAAAAATTCATAAAGTCCGAGAGAGTCGCGCATCACTCGTTCGATCGGAGAATTCTCAAAGTCCAAAAAGTTCGCGCATCACTTGTTGGATCCAAAGATTTTCAACGTTCGACGGAGTCGCGCATTACTCGGTGGATCAAAAAATTTCCAAAGTCCAAACGATTCGCACATCACTCGTTAGATCGGAAAATTTTCTAAGCCTGGAAGGGTCGCGCATCACTCTTCTGATCAGAGAACTTTCAAAGTCTGACGAAGTCACTTATCGTTTGTTGGATTTGAGAATTTTCGAAGTCCGAGACGGTCGCGCATCACTTTTCCGATCGAATTATTCTCAAAGTCCGAAAAGGTCAGGCATCACTCGTTGGATCAGAAAATTTTTGAAGTCCGACGAAGTCGCGCATCGCTCGGTGGATCGAGAGATTTCCGAAAACCGACAGAGTCGCGCATCATCCGTTGAATGAAGAAATTTCTGAAGTCCGACAAAGTCGCGCATCACTCGGTAGATCGAAAAATTTTTAAAGTATAGACGACTCGCACATCACTCGTTGGATCTGAAAATTTTCAAAGTCCGAAAGGGACGCGCATCACTCGTTGGATCAAAGAATTCCCAAAGTCCGACGAAGTCGCAAATCACTCGTTGGATACAAAGATTTCTCACGTCCGGAAGGGTCGCGCATCACTCGTTGGATCAAAGAATTCCCAAAGTCCGAGAGTGTCGCGCATCACTCGTTGGATTAGAAAATTTTCGAAGTCCGGAAGGGTCGCGCAGAACTCAATGGATAGTAGAATTTAATGAGTCCGACGAGGTAGCGCATCACTCGTTAAATCGGAAAATTTTCGAAGTCCGAACGGGTTTTGCATTACCTCATGGATCAAAAAATTTTTGAAGTCCAAACGAGTCGCAAATCACATGTGTAATTGAAAGATTTTCAACGTCCGACGGAGTCGCGCATTACTCAGTAAATTGGAAAATTTCCAGAGTTCAAACGATTTTCACATCACTCGTTAGATCGGAAAATTTTCTAAGCCTGAGAGGGTCACGCATCACTCGTTGGATCAAAGAATTTTCGGATTTTGACGGATTGGCGCATCGCTCGGTGGATCGGAAAATTTCCAAAGACTGACGAAGTCGCGCATCATCCGTTGAATAAAAAAATTTCTGAAGTCCAACGAGGTCGCGCATCACTCGTAGAATCAAAGAATTTAAAGAGTCCGAATGAGTCGCGCATCACTCGTAGGATACGAAGATTTTCAACGTCCGAAAAGGTCGCGCATGACTCGTTGGATCAAAGAATTCGTAAAGTCCAAGAGAGTTGCGCATCACTCGTTCGATCGAAGTATTCTCGAAGTCCAAAAAGTTCGCGCATCACTTGTTGGATCGAAGAATTTCCAAAGTCCGACGAAGTCGCGCATCACTCGTTGGATCCGAAGATTTCCAACGTCCGAGAGGGTCGCGCATCACTCGTTGAATCAGAAAATTTTCGAAGTCCGACTAGGTCGCGCATCACTTGTCAGATCGAAAAATCCCCAAAGTCCCGAAGGGTTGCGCATCACTCAATGGATCGAAAAATTCTCAGAGTGCAACGCGGTCGCGCATCACTTGTTACACCGGAAAATTTCCGAAGTCCGAACGAGTCGCGCATCACTCTTTTGATCGAGAACTTTTCAAAGTCCGGAAGGTTCGCGCATCACTCAATGGATCGAAAAATTCCAGGAGTCCGACGGGGTAGCGCATCACTAGTTGCATCAAAATTTCTTCAAAGTCCAAACGAGTCACGCATCACTCGTTGGACAGAAAATTTTCAGAGCCCGGAAGGTTCGCGCATCACTAGTGGGATCGAAGGATTTTCAGATTCCGACGGATTGACACATCGCACGGTGGATCGGAAAATTTCCAAAGACTGACGAAGTCGCGCATCATCCGTTAAATGGAAAATCTCTGAAGTCTGACAGAGTCACGCATCACTCGTTGGATCGAAAGATTTTCAACGTTCGACGGAGTCGCGCATTACTCGGTGGATCAAAAAATTTCCAAAGTCCAAACGATTCGCACATCACTCGTCAGATCGGAAAATTTTCTGAGCCCGGAAAGGTCGCGCATCACTCTTATGATTGGAAAATTTCCATAGTCTGACGAAGTCACGCATCACTCGTTGGATCAAAGAATTCCCAAAGTCCGACGATGTCGCAAATCACTCGTTGGATACAAAGATTTCTAACGTCCGAAAGGGTCACGCATTACTCGTTGGATCGACAAATTTTCAAAGTCCGACGAGGTCGCGCATCACTTGATCGATCGAAATATTCTCAAAGTCCGAGAAGGGCGCGCATCACTCGTTGGATCGCAAAAATTCGAAAGTCCGAGAGTGTCGCGCATCACTCGTTGAATTAGAAAATTTTCAAAGTCCGGAAAGTTCGCGCGGCACTCAATGGATAGTAGAATTTTAAGAGTCCGACGAGGTAGCGCATCACTCGTTGAATCGGAAAATTTTCGAAGTCCGAACGGGTTTTGCATTACCTCATGGATCAAAAAAATTTCAAAGTCCAAACGAGTCAAAAATCACATGTTGAATTGAAAGATTTTCAACGTCCGACGGAGTCGCGCATTACTCAGTAAATTGAAAAATTTCCAAAGTCCAAACGATTTTCACATCACTCGTTAGATCGGAGAATCTTCTAAGCCTGAGAGGGTCGCGCATCACTCGTTGGATCGAAGAATTTTCGGATTTTGACGGATTGGAGCATCGCTCGGTGGATCGGAAAATTTCCAAAGACTGACGAAGTCGCGCATCATCCGTTGAATGAAAAAATCTCTGAAGTCCAACGAGGTCGCGCATCACTCGTAGAATCAAAGAATTTATGAAGTCCGACTGAGTCGCGCATCACTCGTAGGATACAAAGATTTTTAACGTCCGGAAGGGTCGCGCATCACTCGTTTGATCGAAGTATTCTCAAAGTCCGAAAAGTTCGCGCATCACTTGTTGGATCGAAGAATTTCCGAAGTCCGACGAAGTCGCGCATCACTCGTTGGATCCGAAGATTTCCAACGTCCAAAAGGGTCGCGCATCACTCGTTGGATCGAAAAATTTTCCAGTCCGACGAGGTCGCGCATCACTTGTTGGATCCGAAGATTTTTAACGTCCGAAAGGGTCGCGCATCACTCAATGAATCGAAGTATTTTTAAAGTCCGAAGAGGGCACGCATCACTCGTTGGATCGCAAAAATTCCAAAGTCAAAAGGAGTCGCGCATCACTCGTTGAATACAATGATTTTCAACGTCCGAAAGGGTCGCGCATTACTCGTTAAATGAAAAAATTTTCAGAGTCCGGAAGGGTCGCGCATCACTCAAGGGATCGAGAAATTCCAAAAGTCCGACGAGGTAGCGCATCACCCGTTGAATCAAAAAAATTTTCGAAGTACAAACAGGTTGCGCATCATTCGTTGGATCGAAAAATTTTCCAAGCCTGAAAGGGTCGCGCATCACGCTTATGATCGGAAAACTTCTAAAGTCTAACAAAGTCACGCATCACTTGTTGGATTAGAAAATTTTTAAATTCCGTGAGGGTCGCGCATCACTCAATGGATCGGAAAATTTCAAAGTCCAAACGAGTCGCGAATCACATGTTGAATCAAAAGATTAATAACGTCCGACGGAGTCGCGCATTACTCAGTAAATTGAAAAATTTCCAAAGTCCAAACGATTTGCACATCACTCGTTAGATCAGAAGAATTTCCAAGCCTGAGAGGGTCGCGCATCATTCTGATGATCGGAAAACTAATAAAGTCTGACAAAATCACGCATCACTCGTTAAATCTGGAAATTTTCGAAATCCGAGAGGTTCGCGCATCACTCGTTGGATTAAAAAATTTTCAAAGTCCGACGAGGTCGCGCATCACTCGTTGGATCAGAGAATTTATGAAGTCCGACGGAGTCGCGCATCACTCGTAGGATACAAAGATTTTTAACGTCCGAAAGGGTCGCGCATGACTCGTTGGATCGAAAAATTCATAAAGTCCGAGAGAGTCGCGCATCACTCGTTCGATCGGAGAATTCTCAAAGTCCAAAAAGTTCGCGCATCACTTGTTGGATCCAAAGATTTTCAACGTTCGACGGAGTCGCGCATTACTCGGTGGATCAAAAAATTTCCAAAGTCCAAACGATTCGCACATCACTCGTTAGATCGGAAAATTTCCTAAGCCTGGAAGGGTCGCGCATCACTCTTCTGATCAGAGAACTTTCAAAGTCTGACGAAGTCACTTATCGTTTGTTGGATTTGAGAATTTTCGAAGTCCGAGACGGTCGCGCATCACTTTTCCGATCGAATTATTCTCAAAGTCCGAAAAGGTCAGGCATCACTCGTTGGATCAGAAAATTTTTGAAGTCCGACGAAGTCGCGCATCGCTCGGTGGATCGAGAGATTTCCGAAAACCGACAGAGTCGCGCATCATCCGTTGAATGAAGAAATTTCTGAAGTCCGACAAAGTCGCGCATCACTCGGTAGATCGAAAAATTTTTAAAGTATAGACGACTCGCACATCACTCGTTGGATCTGAAAATTTTCAAAGTCCGAAAGGGACGCGCATCACTCGTTGGATCAAAGAATTCCCAAAGTCCGACGAAGTCGCAAATCACTCGTTGGATACAAAGATTTCTCACGTCCGGAAGGGTCGCGCATCACTCGTTGGATCAAAGAATTCCCAAAGTCCGAGAGTGTCGCGCATCACTCGTTGGATTAGAAAATTTTCGAAGTCCGGAAGGGTCGCGCAGAACTCAATGGATAGTAGAATTTAATGAGTCCGACGAGGTAGCGCATCACTCGTTAAATCGGAAAATTTTCAAAGTCCGAACGGGTTTTGCATTACCTCATGGATCAAAAAATTTTTGAAGTCCAAACGAGTCGCAAATCACATGTGTAATTGAAAGATTTTCAACGTCCGACGGAGTCGCGCATTACTCAGTAAATTGGAAAATTTCCAAAGTTCAAACGATTTTCACATCACTCGTTAGATCGAAAAATTTTCTAAGCCTGAGAGGGTCACGCATCACTCGTTGGATCAAAGAATTTTCGGATTTTGACGGATTGGCGCATCGCTCGGTGGATCGGAAAATTTCCAAAGACTGACGAAGTCGCGCATCATCCGTTGAATAAAAAAATTTCTGAAGTCCAACGAGGTCGCGCATCACTCGTAGAATCAAAGAATTTACAGAGTCCGAATGAGTCGCGCATCACTCGTAGGATACGAAGATTTTCAACGTCCGAAAAGGTCGCGCATGACTCGTTGGATCAAAGAATTCGTAAAGTCCAAGAGAGTCGCGCATCACTCGTTCGATCGAAGTATTCTCGAAGTCCAAAAAGTTCGCGCATCACTTGTTGGATCGAAGAATTTCCAAAGTCCGACGAAGTCGCGCATCACTCGTTGGATCCGAAGATTTCCAACGTCCGAGAGGGTCGCGCATCACTCGTTGAATCAGAAAATTTTCGAAGTCCGACTAGGTCGCGCATCACTTGTCAGATCGAAAAATCCCCAAAGTCCCGAAGGGTTGCGCATCACTCAATGGATCGAAAAATTCTCAGAGTGCGACGCGGTCGCGCATCACTTGTTACACCGGAAAATTTCCGAAGTCCGAACGAGTCGCGCATCACTCTTTTGATCGAGAACTTTTCAAAGTCCGGAAGGTTCGCGCATCACTCAATGGATCGAAAAATTCCAGGAGTCCGACGGGGTAGCGCATCACTAGTTGCATCAAAATTTCTTCAAAGTCCAAACGAGTCACGCATCACTCGTTGGACAGAAAATTTTCAGAGCCCGGAAGGTTCGCGCATCACTAGTGGGATCGAAGGATTTTCAGATTCCGACGGATTGACACATCGCACGGTGGATCGGAAAATTTCCAAAGACTGACGAAGTCGCGCATCATCCGTTAAATGGAAAATCTCTGAAGTCTGACAGAGTCGCGCATCACTCGTTGGATCCAAAGATTTTCAACGTTCGACGGAGTCGCGCATTACTCGGTGGATCAAAAAATTTCCAAAGTCCAAACGATTCGCACATCACTCGTCAGATCGGAAAATTTTCTGAGCCCGGAAAGGTCGCGCATCACTCTTATGATTGGAAAATTTCCATAGTCTGACGAAGTCACGCATCACTCGTTGGATCAAAGAATTCCCAAAGTCCGACGATGTCGCGAATCACTCGTTGGATACAAAGATTTCTAACGTCCGAAAGGGTCACGCATTACTCGTTGGATCGACAAATTTTTAAAGTCCGACGAGGTCGCGCATCACTTGATCGATCGAAATATTCTCAAAGTCCGAAAAGGGCGCGCATCACTCGTTGGATCGCAAAAATCCGAAAGTCCGAGAGGGTGGCGCATCACTCGTTGAATTAAAAAATTTTTCAAGTCCGGAAGGGTCGCGCATCACTCAATGGATGGGAAAATTTTGGAAGTCCGACGAGGGCGCGCATCACTTGTTACATTGAAAAATTTATGAAATCCAAACGAGTCGCGCATCACTCGTTAGATCAAAGAATTTCCAAAGTTCGGGAGGTTCGCGCATCACTCAATGTATCAAAGAATTCCAAAAGTCCGACGAGGTAGCGCACCACTCGTTGGATCAGAAAATTTCCAAAGTCTACCGAGTCGCGCATCACTCGTTGGACGGAAATTTCCAGAGCCTGAAAGGGTCGCGCATCACTCGTTGGATCAAAAAATTTTCAGATTACGACGAGGTCGCAAATCACTTGTTCGATCGAAGTATTCTCGAAGTACGGAAAGGAAACACATCAGTCGTTTGATACAAAGATTTTCAACGTCCGAAAGGGTCGCGCATCACTCGTTGAATCAAAAAATTTTCGACGTCCAAACGAATCGCGCATCACTCGTTGTATCTCAAGATTTTCAACGTCTGACGGAGTCGCTCATCACTTGGTGAATCAAAATATTTCTAAAGTCAAAACGATTCGCACACGACTCGTTGGATCGGAAAATTTTCTGAGCCTCGTAGGGTCGCGCATCACTCTTATGATCGGAGAACTTCCAAAGTCTGACGAAGTCACGCATCACTCGTTGGATCTGAGAATTTTCAAATTCCGTGAGGGTCGCGCATCACTTGTTCGATCGAAATATTCTCAAAGTCCGAAAAGGTCGCGCATCACTCGTTGGATCAAAGAATTCCCAATGTCCAACGGAGTCGCGCATCACTCGTTGGATACAAAGATTTCCAACGTCCCAGAGGGTCGCGCATTACTCGTTGGATCAGAAAATTTTCAAAGTCCGACGAGGTCGCGCATTACTAGAGAGATCAAAGTATTCTCAAAGTCCGGAAAGGGCGCGCATCAGTCGTTTGATCAAAGAATTTCCAAAGTTCGACGGAGTCGCGCATCATCCGTTAAATGAAGTAATTTCTAAATTCCGACGGAGTCGCACATCACTCGTTGGATCCGAAGATTTCCAACGTCCGAGAGGGTCGCGCATCACTCGTTGGATGAAAGAATTTTCAAAGTCCGAACGAGTCACGCATCACTCGTTAGATCAAAAACTTTCCAAAGTCCGGGAGGTTCGCGCATCACCTGATGGATCAAGAAATTCCAAAGTCCGACGAAGTCGCGCATCACTCGTTGGATCTGAGAATTTTCGAAGTCCGAGAGGGTCACGCATCACTCGTTCGATCAAAGAATTCCAAAAGTCCGACGAAGTCACGCATCACTCGTTGGATACAAAAATTTTCAATGTCCAAAGAAGTCGCGCATAACTCAGTAATTCGAGAGATTGACAAAGTCCAAACAATTCGCACATCACTCGTTAGATCGGAAAATTTTCGGAGCCTGGAAGGGTCGCGCATCACTCTTATGATCGGAGAACTTTCAAAGTCTGACGAAGTCACTCATCACTTGTTGGATCTGAGAATCTTCAAAGTCCAAACGAGTCACGCATCACTCGTTGGACGGAAAATTTCCAGAGCCCGAAAGGGTCGCGCATCACTCGTTGGATCGAAGAATTTTCGGAATCCGACGAAGTCGCGCATCACTCCTAGGATACAAAGATTTTCAACGTTCGACGGAGTCGCGCATTACTCGGTGGATCCAAAGATTTTCAACGTTTGACGGAGTTGCGCATTACTCGGTAGATCAAAAAATTTTCAAGTCCAAACGATTCGCACATCACTCGTTTAATCGAAAAATTTCCTGAGCCTGAAAGGGTCGCGCATCACTTTTCTGATCAGAGAACTTTAAAAGTCTGACGAAGTCACTCATCACTTGTTGGATCTGAGAATTTTCGGAGTCCGAGAGGGTCGCGCATCACTTGTTCGATCAAAATATTCTCAAATTCCGAAAAGGTAGCGCATCACTCGTTGAATCAAAGAATATTCAAAAACCGACGGAGTCGCGCATCACTCGTTGGATACAAAGATATTCAACGTCCGAGAGGGTCGCGCATCACTCGTTGGATCGAAGTATTCTCAAAGTCCGAAAAGGTCGCGCATCACTCGTTGGATCAAAGAATTCCCAAAGTCCAACGGAGTCTCGCATCACTCGTTGGATACAAAGATTTCCAACGTCCGAGAGGGTTGCGCATTCATCGTTGGATTAAAAAATTTTCAAAGTCTGACGAGGTCGCGCATCACTTGTTCAATCGAAGTATTCTCGAAGTCTGACGAAGTCGCGCATCACTCGGTAGATCAAAAAATTTCTAAAGTATAAACGATGCGCACATGACTCGTTAGATCGGAAAATTTCCCAAGCCCGAAAGGGTCACGCATCACTCTTAAGATTGGAGAACTTTCAAAGTCTGACAAAGTCACGCATCACTTGTTAGATCTAAGAATTTTCGAAGTCCGAGAGGGTCGCGCATCACTCGTTGAATCAAAGAATTTCCAGAGTCCGACGGAGTCGCGCATCACTCGTTGAATACGAAGATTTTCAACGTCCGAAAGGGTCGCGCATCACTCGTTGGATCAAAGAATTTCCGAAGTCTGACGGAGTCGCGCATCACTCGTTGGATACAAAGATTTTCAACGTCCGAGAGGGTCGCGCATCACTCGTTGGATCAAAAAATTTTCAAAGTCCGACGAAGTCGCGCATCACTTTTCGGATCCGAAGATTTTTAACGTCGAAGAGGGTCGCGCATCACTTGATAGATCGGAAAATTCTCAGAGTCAGACGCGGTCGCGCATTACTCTTCAGATTAAAGAATTTCCAAAGTTCAAACGAGTCGCGCATCACTCGTTGGACGTAGAATTTTCAGAGCCCGAAAGAGTCGCGCATCACTTAATAGATCGGAAACTTCTCAGAGTCTGACGAGGTCGCGCATCACTCGTTAGATTGAAGAATTTTCAAAGTCCAAACGAGTCGCGCATCACTCGTTGGATCGAAGAATTTTCGAAGTCTGACGGAGTCGCACATCACTTGTTAGATCCAAAGATTTTCAACGTTCGACGGAGTCGCGCATCACTCGTTGGACGTCAAATTTTCAGAGCCCGAAAGGGTCGCGCATCACTTAATAGATCGGAAACTTCTCAAAGTCTGACGAGGTCGCGCATCACTCGTTAGATTGACGAATCTTCAAAGTCCAAACGAGTCGCGCATCACTCGTTGGATCGAAGAATTTTCGGAATCCGACGGATTGGCGCATCGCTCGGTGGATCGGAAAATTTCCAAAAACTGACGTAGTCGCGCATCATCCGTTGAATGAAAAAATTTCTGAAGTCCGACGAAGTCGCGCATCACTTGTTGGATCCAAAGATTTTTAACGTTCGACGGAGTTGCGCATAACTCGGTAGATCAAAAAATTTTCAAGTCCAAACGATTCGCACATCACTCGTTGATTCGAAAAATTTTTTGAGCCTGGAAGGGTCGCGCATCACTTTTCTGATCAGAGAACTTTTAAAGTCTGACGAAGTCACTTATCACTTGTTGGATCTGAGAATTTTCGGAGTCCGAGAGGGTCGCGCATCACTTGTTCGATCAAAATATTCTTAAAGTCCGAAAAGGTAGCGCATCACTCGTTGAATCAAAGAATTTCCAAAGTCCGACGGAGTCGCGCATCACTCGTTGGATACAAAGATTTCCAACGTCCGATGGAGTCGCGCATCACTTTTTGGATCCGAAGATTTTCAACGTCCGAAAGGGTCGCGCATCACTCGTTGGATCGAAGTATTTTCAAAGTCCGAAAAGGGCGCGCATAACTCGTTGAATCAAAGAATTTTCAAAGTCCGACGGAGTCGCGCATCACTCGTTGGATCAAAAAATTTTCAAAGTCCGACGAAGTCGCGCATCACTTTTTGGATCCGAAGATTTTCAACGTCCGAGAGGGTCGCGCATCACTCGTTGGATCGAAGTATTCTCAAAGTCCGAGAAGGGCGCGCATCACTCGTTGGATTAAAGAATTCATAAAGTCCGACGGAGTCGCGCATCACTCGTAGGATACAAAGATTCTCATCGTCCGAGAGGGTTGCGCACTCATCGTTGGATGAAAAAATTTTCAAAGTCCGACGAGGTCGCGCATCACTTGTTTGATCGAAATCTCCTCAAAGTCCAAACAAGTTGCGCATCACTCGTTGGATCTCAAGATTTTCAACGTCCGACGAAGTCGCGCATCACTAGTTGGATACAAAGATTTTCAACGTCCGAAAGAGTCGCGCATCACTCGTTTCATCGGAAAATTTTGAAAAACCGACGCGGTCACGCTTCACTCGTTCGATCGGAGTATTCTCAAAGTCCGAGAAGGGCGGGCATCACTCGTTGGATCGCAGTATTTCCAAAGTCCGGAGAAGTCGCGCATCACTCGTTGGATCGAAGAATTTTCGGACTCCGACGAAGTCGCGCATCACTCTCTGGATACAAAGATTTCCAACGTCCGAGAGGGTCACGCATCACTTGTTGGAATAGAAAATTTCAAAATCCGACGAGGTAGCGCATCACTTGTTGAATCAGAAAATTTTCGAAGTCTGAACGAGTCGCGCATCACTTGTTGAATCTGAGAATTTTCAACGTTCGACGGAGTCGCGCATCACTCGGTCAATCGAAAGATTCTCAAAGTCCAAACGATTCGCACATCACTTGTTAGATCGGAGAATTTTCTAAGCCTCGAAGGATCGCGCATCACTCTTATGATCAGAGAACTTTCAAAGTCTGACGAAGTCGTGCATCACTCGTTGGATACAATGATTTTCAACTTCCCTGAAGGTCGCGCATTACTCGTGGGATTAGAAAATTTTCAAAGTCCGGAAGAGTCGCGCATCACTTGATGGTTCGAAAAATTTCAAAAGTCCGAACGGGTTGCGCATCACTCGTTGGATCAAAAAACTTAGAAAGTCCAGACGAGTCGGGCATCACTCGTTGGATCCGAAGATTTTCAACTTTTGAGAGGGTTACGCATCACTCGTTGGATCAAAAAATTCTCAGAGTGCGACCAGGTCGCGAATCGCTCGTTACATTGAAAAATTCCCAAAGTCCGACGAAGTCGCGCATCACTCGGTGAATCGAAGAATTTTCGGAATCCGAAGTAGTCGATCATCACTTGTTGAATACAAAAATTTCCAACGTCCGAGAGGGTCGCGCATCACTCGTTGGATACAAAGATTTCCAATGTCCGAGAGGGTCGCGCATCACTCGTTGGATACAAAGATTTCCAACGTCCGAAAGGGTCGCGCATTACTCGTTTCATCGGAATATTTTTGAAAACCGACGAGGTCGCGCATCACTTGTTCGATCGAAGTATTCTCAAAGTCCGAAGAGAGCGCGCATCACTCGTTGGATCGAAGAATTTCCGAAGTCCAAACAAGTCGCGCATCTTTCAATAGATCAAAAAATTTCAAAGGTCTTACGAGGTAGCGCATCACTCGTTCAATCAAGATATTTCCAAAGTCCGAGAGAGTCGCGCATCACTCGTTGGATACAAAGATTTTTAACGTCCGAGAGGATCGCGCCTCACTTGTTGGATTAGGAAATTTACAAAATCCGGAGGGGTCACGCATCACTTAATGGATCGAAAAATTTCAAAAGTCCGACGAGGTAGCGCATAACTCGTTGGATCGAAGAATTGTTGAAGTCCGAACGGGTTGCGCATCACTCGTTAGATCAAAAGATTCTCGAAGTCCAAACGAGTCGCGCATCACTCGTTGGATCCGAAAATTTTCAACATTCGACGGAGTCGCGCATCACTCGGTCAATCGAAAAATTTCCAAAGTCCAAACGATTCGTACATCACTCGTTAGATCGAAAAATTTCCTGAGTCCGAAAGGGTTGCGTATCGCTTGTTCGATCGGAGTATTCTCAAAGTTCAAAAAGGTCGAGCATCACTCGTTGGATCGAAGAATTTCCAAAGTCCGACGGAATCGCGATTTACTCGTTGGATCCAAAAATTTCCAAAATTCATGGAAGTGGCGCATCACTCGTATGATCAGAAGATTGACAAAGTCCGGAAGGATCACGCATCGCTCGTGGAATTGAAGTAATCCCTAAGTCCGGAAAGGTCGCGCATTACTCGGTGAATGGAAAAATTTCTGAAGTCCGACAAGGTCGCGCATCACTCAATGGATCAAAAAATTTCAAAAGTCCGACGAGGTAGCGCATCACTCGTTGAGTCAAAAAATTTCCTGAGGCCGAAAGGGTCGCGCATCGCTTGTTCGATCGAAGTATTCTTAAAGTCCAAAAAGGTCGAGCATCACTCGTTGAACCGAAGAATTTCCAAAGTCCGACGGAATCGCGATTCACTCGTTGGATCCAAAAATTTCCAAAATTCATGAAAGTGGCGCATCACTCGTATGATTAGAAGATTAACAAAGTCCGGATGGGTCACGCATCACTCGTGGAATTGAAGTAATCCCTAAGTCCGGAAAGGTCGCGCATTACTCGGTGGATGGAAAAATTACTAAAGTCCGACAAGGTCGCGCATCACTCAATGGATCGAAAAAATTTCGAAGACCGACGAGGTCGCGCATCACTCGTTGGATCGAAAAATTCTCAAAGTCCGGAAGGGTCGCGGATGACTCAATGGATCAAAGAATTTCGAAAGTCCGACGAGGTAGCGCATCACTCGTTGGATACGAAGATTTTCAACGTTCGAACGAGTCGCGCATCACTCGGTAAATCGAAAAATTTCCAAAGTCCAAACGAGTCGCGAATCACTCGTTGGATCGAAGAATTTTCGGAATCCGATGGAGTCGCGCATCGTTCGGTGGATCGGAAAATTTCCAAAGACCGACAGAGTGGCGCATCATCCATTGAATGAGAAAATTTCTGAAGTCCGACGAAGTCGCGCATCACTTGATGGATCCGAAGATTTTCAACGTCCGATGGAGTCGCGCATCACTCGGTGAATTAAGAAATTTTCTAAGCCTGGAAGGGTCGCGCATAACTCTCATGATCGAAGAAGTTTGAAAGTCTGACAGAGTCACGCATCACTTGTTGGATCTGAAAATTATCAAAGTCCGAGAGGGTCGCGCATCACTTGTTCGATCGGAATATTCTCAGATACCGAAAAGGTCGCGCATCACTCATTGGATCAAAGAATTTCCAAAGTCCGACGGAGTCGCGCATCTCTCGTTGAATACAAAGATTTTCAACGTCCGAAAGGGTCGCGCATCACTCGTTAGATCAAAAAATTTTCAAAAATCGGAGGGGTTACGCATTACTTAATGGATCGAATAATTTCAAAAGTCCGACGAGGTAGCGCATCACTCGTTAAATCAACAAATTTTTGAAGTCCGAACGAGTTGCGCATCACTCGTTGAATACAAAGATTTTCAACGTCCGAAAGGGTCGCGCATCACTCGTTGGATCAAAAAATTTTCAAAGTCCGACAAGGTCGCGCATCACTCAATGGATCGGAAAATTTATTAAGGCCGACGAAGTCCCGCATCACTCTTCGGATCCAAAGATTTTCAACGTTCAAAAGAGTCGCGCATCACTCGTCAGATGAGAAAACTATCGATGTCTGGTAGAGTCGCGCATCACTCAATAAATCGAAAAATTCTCAGAGTGCGACGAGGTCGCGCATCACTTGTTACATCGAAAAATTTCCGAAGTCCGAACGATTCGCGCATTACTTGTTCGATCGAAGTATTCTCAAAGTCCGAAAGGTAGCGCATCACTCGTTCAATCAAAAAATTTCCTGAGGCCGAAAGGGTCGCGCATCGCTTGTTTAATCGAAGTATTTTTAAAGTCCAAAAAGGTCGAGCATCACTCGTTGAATCGAAGAATTTCCAAAGTCCGACGGAATCGCGATTTACTCGTTGGATCCAAAAATTTCCAGAATTCATGAAAGTGGCGCATCACTCGTATGATTAGAAGATTAACAAAGTCCGGAAGGGTCACGCATCACTCGTGGAATTGGAGTAATCCCTAAGTCCGGAAAGGTCGCGCATTACCCGGTGGATGGAAAAATTACTAAAGTCCGAAAAGGTCGCGCATCACTCAATGGATCGGAAAAATTTCGAAGACCGACGAGGTCGCGCATCACTCGTTGGATCGAAAAATTCTCAAAGTCCGGAAGGGTCGCGGATGACTCAATGGATCCAAAAATTCTCAAAGTGCGACGAGGTCGCGCATCACTTGTTACATCAGAAATTTTCAAAGTCCGAACGAGTCGCGAATTACTCGTTGGATCGAAAAATTTCCAAAGTCCGGAAAGTTCGCGCATCACTCAATGGATCAAAGAATTTCGAAGTCCGACGAGGTAGCGCATCACTCGTTGGATACGAGGATTTTCAACGTCCGAACGAGTCGCGCATCACTCGGTAAATCGGGAAAATTCCAATGTTAGAACGATTCGCACATCACTCGTTAGATCGGAGAATTTTCTAGGCCTGAGAGGGTCGCGCATCACTCTGATAATTAGAGAACTTTTGAAGTCTGACGAAGTCACGCATCACTCTTCGGATCCAAAGATTTTCAACGTCCAGAAGAGTCGCGCATCACTCGTTAGATGAGAAAGCTATCAATGTCCGGAAGGGTCGCGCCTCACTCAATGAATCGGAAAATTCTCAGAGTGCGACGAGGTCGCGTATCACTTGTTACATCGGAAAATTTCCGGAATCTGAACGATCCGCGCATTACTTGTTCGATCGAAGTATTCTCAAAGTCCGAAAGGTCGCGCATCACTCGTTCGATCAAAGAATTTCTGAAGTCCGACGGAGTCGCGCATCACTCGTTGAATGAGAAGATTTTCAACGTCCGAAGAAGTCGCGCATCACTCGGTAAATCGAGAAATTTCCAAAGTCCAAACGATTCGCACATCACTCGTTAGATCGGAGAATTTTCTAGGCCTGAGAGGGTCACGCATCACTCTGATAATTGAAGAACTTTTGAAGTCTGACGAAGTCACGCATCACTCGTTGGATCTGAAAATTTCCAAAGTCCGGTAGGGTCGCGCATCACTTGTTCGATCAAAGTATACTCGAAGTCCGAAAAGGTCACGCATGACTCGTTGGATCGAAGAATTTCCAAAGTCCGACGAAGTCGCCCATCACTCGTTGGATCCGTAGATTTTCAACGTCTGGAAGAGTCGCGAATCACTCAATGGATCGAAAAATTCTTAGATTGCGATGACGTCGCGCATCACTTGAAACATCGAAAAATTTCCAGAGTCCGACGACGTCGCGAATCACTATATGGATCGAAAAATTTCCAATGTCCGACGAAGTCGCGCATCACTTTCCGGATCCCAAGATTTTTGACATCCAAAAGAGTCGCGCATCACTCGTTGGATTTAGGAATTTTCAAAGTCCGAAAGGGTCGCTCATCACTCAATGGATCATAGAATTCCAAAAGTCCGACGAGGTAGCGCATTACTCGTTGAATCAGAAAATTTTCAAAATCTGAACGGGTTGCGCATCGACCGTTGAATCAAATAATTTTTGAAGTCCAAACGAGTCGCGCATCACTTGTTGGATCTGAAGATTTTCAACGTCCGACGGAGTCACGCATCACTCAATAAATCGAGAAATTTCCTAAGTCCAAACGATTCGCACATCACTTGTTCGATCGAAGTATTCCCAAAGTCCAAAAAGGTCACGCATCACTCGTTGAATCAAAAAATTTTGAAAGACCGACGAGGTCGCGCATCACTCAATGGATCGAAAAATTATCAGAGTGCGACGAAGTCGCGCATCACTTGTTACATCGAAGTATTTTCAAAGTCCGAATGGTCGCGCATTACTCGCTAGATCGAAGAATTTCCAATGTCCGACGGAGTCGCGCATCACTCGTTGAATACAAAGATTTCAAACGTCCGAAAGAATCGCGCATCACTCGTTGGATCACAAAATTCTCAAAGTCCGACGAAGTCGCGCATTGCTCTTCGGATCCAAAGATTTTCAACGTCCAAAAGGGTCGCGCATTACTCGTTGGATGAGTAAATTATCAATGTCCGGAAGGGTTTCGCATCACTCAATGGATCGAAAAATTCTCGGAGTGCTTCGAGGTCGCGCATCACTTGTTACATCAAAAAATTTCCAAAGTCCGAACGAGTCACGCAACACTTGTTCGATCGAAGTATTTTCAACGTCCGGAGAGGTCGCGCCTCACTCGGTAAATCGGAAAATTTCCAACGTCCAAACGATTCGCACATCACTCGGTAGATCGGAGAATTTTCTAGGCTTGGAAGGGTCGCGCATCACTCTCATAATTGAAGAACTTTTGAGGTCGGACGAAGTCGCGCATCACTCGTTGGATACAAAGATTTCCAACGTCCGAGAGGGTCGTGCATCACTCGTTGGTTCGGAAAATTCTCAAAGTCCGACGAGGTCGCGCATCACGCGATGGATCGGAAAATTTCCGGAGTCCGACGAAGTCGCGCATCACTTTTCGGATCCAAAGATTTTCAACGTCCAAAAAGGTCGCGCATTACTCGTCGGATTAAAAAATTATCAATGTCCGGAAGGGTCGTGCATCACTCAATGGATCGGAAACTTCTCAGAGTGCTTCGAGGTCGCGCATCACTCCTTACATCAAAAAATTCCCAAAGTCCGACGAAGTCGCGCATCATTCGTTGGATACAAAGATTTCCAACGTCCGAAGAAGTTGCGCATTACTCGGTAAATCGGAAAATTTCTAAAGTCCAAACGATTTGCACATCACGCGTTAGATCGAAGAATTTTTTAGGTCTGAAAGGGTCGCGCATCATTCTCATAATTGGAGAACTTTTGAAGTCTAAAGGAGTCACGCATCACTCGTTGGATCTGAAAAGTTTCAAAGTCCGGCAGGGTCGCGCATCACTCGTTCGATCGAAGTGTACTCAAAGTCTGAAAAGTTCGCGCATGACTCGTTGGATTGGAAAATTTCCAAAGTCCGACGGAGTCGCCCATCACTCGTTTGTTCCGTTGATTTTCGACGTTCGAGAGTTTCGCGCATCACTCGGTGAATGGAAAAATTTCTGAAGTCCGACGGAGTGGCGCATCACTTGTTTAATACGAAGAATTTTAACGTCCGGAAAGGTCGCGCATCACTCGTTAGATCGAAAGATTTTCAAAGTCCAAACGAGTCGCGCTCCACTCGTTGGATCCGAAAATTTTCAACGTCCGACGAAGTCGCGCATCACTCGGTCAATCGAAAAATTTCCAAAGTCCAAACGATTAGCACATCACTCGTTAGATCAAAAAATTTCCTGAGTCCGAAAGGGTCGCGCATCGCTTGTTCGATTGAAGTATTCTCAAAGTCCAAAAAGGTCGAGCATCACTCGTTGGATCGAAGAATTCTCAAAGTCCGACGAAATCGCGATTCACTCGTTGGATCCGAAAATTTCCACAATTCATGAAAGTGGCACATCACTCGTATGATCAGAAGATTTACAAAGTCCGAAAGAGTCACGCATCACTCGTGGAATTAAAGTAATTCCTAAGTCCGGAAAGGTCGCGCATTACTCGGTGAATGAAAAAATTTCTAAAGTCCGACAAGGTCGCGCATAACTCAATGGATCGGAAAATTTACGAAGGCCGACGAAGTCGCGCATCACTCTTCGGATCCCAAGATTTTCAACGTCCAAAAGGGTCGCGCATCACTCGTTGGATTAGGAAATTATCAATGTCCGGAAGGGTCGCGAATCACTCAATGAATCAAAAAATTCTCATAGTTCTTCGAAGTCGCGCATCACTTGTTACATTAAAAAATTTCCGAATTCCGAACGAGTCGCGCAACACTTGTTCGATCAAAGTATTTTCAACGTCCGGAAAAGTCGCGCCTCACTCGGTAAATCGGAAAATTTCCAAAGTCCAAACGATTCGCACATCACTCGTTAGATCGGAGAATTTTTCAAACCTGGAAAGGTCGCGCATCACTCTCATAATTGAGGAACTTTTAAGGTCTGACAAAGTCGCGCATCACTCGTTGGATACAAAGATTTCCAACGTCCGAAAAGTTCGCGCATGACTCGTTGGATTGGAAAATTTTCACAGTCCGACGAAGTCGCGCATCACTTTTCGGATCTAAAGATTTCCAACGTCCAGAAGGGTCGCGCATCACTCGTTAGATTCAAAAATTTTCAGAGTCCGGAAGGGTCGCGCATCACTCAATAGACTGAAGAATTTTCAAAGTCCGACGAGGTCGCGCACCACTCGTTGGATCGAGAAATTTCCGAAGTCTGACGAAGTCGCGCATCACTCGTTGGGTCTAGGAATTTTCGAAGTCCGAAAGGGTCGCGCAACACTCGTTGGATTGGAGTATTCTCGAAAACCGAAAAGGTCGCGCATCACTCCTTTAATCGGAGAACTTTCAAAGTCCGGAAGGGTCGCGCATAACTCGTTGGATCGAAGTATTTCCGAATCCAGAGAAGGTGGCGCATCACTCGTTGGATCGAATAATTTCTCAAGTTCGACGAAGTCGCGCATCACTCGTTGGATTGAAAAATTCACAAAGTCCGACGAGGTCGCGCATCACTCGTTGGATCTGAAAATTTTCAAAGTCTAGGAGAGTCGCGCATTTTTCGTTGGATCAATGAATTTTTAAAGTCCGACAACGTCTCGTATTACTTGTATGATTGGTGGATTTTCAAAGTCTGAAAGGGTCACGCATCACTCGTTGGATCGAAAAATTCACAATCTCCAGAAGTGTCGCGCATCCCTCGTTGAATCAAAGAATTTTTGAAGTTCGACGAGGTCGCGCTTCACTCGTTGGATGAAAGGATTTTGAAAGTCCGAACGATTCGCGCATTACTTGTTTGATCGAAGTATTCTCAAAGTCCGACGAGGTCGCGCATCACTCGTTGGATTGGGAGATTTTCAAAGTCCGACGAGGTAGCGCATCACTTGTTAAATGATGAAATTTTGAAAATCCGACAAACTCGCGCATCACTTGTTGGATCTGAAAATTTTCAGAGTCCGAGAGAGTCGCGCATTACTCGTTGAATGAGAAAATTTCCAAAATTCGGAAGAGTAGCGCGTCCTTCGTTGAATTAAAAAATTCCCAAAGTCCGACGACGTCGCGCATCACTCGTATGATCAAAAATTTCCAAAGTCCGAAAGGGTCGCGCATCACTCGTTGGATCGAAAAATTTTCAAATACTAGAAGGGTCGCGCATCACTTGTTGAATAAAAAAATTTCCAAAGTCCGACGAAGTCGCGCATCACTTGTTGGATCAGAGAATTTCCAAAGTCCGAAGGAGTCGCGCATTACTCTCCGGATCCAAAGATTTCCAACGTCCAAAATGGTCGCGCATCACTCGTTGGATTAAAAAATTTCCAAAGTCCGAAAGGGTCGTGCATCACTCAATAGACCGAAGAATTCTCAAAGTCTGACGAGGTCGCGCACCACTCGTTGGATCGAGGAATTTTCAAAGTCTGACGAAGTCGCGCATCACTCGTTGGATCGAAGGATTTCCAAAGTCCGACGGAGTCGCGCATTACTCGGTGAATTAAGAAATCTTCGAAGTCCGACGAGGTCGCGCATCACTCAATGGATCAAGAGATTTTCAACGTCCAAGAGGGTCGCGCATCACTCGTTGGATCGAAGTATCTTCAAAAGCCGAAAGGGTCGCGCATCACTCGTTGGATCGAAGGATTTTCAAAGTCCGACGGAGTCGCGCATCACTCGTTGGTTCAAGAAATTTTCAAAGTCTGAGGAGGTCGGGCATTAATCGTTGGATCGGAAAGGTTCCTGGATTCAAAAGAATCGCGCATCACTCAATAGATCAAAGGATTTTTCAAGTCCAAACGAGTCGCGCAACACTCAAAGGATCGGAAAATTTCCTAAGCTCGGAAGGGTCGCGCATCATTCGTTAGATCGATGAATTTCCTCAGTTCGACGAAGTCACGCATCACTCGTTGGGTCTGGAAATCCTCAAAAACCGAAAAGGTCGCGCATCACGTGTTGGATCAGAGGATTTTCGAAGTCCGACGAAGTCACGCATCACTTGTTAGATCCAAAGATTTCCGATGTCTGAAAGGGTCGCGCATCACTCTTATGATCGGAGAACTTTCAAAGTCCGGTAGAGTCTTGTATCACTCGTTGGATCAAGGTATTTCCGGAATCTGGGAGGGTGGCGCATCATTCGTTATATTAAAGGATTTTCAAAGTCCGACGGAGACGCGAATCACTTGTTTGATCTAAAAATTTTCAGAGTCAGAGAAAGTTGCGCATTACTCGTTGGATCAATGAATTTTCAGAGTCCAGAAGGATCTCGCATCACCTGTTGGATCGACGGATTTCCAAAGTCCGACGAGGTCGCGCATCACTCGTTAGATCATGAAATTTCCAATATTCGAAAGAGTGGCGCATCAATCGTTGAATCATGAATTTTCAAAGTCCAAACGAGTCGCGCATCACTCGTCAGATCGGAAAATTTTCCGAACCCGAAAGAGTCGCGCAACGCTCTTATGATCGAAAAACTTTGAAAGTCCGGGAGGGTCATGCATCACTCGTTGGATCGAAGTATTTCCGCAGTCCGAAAGGGTGGCGCATCACTCGTTGGATCGCAGGATCTCCAAAGTCCGACGAGGTAGCACATTACTCGTTAGATGATAAAATTTTCATATTCCGACGAAGTCGCGCATCACTTCTTAGATCTGAAACTTTTCAGATTCGGTAAGCGTCGCGCATTACTCGTTGGATCAATGAATCTTCGGAGTCCAAAAGGGTCGCGCATCACTCGTTAGATCGAAGTATTTTCGGAATCCGGAAGGAACTCGCATCACTCGTTGGATCGAAAAATTTTCGAAATCCGGAAGGGTCGCGCATCACTTGATAGATCGAAAAATTTCCAAAGTCCGACGAGGTAGCGTATCACTCGTTGGATCGGAAAATTTCCTAAGCCTGAAAGTGTCGCGCGGCACTCTCATGATCAGAGAAGTTCCAAAGTTCGGAAGGGTCGCGCATCACTCGTTGGATCAAGAAATCTTCAAGGTCCGACGAAGTCGCGCGAAGCTCGTTGGATCGAAGGATTTCCAAATACCGACGAAGTCGCGCATCACTCGTTTGATTCAAAGATTTTCAACGTGCAAAAGGGTCGCGCATCACTTTCATGATCGAAGAACTTCAAAAGTCCGAAAGGGTCGCGCATCACTCCTTAGATCGGAGTATTTCCAAAGTCTGGAAGGGTGGCGCATCACTCGTTGGATCGAAGGATTTCCAAAGACCGACGAGGTCGCGCATCACTCGTTGGATTGGGAGATTTTCAAAGTCCGACGAGGTAGCGCATCACTTGTTAAATGATGAAATTTAAAAAATCCGACAAACTCGCGCATCACTTGTCGGATCTGAAAATTTTCGAAATCCGAGAGAGTCGCGCATTACTCGTTGAATGAGAAAAATTCCAAAATTCGAAAGAGTGGCGCGTCCTTCGTTGAATTGAAAAATTTCCAAATTCCGACGACGTCGCGCATCACTCGTATGATCAAAAATTTTCAAAGTCCGAAAGGGTCGCGCATCACTTGTTGGATCGAAAAGTTTTCAAATACCAGAAGGGTCGCGCATCACTTGTTGAATAAAAAAATTTCTAAAGTCTGACGAAGTCGCGCATCACTCGTTGGATCAAGAGATTCCCTACGTCCAAGAGGGTCGCGCATCGCTCATTGGATCGAAGTATTTTCAAAGTCCGAAAGGGTCGCGCATCACTCGTTGGATCGTGATATTTCCAAAGTCCGAAGGAGTCGCCCATTACTCGGTGAGTCACGAAATTTTTAAAGTCCAAACGAGTCGCGGATCACTCATTAGTTCAGAATATTCCCAAGGTCCGAAAGGTTAGCGCATCACTTGTTCGATCGAAAATTTTCAAACTCCAGAAGGGTCGCGTATCACTCGTTGGATCATAAATTCCCAAAGTCTGGAAGGGTCAAGAATCACTCGTTGGTTCGAAAAATTTCCGAAGTCCGACGAGGTCGCGCATCACTCGTTAGATCAGGAAATTTCTAATATGCAAAAGAGTGGCGCATCAATCGTTGGATCATGAATTTTCAAAGTCCAAACGAGTCGCGCATCGCTTTTATGATCGGAAAACTTTTCAAGTCCGGAAGGGTCTTGCATCACTCGTTGGATCGAAATATTTTGAAAGTTCGAACAAGTCGCGCATCAGTCGTTGGATCGAAAAATTTCCAAAGTCCGTGAGAGTCGCCTATCACTCGTCGGATCGGAATATTTTCAGAGTCCGGAAGGGTCGCGCATCACTCGTTCTATCAAGAACTTCTCAAAGTCCGACGGAGTTGCGCGTCACTTGTTGGATCGGAAAATTTTCGAAGTCCGACAGGGTCGCGCATTACTCGTTAGATCATCAAATCCCTAAAGTCCGACTGGGTTGCGCATCACTCGTTGGATGAAAAAATCTTTAATGTCCCTAAGAGTCGCGTATCACTCGTTAGATCGAAAAGTTGTCAAACTCCGAATGGGTCGCTTACTTTCCGTCAAATCGAAAATATTTCCACAGTCCGGAAGAGTCGCGCATCACGCGTTGGCTCGAAAGATTCTCAAAGTCCGAGAAAGTGGCGCATCCCTCGTTGGATCGAGAAATTTTCTCAGTCCGAGAAAGTGGCGCATTCCTCGTTGGATCGAGAAATTTTCTTAGTCCGAAAGAGTCGCGCATTACTCGTTGGATTGGGAAATTTCCAAAGCTCAAAAGAGTCGCGCATGACTCGTTCAATCGACAAATTCCCAAAGTTCGAAAGAGTGGCGCATTCCTCGTTGGATCACAAAATTTCTAAAGTTCGAAAGGGTCGTGCATCACTCGTTAGATCGAAAAATCTTCAAATTCCGACGAAGTCGCGCATCATTCGTTGGATCGAAAAGTTTCTATAGTCTGAAAGAGTGGCGCATTACTCGGTGAATCGACAAATTTCGAAGGTCCGACGGAGTCGCGCATCACTCGTTTCATCGAAATCTTTTCAAAGTTCGACGGAGTCATGCATCACTCGTGAGATCGAAAAATTTTCAAAATTCGAAAGAGTGGCGCATCCCTCGTTGGATCAAAAAATTTTCAGATTCCGAAAAAGTCGCGCGTCACTCGTTGGATCGAAAAATTTCACAAGTCCGAAAGAGTTGCGCATCACTCGTTGGATTGGAAAATTTCCGAAGTCCGAAAGAGTCGCGCATCACGCGTTGACTCGAACGATTTTCAAAGTCCGAAAAGGTCGCGCATTACTCGTTGGATTGAAAATATTCTCAAATTCCGAGATGGTCATGCATCACTCGTGAGATCGAAAAATTTCCAAAATCTGAACGGGTCGCGCATTACTCGTTGAATCGAAAATATTTCCAAAGTCCGAAAGAGTCGCGCATCACTCAGTGGATCGAAAAATTTTCAAAGTCCGAAATAGTCGCGCATCACTCGTCTGAACTTCTGTTTTCAGCTCATGTTCGTTCAGCGCATCCTGAAGCCAAAGATTACAAGCCGCAACCTCTGTATTTACAAAATGTTTCCAATTATTCACCTAACAGACGCAGGATTCTGGACATTGCAATTCCGACGCAACGTTTGAATTTTGACGAATTTCGAGAAGCTTTTTTAAAAGACAATGAGACCTTTCAGATCACTCAATAAAAGTCAGTAGTGACTGCTGTCAACGACTCAGACAGGTATCAACAATGATTTATGCATTTTTATGATGTTTATGTTTCATATAACCTCTCAGAAATGATGAATCACGAAAACTTTCTTGCTCGCTGTCATAGTGCTAAAAGATAAATTTTTCCGGAATACCAGTTAGAAATTCTTGAGCTATGCACTAATGATGTGGGAAAAGAAAGGTTAATTGTTTTTTTAAGTTCATACTTCTCATCAGAAATTGTTCCTTGTCGTTCGAAATCCGTATTCTCTCACTTCTATTCTGAATTATTCTCTCCATTATTTTTTTTTTGTTTCCATGTAGTACTTTTTTTGTCCTGATATAGTTGTCAAGAAATTGAAAACCCACAAGATAGGCTGTTGAGACTGGAGAAGGAGAATGAGCTATTAAGAAAGCCCAATCGAACTTTGCGTCATAACAACCAAGAATAAGTTCGTTCCTTGAAAATTGAAAACTCAGCTCTGAGAAAGGATGTGAAGCGTCTGAAGACAAAAAAATATTTGTATGGGAAAGTCTAGGATATAATGAAACCTGTATTCACGTCAAAGCAGATGGATAAAATACTGAATCCAAAGAAGAAATACGTACACTGGGACGTTGAAGATATTTCTCGAGCAATAACTCTCAAAAGCGCCAGTGGCCAGGCGTATAGGCTTGTGCGGAAAATGAATTACCCTTTGCCTGGGACAACGTGTTCGAGAAAATGGGTATCATGCATGAATATGGGCGAAGGTATTCTGAAAGATGTACTAAGCATGATGAAAGTCGAAGTATCGGTATTACCTGTTCGTGAGAAATTGGTTATTCTAAGTTTGGATGAAATGTATCTATCTTCCAAAATTGAAATAGATAAGAAATTTGAACAAATTGTTGGTCCACACAAAACTGCCCCGGTCTTTATTGCAAGGAGACTTTTTTCAAACTGGAAACAGCCGATATTTCATAAATACGACCAACCTTTGACATCAGAAATCCTTGATGATATCATTGTTGCACTTTGGGATGCTGGATATACAGTGATTGCCATAGTTACCGACTTTGGAGGTCACAACCCGCGAGTATTCAAGGATAACATAGGCTGTGATGTGAAGGAAGGCGAACGATGTTTTTTCATACACCCTTGTAATAAAGCATAAAAGATATTCGTTTTTGCAGACGTGCCTCATCTAATTAAATTATTCCGAAATCATTATCTAGATGAAGGTTACGAATACTGTGAACTTGGTCTCGACGGTAGCGTTGTGACAAAAATCATAAATAAGGAGCTTATCAACGAGCTCTTGGTACTCAATGAGCATGACGAGTTGAAGATAGCATTCAAGGTAACTCGTGATCAACTAGAAATCTGCAACGCTAAGAGGCAAAAAGTTTTTCCCGCCACTAAACCCTTCTCTTAAAGTACTTCACGGGCTATGAAGTGAGCCGGTGAAGCTAATCTGCTGAAATATAAAGACTGGGAGAAAGCAGCTGAGATTTTTGAGTTATTTAACGACTGGTTCGACGTTTTTGACAGCAAACTCGTACATGGATATAAATTTGGACAACAACCATATGGGACAAATTTAGACCAGCAAAATAGCATTTTGGATAGAGTTACTAAATGGAAGGCAAACCAAATTAAGACCCTTCCAGAAGGGTATCATTTTCAATAACATGGCTCTGGAACTCTTGTTACCATACCTGCAGTCCACTTTCAGCACTCCTGCGTTTAAAATAGAATATTTTTTGACGAACAGACTGAATCGAGACTGTTTAGAAAATCTTTTTGCCATTCTTAGAGCCATGGGCAGAACAAATGACCTTCCCTCGGCTCTAGATTTCCAGTACCGTTTGAAGTAGTATACACTTGGGAAATATGCTGAGATATTTCTCTCAAAATCGAAGAATGCCCAAAATGATAACGATAAATCTCTGATGGCCGTGGACCGTGAAAGTTTGGTAACAACTGGAGAAAATGTTGATACGCGTTCGATAGATTTCACCAACATCCCGTTCGAAGATGGTGATCAGATCACCTTGGATATCAACAACGGCTCGGAAAATGATGATTCATCCGAAATCATGAAAGATATCGGCATGGAAGACTTCGATGATTAGAAAGAAAGACTCGGTACGAAGTGAATCACAATATTTCAATAGTACCTAATTGTAATTGTAAATCTAAATAATAATTGTACATAAAAATCGTCCGTATCTCAGATCTGTTACTGTGGAAAATGATCAATTTCATGCTACTTATTATTTTGGTGAATATGGAGAAAGTCTCATACGATTCCATGTGATTTTTATAGAGAACATGATCGGAGAATGAAAATCATATCTTCAGGGAATTTTTATGATTCGAATTAAATTGTACATTTTTCTTTTAAAGCGAAAGTATGCAAGAGTCTTCCGATAGTCCCGATCATTTCATGATGTTTATGACGCATTAATGAAAACTTTAAAATCAATTGTCTGTGCATATGACGTTCTTCATATTCTGGATCCTTTGTTTTGACAGGAATTTCTTTCTTCTTTCTTTTCTGTTTTTCTTGAATTCTTTTCTTTCGCTTCTTTTCTCTTTTTCTTAATCTTACTTCTAGGCGACGTTATCAGCGAGCCAGCCATCCAGACTATCAGAACATACGACGATTTTAAAGGACGAAGTTTGGAAAATTATAGAACGAGAGGCATTGAAATACATAACGGGATACACAGCTTCCAGATTTATACACAAATACTCAAATTTAGGAAATCAAACCAGGAAACTTGATCAAAGAGGAAAGACATTAGATTGGCTGCTCACAATTTCAAATGGATATCTGATATATCCTTTCGTCATGTTATTACAAGTACCACGAATTGTCCGCAAAGCATTTATTGCATTTCATAGCAAGACAATCTTGTCCAAAAAACGTTTTATCATTACACGAGTAGCTGATACAGTTTCCAAGATAATTAATAGTTGTAAAATTCATAAAGCTCTTGTGGTTATAAAACATATGGTGAAAACACACACCTACATTAGACTCCGGGAAATGCAAATTGCCCAAAAAAAAAAAGTTGAGATTGCCAAAGCAAACAGGAAGTGGACCAAAGATAGCAAACACGTATTAAGGCATGCAGAGAAAAAATATAAAAAATTTATAGTATAATATATATTACTCTTATGAATGTGATTACCATCAAATACAATAAACATTACCAGTACATGAGATAATAAAGTTGTTCTCTAGTCATATTTTTCTCGAATACAGCTGCACAGTTATTATTAATCACCTGTCTAGATCTGTTTTACTTTCAATCTTGAAGAAAGATCAAAGTGTATCGTAGACTAGCCAATATTTATTCTGAAATAAATATTAACGCGCTAGTAACATTACAAGATTCGAATTGCGCGGACGACTCTCATTGGTTTGTGGATTCAATATGGTTCTCGCTTACGCATATCGCTGATTGGTGGTCAGAGAAAGTGCGCGGTGCGATACCTTGTAAATGTATCTACCTTGCTATGGGAGCTACAAAGGGCTCCCATTTCACGTTAAGGCTTTTTTTCACCATCATGAAGCCGAAGCGTTTGGTTCTGGCTCACGCTCGAGCTGTCTGATGCGCGTGGTGAGGAGCAGCTCAAAATGCCCCGGTGTGAGCGCCGTCATGCTCCCGGCACTGGGGGGAGGCCCCCTTTGCTGTGTATCGCCGAAAAATGGAATTTGGAAAACCCAAAGCCTCGGAGGTGGCTGCCGATCAGGATCATTCCCTGGGGCCGGTGGTCGTGGCGGAGTGTTCGCGTCAACGAGCGAGGGGAATGAACAGGAGTGTGGCTACCACAAGTGCCACGCACCAAAGTCATCTGGTGCGAACTCGTCGGCAGGTTCAGCGTCAGCTAGCTGCCTCCGACTATGACTTCGACTTTCACCCGGACATGACTAACCCTGACAACGACACTTCCAGCCTTGACTGTAACCTGGGCTTGGCTCCCGATCATAACGATAACCGGATACTAGTGCTGGTGAAGCACACTCTGGTCGGTCAGAAAAGCGGTCCACAAACGTGCCCCGCTTGTCTACTGGTAGGTCGTAACATCATCTGCCTCGGCAGCCTCCAGTTAGACAAGCACATTCGGACGGAACACTCCAACGTCGAACTTACGTGGAAGTGCAGTGAGTGCGACAAATCACTCAACAGCATCTACGCTTGGAGTTGTCACGTCCCGAAGTGCCCTGGCCAACGACCACACGAGGTGCTCCCGCACGCTTGTAACTAATGCAACGCCTCTTTCTCCACGCAAAGGGCCATGTCGCAACATCAGCGCCACATGCACCTGGTCGTGAAAAACGAAGAACGTGTATGCTTAGCAAACCGTCCTGTGGAGCGAAGGGGTCGTAGACCCCTGTTGTGGACGAACGATCAACTCGAACTGATATCACGTCTCGAACAGCGTTACGCAAAAGAGCGTTTCGTTAACGTGAAGATCGCTGAACACTTTCCAGGGCGTACTAACAAGCAAGTTAGTGACGCCCGAAGGCGTATTCGCGAAGCCGCACTCGGAGTAGAACGTGACGTTGTACAGCCAATTCATCAGCCTCAGGGTAATACCCCGTCGGATGGAACCCCCTCCGGAGAGGAGGTGGGTCAGCCTGCCAGCCCCCAACCGGGGATTGGCGTGCAAGGCAGTCATGGTAGCCCCGAACAACGGCCGCACTCCGTCGAGCGCATTTCGCCTCCCGAAAATGATGGTTGGAAACAACCGATTATTAGGGAGGCATGCAGCGGTTACGAAGTATCTTACTCCTGGAACGACTGGCTAAGCCGTTTATAAGGTGTCATCCACTCGAATGAGCTCACCACGAGCGCCATCGATACCATGTATAACGAGCTTGGCGCCAAAATATGCGCTCCGAACCATATCGAACGCACTGCGTCCAGCACACCGAATAGACGTGCTGGACAGGCTATCAGAACCGGTCGTCCTAGACGTACCGGGGAAGTAAGCCGCAAAAGGTTTGTATACGCCAGGTGCCAGATGCTGTGGGCCGAATGCCCCAAGAAACTGGCGGAAATGGTAGTTGCCAATGACCTCTTACTTCTCGAGCGCCGCCAATCACCAGATGCGGCAGGTGTTGAACAGCTCTACCACGAACTGTGGGGGCAGGCTGGGCCAGAGATCACGATAACCGTGAGGAGTTCATCCCTGTCGAACGAATGCTCACGCCTGTGACCCCGGATGAGATCCGAAAGAGGTTATGGAAGATTCCAAATGGCTCCGCCACTGGTCCTGATGGGATCACGAAGGCAAACCTAAAGGGGGAGGATGGGTGTATTGCCCTTTCAGTACTCTTGAATGTACTCTTTCTTGGTCAGCTCTACCCGAGCGCTTGGAGAGTAAAACGACGACTGTTAAGGAAAGGCATTCCAAAACTGGTTGCCGGGTATGTCTCGGGCATGTACCGAGACTGCAGTACGGTCATTAAGGTGCAAGGTGGTGAGGATATTCACGCCACTCTTAAAAGAGGAGATAAGCAAGGAGACCCGCTCTCACCGCTACTCTTCAACCTCACTATCGAGCCCTCACTCGAACAGCTGCAAACCATGATCGTAGGCGTGGATGTTGAGGGGGAGAATCTCTCAGTCCTTGCCTTTGCGGATGATATCACCATCATCGGTAAGGATTTATCCACTGCCGATAGGCAGCTCCAGTTTATAGGAGACTATCTGACGCGTCTAGGCATGAGCCTCTCAGTAGGCAAATGTCTTACATTCGAGTACGTCCCCGAAGGGAAGACTTGGTACCTTCGAAACCCGGGAATAAAAGTGAACGGTGCGCCTGTGCCCTACACTAGTCCCGATGAGGTGTTCACATACCTTGGTGCCAAGTTCTCTCCCTGGCAGGGACTACTCCATGGATTTGAACTAGCGCAACTTGAGCAGGTTATCAAGTGCGTTCGAGCGCTGCCACTCAAACCCATGCAGAAGATTGGCCTACTAGGAAAATATATTTTTCCTAGGTTCACGTACGGTCTAATCACGCAGCCTCTATCCGTCGTGATGCTGAGAAAGATTGACGTGATCATTCGAACTGAGACTCGGAGTATCCTACATCTGCCCAACTCTGTGAGCAATAGTTTCCTTTACACACCTAGACGCTCAGGGGGAAAAGGTTTACTCGAGTTTGAGAAGATGGTGCTCATAGCTGCTCTGCGGAACGGCCTTAAGGCAGGCGCTTTTCTTGATCACGTTCAGAGGGCAATTGCAAATTCGGACAGAGCGGAGACGGTTGACTCGTCGTACGCTAAAGCATTGCGACTCTCTTGGCCTATCACCATCGACCAGTTAGACAAGTTCAAGGCGACGGTGAAGTCCAATCACCGTAAAGCCTGGTCTCGTCAAGTCTGGCAAGGTCAGGGAGTGAAGGATTTCCAAGATCCAATTTGCAACAAGTGGCTCGCTCGCGATGACCTTCTAAAACCATCGCGGGTGACAGATGCTATTCTGTTGAGGACTAACACCTATCCGACTCGGGTGGTGGCGAAGATCGTCGACCCACATGTGAACTCGGCTTGCCGAAAATGTGGTCGCAGTAGCGAAACCCTTGGGCATATTCTTGGAATGTGCATGTATACCAAGGATAAGCGAATTAGGCGCCACAACAAAATAATAGAGCTTCTCCGGGATCGTCTCGCCAAACAACACCTCGTGTTGGACGAGCCAGAGATAGTAGTTAGCCGCGAGAAGTTCCGGCCCGATCTCGTCGTGAATTCGAATGAGAAAGGAATTCTTGTACTCGACCTAACGGTCCGGTATGAGAATAGGGACTACCTCCAGCAAGGCCATAACGAGAAGGCAATCAAATACAAACACAAATTCTCGATAAGCTCAAAAGAGATCTAAATTCGAACTCTGCCCGTGTCATACCAATAGTAGTAAGCTCAAGGGGGGGGCATACTAAACTTCACTAAGGTTGCCCTGAAAGATCTCAGCTTTGGCAACAAAGTCCTTTTGACCATCTCCATGATTGCTCTTAGGAGCTCGATAATCCTGCTTGGAATGGCTGACTGACTTAGATTTGTGCCCGACTCTTGGCCTCTTGTTTGGTATTCCTCGGACGCGTAGCTGGTGTGTGATTACTGCTCGCCGGTGCTACGAGAAATACCCAGTGCGTTGGAACTATGAACTGTCAGGCCTGTATCGAACACACGGCAGTTTCCCTAGCTCGTTCAGGAATCGCTTAGGGTTCGTGGGTTGAGCTTAGGCTCTTGCTACGTGGGAGAAGCGGAAGTGACTCCCGTCACCTACATCGAGCACGGCTCTAATAACGTGGTTCCTGTCGATGCGAGTCGCACGACTCATGTCGCGGCGACAGAGCCGGTTACCGAACTCCTTGTAACCGGGGTGGGTGCCTCCAAGTGGTTTCCCTGGAAACATTACTAAAGGTAGTAATGGCTAAAGCCTGCTTTTCCCTATTCACGAACCAAGGGGACTCTGTTGGTCTAATTTTTCCGAGTCCGACAGGCCACCTTAGCAGTGGGCACGGACACAAGTCCTACACCCAACCTATAAATTGTTACAGGACATGACCCTTACGACCATAGCCAATGGTTGGATACTTTTATCTCATTTATTCGTTAACCTACTTTAATCCCTTTCGACTGCGGTCTTTAAATCTGAGGCCGTTTCCTAGTTTTCTTACCCTACGACCCAGCATTTGCCTAACCTTTCTATTCCATCAGGCTCTTTCACACTGAATAGAGCATTCTCTTCGGAAACATCCCGCAAAGGATCTTGTATCCTTATTGTTAAAGTGTACTGGCGCACTACAAAGGCACCAGGAAATCCATCCGTTCTTGGGAACGCGATGCAGGTTTTAGCCAAATGCCTCGTCATCTAATTAGTGACGCGCAGAATGGATTAACGAGATTCCCACTGTCCCTATCTACTATCTGGCGAAGCCACTGCCAAGGGAACGGGCTTGGAAAAATTAGCGGGGAAAGAAGACCCTGTTGAGCTTGACCCTAGTCTGGCACTGTAAGGAGACATGAGAGGTGTAGCATAAGTGGGAGATGGTAACATCGTCGGTAAAATACCACTACTTTCATCGTTTCTTTACTTACTCGGTTAGGCGGAGCGCGTACGTCGAGGACATTCGTCCCGGCTGTCACGGTGTTCTAGAGCCAAGCGTGTGAGAGTGGCGTGAGGCTTCGGCCGATCGCCGATCATACTCCCGCGTGATCCGATTCGAGGACACTGCCAGGCGGGGATTTTGACTGGGGCGGTACATCTGTCAAAGAATAACGCAGGTGTCCTAAGGCCAGCTCAGCGAGGACAGAAGCCTCGCGTAGAGCAAAAGGGCAAAAGCTGGCTTGATCTCGATGTTCAGTACGCATGGAGACTGCGAAAGCACGGCCTATCGATCCTTTTGGCTTGAAGAGTTTTCAGCAAGAGGTGTCAGAAAAGTTACCACAGGGATAACTGGCTTGTGGCAGCCAAGCGTTCATAGCGACGTTGCTTTTTGATCCTTCGATGTCGGCTCTTCCTATCATTGCGAAGCAGAATTCGCCAAGCGTTGGATTGTTCACCCACCGATAGGGAACGTGAGCTGGGTTTAGACCGTCGTGAGAAAGGTTAGTTTTACCCTACTGATGACTCATCGTTGCGAAAGTAATCCTACTCAGTACGAGAAGAACCGCAGGTCCGGACATTTGGTTCACCCATTCGGTCGAGCGGCCGGTAGTGCGAAGCTACCATCCGTGGGATTATGCCTGAACGCCTCTAAGGCCGTATTCTCTCTAGTCAGAGGAGGCAACGATATTTCTAGGAGTCTCGTGGGTCGAAAGGCTCAAAACAATGTGACTTTACTAGGTGACCGGTTCACGGACCGGACATCGCACGAGCCCTGTTTGCCGCGCGAAGCCGTCGGCCGATGTCGGGATCTCCCCGCTCGTTTGCCTGGCTTCAATCGGTCAATCATGGGTCATCCAGTTCAATGTCGAGACTCGAAATCGTCTGTAGACGACTTAGGTACCTGGCGGGGTGTTGTACTCGGTAGAGCAGTTATCACACTGCGATCTGTTGAGGCTCAGCCCTTGGCTTGGGGATTCGTCTTGTCGGTTAGACGAGGCCCCTCCGCGAAATGATATGCCAGTGGCGGACCTTGCCAGGGTTGCGGAATTGATAGAAGTATTGTGCGAGAAATTTTTCTCGTTCGGAAGGTTGCGCGGATGCGCGTGTGGGACTTATAAAAAATACAGAAATTTTCCAACACACTTCCTTCCAGCGAACAAGACGCGCAAGGGCGTTGAGCTCGCGAGATCCCCGCGCCGGACGGACTTGGATGCCAACTTCGCTGAGTAGACTGCTGTGCCGTTGGTGCGGAGGGTGTCAGTTGCCCTTTATCCCTCAATCTATATTGTTTCTCTTCAGGACTTATTTCATCTTACACATTTGTTACATCGATGTTAAATTCATAAACACCTCAACTTTCCACCGAATTAATGCTACTGTAAGCCAAAGAGGTATCTTGGAATTCAGGTTCTATATTGCGCTTTCTCATCAGTTGCGCATTATTGTTGTACCGATTCAATTCTAAGATGGTACATATATTGCGACGGTGGTATTATTTTTACCCTAGGCGGGTTAGACCCGGGAAAACCCACGTGCCTTCGGCGCGATCTGTACGAAACGGAAAACGGAAAACGGAACGAAAAGATTGTTGGGCGCCAGACGCGTGTCGCGTCACTTAACGAAATAACAAAAACTCACAGAATAAACGAATGCAGATCCGGCGGAGTGGCTGGCTAGGCACAGGCTGTTCAACAGCGGAATAAATGGTAGAGTGGCGTGGATTCACAACAACAATTCGGGCACAGATAAAATAACGATAACGCAAAACCAAATTCGTAATTACGGGATACTGTATTTTAACAAATTCGGCAAGAAGTACAGAATCGGTGGATTTACAAAAGTTCAAGAGTAACAAAATATAATTCGTTTAACGGTAGCGGGAAATCATTTACGGTAGTACAGAATTATAATTCCGATAGTCGGAAGGCCTAACGGGAGATTACTGGTACTTTTTACGAATTGTCCGAACGTGTGACAGTTACGAACGGGAGAAAAGGCGCGGTTTTACACACAGCGCTTTTCCGTGGCTACCCTACGGTAACAGGCGAATAGATTTTTCAAACTGAGCGGGAACGTAACAAAACGAAATATTTAACATGAAAGTAACAAATTACCCAGAGGAATCACAAATTAATACGATAGAACATGTTACATAAATCATCAAATTATAAGCAAAATACCATACAGCATCACCAAATATCACTAAAGCTTACTCAACGTATAACTTGAATTTTACTTAATTACGGAACGTACTAAATGACGCCACGTGCAGCAAATGCACGGGGGAAACGGTAGAAGACCAAGCTAAAGGCTCAGATAAAGATAATTTCCAAAACGTACGATAACTTAATTCGGCCACGAGGTGTGCCGGGAGGAATCGCAGAATTGCCCAAAACTCAAATACGTAAACGGAACGGACCGTACCAAATTGCAGTGGGGCTCGTACCCACCGACTTACAAAATATAATGGGATGCAGTGGGGCTCGTACCCACCGACTTACACAAAAATGACGGGATGCAGTGGGGCTCGTACCCACCGACTTACGAAAAAAATGTAACAAAAATACGCAATACTTTAAGGCAATTCTTAATCCTCACTTGGCTACATCGTGTTTCTCTTAGATGGTGAAAAACCTTACCTTATTGAAGGAGTTCGACACCCACTGATTTTATTGATTCTAATTACTAACTCTTAACTAGTGACTCTAGATTTGAATAGACTTTTGAAACTAAAGTGCGGACGGGAGTGAATCTAAATTCAACGGTAGCGATAGAACAGAGGTGGAAACGAGAGCGGTACGGTAGATTAGGAAATTGGAGAAGGAAGATCTTAACAGGTGCTGAAGGCTCTAACTAAAACGTCCTGTCGGTACAACGGTATCTCGCAGAGTAGGACGAGTTGAGCGCCGGTGTCCAGGATCTTCTTTCTCGGGAATCGTCCGGATTGGCGATTCCCTCTCCTAATTAGGCCACAGGTGTAGGGCGCAATTCTTTGGGTGACAATTGAATTTGCCTATTCGGCGCCTCTCTTCTCCTCTGACGTCATCATCCATGCTTCCTTGTTGGCCGCGCTCGCTTTTGAGTACTGACCGGCTGGCTGTCTGCGTTCAGAAGGCCATCCAAGGCTGCGTCGACTCAGGCACTTGGAGTCCTTATCTTCAAGAGCAACATCTCTATCCTATGTCGTCTCGGGAGTTGGAATGTAGGCCTGGGCTCACCTGTGCCTCGGCTCCTAAATGTCTTCCTAGACAGAACGTCATCTCGGGAGGTTACCAAGTTTTACCCGGTGACGGGATCAGTTCCAGAACGGTAGATGTTAGTTTGGTCTGGCTCCTGGCCAGTAAGTTACGGGACGGGAGGTCACATTACTCGATCCATGCCACTCTATACGCCGTCTCCGTAGCATCCATTCGTCGGTAGTAGAGCGTCTTACGCACCCATCGTCTAGCGGGAGATCGTAGACGGGTCGTCTTGCGGTCCTATACGCCGGTAGCGATCGGTAGATCGGGAGGCGGGAGATCAGCTGATGGTCCGGTCCACCGCGGGAGAGTGCACATCGATATTTTGATTGGCACGGATGACGTCAGAGTTGTATCCTTGGAGAAAAGGGCCCTGGAGGTCGTTGTAGATCGTCCTTGGCTCAACTCGTGGGTATTTTCCCAGGTCACATAAGAGAATATTCGGAACAACAACGAAAATTAGCTTAATATACGGAACATCTCTTATTTCAATTCAGCCTTGGTGATTCTTTTCGGTGTGCTGCAGTTTTCTATATTATTAACGAAAAACGGAAGGAAGTTCTAGGAAATTTAGGTGCCGTAGTAACGGGGCTGAAAACGCCACGTTACAATATATTTGGTTGGAACCGAAATTAGACATCCATGGCCTCTTAAAGTTTCACGTAGATTTCGGAACTACGACCGACGATAACGCCATCGTCTTCTATGACGTCATGAAATTCGGGCGATCTTAAAAGATGTTCAAGTTGCCGAATATTTAGTCTTCCAGACATGGCTGCCCACATAGCACAGGACATCCACAAAATGTCCAACTCAAGTCTCATGAAGCACACAAATATCCAGGACCAATGGAATATCCTTAAAATATTCCATATACTTTTGGGATCATTCGGATATCCCTAAAATCTCTCCTATCGCTTTACTCAGACATATCCGATATCTTTGAGATGTCCGGTATGATAGACATATGTTTTGTGAAAATCATCTCGATCGGTTTATTACATACAGCCACAGTCAGTTCGTGAAGACTTTCCTACAGGTTTTTAAGTATATTTCATCCATGGATGATATTTATATTGTATGATATATATATAATGTTTGTATAATTTATCTATGGTTGTACATTATATATATACTGTGACGTTGCATTTGAGATTCAACGTCCCAGTGGCTGCCTAACTGGAGCAGATAGCGAAATTACGGCGTAAATACGTCCGAAATACCGACAAAACCCTGAAAGAAATCAAAGTGACACTCATTAGGCAGGTTAACGTAGTTTTAATACGCTTCGTAATTTATGTTTGCATAATTTGGTAACTACGACTGAACGAAGACGCCTTTACCGCATCCCGAAAACATCTGTACCGCATTTCGATGGCATCTCTACCAAACCCGTGATTCTCTCAGCACTGCACCATGACTTCCTGCTATGTTTTATGCCACTGATATCTACCGCTATGGCGAACCTCTCGGTTGTGCAGCTCCGGATTAATACGTTGCAAAGGTATCCGAGGGTAGCATCCCATATATGAGAGGGCTGTTGTTCATTTGTGGATCAAAATCAGACGAAGTGGGAGGATCCGCATACGCCCCACTACCGCTGATTTTTGCTAGATCGCAAGCTGACTGATTCCCGAAGCAGCGTGGGAAATAGGGCCACTCGCTACGGCAACAGGGTCCCGCTGCGGTCGAATCCGATATATCGCAGCCCAATGGGAAGTAACCGTCGAGTCGATGGGTAAGTAAAGCACCCCACGACGTCTGGAGGAGGATCAGGACGAGCGCAACAATCTTACGCCTCCCCGTGCTACAGCTGATTGTTGGTTTCTGGTGAACCTTCCACCTGTGGTGTTCTTCTAGCTAGGGCCGGAAGGTCGAGAGGCCACTGCACCGGGGAGGAGCCCAAATAACGCACCTACACCGCATGACATATGCAGCAAGTTTTTGTCTGCAAATATTACGATTACCGTACTGAGTTCCACATTTGCTGCACGAGAGGGAAAGAGAGCAGCATGGTGCATACGTCTCGCTACTCTCCGTCAACACCTAAGTTTCTGACGGCTGACGAGTCACCCCGAACCTTACCGCAAAAATCACGTGTGATGGATGACCAATGGTATTGCCTAATTGTTCTCCCCCACCATGCCGGAGGACAAGGAAGAGAAGAACCACCGACTGCGAGGATCAAGATCAAGATCGATTCCTTCTTCTATGTCCAGCTACCATCAACGTCGGACGTTGTTTTTCCCTTTACCACTTACTTACCGCTATCACTTAAGTTACATATCTGTGATCTATCTGCTTTTCTCTTTTACTTTTTTTTTGTTTTACTCGTCTATCTCTGCATTTAAGGTGAGGTCTATTATTCTGGTGCTACAAAATCCGAAGCCTTTCTGAAAGAGTGTTTTGTTGTGTAGCGGGCCGATTAAGGGCCCGTGATTTGGTTCATTTATCTTTGACTTTGAGGAGCGACTTCGTGATTCTCTAACAATATCTTTATTTCTGATCTATTTCCGCTAATATTATTTGAATATCTTTGCCCATCTTTGTACGTTTTCGCTGATTTGATCAGAACCTTACCGCATGTTATAGTAGTTCTCATATTGAATGATGCACTGATTTTTGACGAATTTATCAACTATGTCGCTGTGCATGGTAGAATAGAATATCTTAGAAAGTGTCACGATTGAACTCCGAAGGGTTAACACTAGGTTTACGGGCGTTTCTTATATACCTATCTCTACGAGCATCCGTCAAATTGACGGGTGGATGAAAATACGTATTTATTTTTAAAAAATCAATTTATTCAAACTAAATCTGAGTTTAACAATATAAGGCTTCACGTAAAAATAAAATACTTATAAGTTGTGTTGTTTATGTTTGCACCAACACATGAACTGAATATCTTTTCGATACGACATTCAGTCTGCTGCACGCTTTGAGTTTCGAATAACGCGAGGATTTGACACCCGGGCTACACATTCCGTTATCGAGGCGCTATTGAGATTATGAGTTGGGGGGGGGGGGGGGGGGGGGGGTCTTAGACCTTTCTTTCAGTCTTACATTTGCTATTGGAGGTATAATTTTACTAGCGAAGCAAATATATAAGGATTGTTGACGTAATCAGCTAACCCGTCAAATTGACGGGTTCCGTAGAAATAGGTATACAAGATACAATTTTCAAAATTTATAAAGCTTAGAAAAATACTAATTGTGCGTATAAATTCTTTTAATGAAATTATAAATTTACGATGCAAAATAGTTAAGATTAATGCTATGGTTTTTTGCGTGTTTCATTTCAAAGTTTGAAATCCGTCAAATTGACGGGTCCCGTGAACCTAGTGTTAATACCGTTTTCGCTGAATGCATTAGAATAAGTTAGGATTACGATATCTTCAGGCTTACCGCAATATATTTGATTACCGCTGTAAATTCCGCGACGAATATCGCCGTCAGTTACGCATCTCAGCCCTCTGCTAAGAATACGGCCTATCGTTGCATTACCGCTGTAATTATCGCCTAAAATCTGTTACCGCTTACCGCTATTCATGACTGTAATGCTTTGCTAATAATTATACTGTTCAACCTCTAGTTGTTGTCGATCCCGCTGTAAACTTTATCTGCCGCTTTTGTAATACACGGGAGAAATCTCATCGAAGGAGTTTTCTGTTGTCTGGAGTTAATCATTTTCGCCCGCATACGAACCTTGAAATTCAGCACCTTACAGCCCAGCCCCTCTACCATTTTTTCGGTTCAATTCAGCTGGCCGAGTTTGTGTCCGTCGTCCCTCGGTTCTCCTATATCCGAGTCATTCAATTATCTGCGATTTAGTTTGATTTTGTTTGTCACGATTGAAAAGAAAGTTCAATCGACATCTTGAGTTTTTTTGAGTAAGTGAGGATTACTTAGAAACGCCGCATTCGCGTCTGGCGCCCAACAATCCGTTCGTCGGAGGAGGACCACGGGGACGCCGTAGGGTAATGGACTAGAAGATTCCGACTTGATATAAAAATAATCCGGTTACAATACACATAATCATATATATACATAATATATTTAGGTACATGTTATAAAATAATATCATATTATATCATACGATGTATATCATATTGTTTACATATTAGGGCGGATTAAAAAAAACTTTCATTTTTTTTTTTTGAATTTCACATACAAAAACTTGTTGCTAGGCACCTTTAGAAGAGATACACCTAGTGTGAGCTCTTGATATCAATGGGAACATCCTCCTCATCATAGATTTCTGTTTTTAATTCAATTTGATATTCTAAGTCATGTTTCATCACTGATAGCTCGTTCAGCCCGTACTATGGTCAATATCTATAGGAAATTGAATGCTCTAGAAAAATGGTTCCTTTATACTTTTTCGATAAATTTTACCATTTCGAAGATATTCAAGGTTAAAAATTGAAGAATTCATAGAAAAATCACTTTTTTTCTGATTTCTGTAACTGACTGAGTAATAATGATTATTGAATAAGCTGCATTGATCCTTGTAGGAAATTTAACGCTCTACAAAAATGGTCTGTTATACTTTCTCGAATTCTCGATTTTTTTTTTTTTTTCTCCTTTGCATTGCATTTCGGAATTCAAATGAGAATATCTTCAGAATGGTTCGAGTAATCGAAGAAGTATACGAGACCATTTTTGTGGACGGTTGAATTTTCTACAAGAATCAATGCAGTTTAGTTCATCATGATTATTACTCAGTCAGTATCAAAACTTCGGGAAAAAAGTGATTTTTCTTTGAATTCTTCAATTTTTGACCTTGATTATCTTCGGAATGGTAAGATTCATCGAAAAAGTATAAAAGACTATATTCGTAGAGCATTTTATTTCCTACAGATATTGATTATAGTACGGGCTCAACAAGCTATTGGTGACGAAACATGACTTTTTGAATATCAAACTGAATTAAAAATCGAAATCTATGATAAGGAGGATGTTCCTATCAATATTAAGAGCCCATACTAGGTATGTCTTTTCTGAAGGTGCCTAGCAACAAGTTTTTGTGTGTGAGATTCAAAAAAAAAATAGAAGTTTTTTTTGACCCACCGTATTATATTATATTGTTACTCCGGGCGGATAACCGAAGTAGGAATAAATGGTCAGGGGAATAGATTTGCAATAGGTCTGTTTAATTCAGAAAAGGTGCGTGCGCTCTCTTTGCTAGTTCTGAACAGACTGTTATTTACAATAATAACAGCCAACTAGGCAACGTCAGATTGACAGACGTCAAAGACATCTGACGAAGAGTTTGGAGGTAGCGCCAAGAGGAGGCGGCTAACTGCCCGCGGTCAAACATCATGACGTTGGTCACGACGTCTTGACAGCGCGACAGCAGCCCTACTCGACTGGCACTAACCTACCTATCGGACCATGCGATGCGTATACGCTGAGATCCCGTGAAGAGATTTCCCTTAGTGTAACAATACTATATTTTCAACAAATCGTCACAGACGAATATGAGATTGTTCATGTTTAGTTTTTTCTCCGTTTTATGAACACATGTAATACATATTTTCGTTGTTTAATTAGTGATCGGTTATAAAACGCTACATTTGATCGGTAAATTATTTCTATTTATTTGATTACTTATTGTTGCAACGCACTTGCGACAATATAAATAGCTCTATGTCAATTTTATAGATTTCCTATATAAATACAATCGATAAATACAAACACGTGGAACATCCCATCAAATGGAATTTATATACATACTTTTAAGATGAGGCATCAGTGCAATTTGCAGGTACTTTTCACCAAAATTCCAGATTCTTATAATATACCTATACACCAATGCACAGACAGACACACGGACTGTTCTGTGTCCGGAATCTATCAGAATCTATAGGATCCTTTTCGTTTCTATCCGGCATTTTTACCAGGGCACTTTTGCGGTATAATAATATACATATATTGTTTATCACGCATGTTCGAATGTTCATTTTTTGGAATGTATTTCCGATCACATTATATATTTTGATGGGAATTCTACGAAATTAACATGAAAAACCTGACATCCGATAATTGTCGTATGGATAACCCTGGGACATAGCTGAAGCTCCGTGAAGCGCACCACTGTCGTCCGTACGACGTTCACGAATATCCACAGGATATCCCATTGAAAATTTCTAGGGATATCTGAAATGCGGACATTTGGATGTCCTCCGAACATCCTGTGAATGTCCATAGAATATATTGGGATATTCGAAGGATATCTGCTGTGGAAGTAAGTAACATCCCTAAGACATCATATGGATGAACTTGTGCTGTGTGGGTGCAGGTGACGCTTAAAATTTTGAATATCTCAATATATTTCTCAAATTTCAGAACAACTTATGAAGGGAAAATCAAATGACATATCTTAATGTCAGACGGAATAAGTGATGGAAATCAGCTTGAATGTGACAATAACCGTAAAAGACTGAATGCGACGATGCTATTTCAACAAAAAAAATACACGAATCATACACACAGAAACAATACACGAGAAAAGCCAAAGATAACCTGCACTGTTTCGTGTCGGCTGTTCAGACTTCGCTATGCAGCTTAGGATGCGCTGCGGCTAACACCTACATGAAATAATAAATGTGCTCATATGTGGAGGTCAATTATGACGATTTCTTTCTCTATTTTCCTGACGCTATGGGCCGTTACGGTTTATGTCCCAAAATTTCAATTTCAGAGCGCTACTAGACGTCACTGCTGCAAAGAAACAAGTGTGCGATCAAGCGAGGACTTACGAAAATTCTGGCTTGCTGCGTCGCGACGTGGGCGCTCATCTGCTCTATGCATATCGCTGTCGCATGCTATCGGCGCGAATTCACAATCAGTAGCGCAGAAAACTCAACAGACAAAAGAGGTTGTTGATCGCATGCCCGTACCACAGCTTCTTTCCGCCGAAGCGCAGAGAAGTGTTTTCTGCGTTACCGAGTTCGCGTCGATAGCGTGCGACTTTGCCCATTTCTTCTTCTGATACTGTGCGAAAAAAATAATTAGTAAATAAAATTAAAAAAAAAAAATGAATAATGTTGATAAGAACACAAATGATATAGATGAAGTTATTATCATTGACTAAAATCTGTTCTCAGAGCAAAGCACGACGCTATACAACCATAAAGTTTCAACTTTTTCGAATTTTGAAAATTTTCGTTTTTTCAAATTCTATTTTTTTCCTGTATTTCCTCTTGAAGAAATCGCAGAACGAAGTGGGAGATGAAACAGTAACTTTTCGAGCAAAGCACAACAAGATACAACCGTATAATTTGAACATTTTCGGTTTCGAATTTTTTTTTATTTTTACAATTTCAATTTTTCCCTGTATTTTCATTTTGGAACGTCACCCAAAGAAATCGTAGAGGAAAAACTTACTCCCGAAAAGAAGCACAACAAGATACAATCGTAAAATTTGAACATTTCTGATTGTTGATTTTTTCTTGGTTTTTTCAATCCAATTTTACCCTCTATTTCCTGTCCGAAACGTCGCACAAATAGGTCAGAGAGGGACAAGATACTTCCAGAGACGAGCACAACAAGATATAATCGTGAAATTTGAACATTTCTGATTTTCAAATTTTGGATTTTTTCGATCCAATTTCGCTCTGTATTTCCCATCCGAAACGTCGCACAAACAAGTCGGACGAGGAAAAGTTACTTTCAAAGACGAGCACAATGAGATACAATCGTAAAATTTGAACTTTTTGGATTTTTGTGAAAAAAAAATTCAAAATTTATTTTTCATGAAACTACTGCGACTACGGCCAAAATTTCCACGGCACAAAATTCGAAATATCTTGTACAAATTTTTGTTCTGAAAAAATTCCATAATGGCAGAGCTGGTTGAAAAAACGTTTTCTCAAAATATCTCTGTAGTGATAACAGATATCGACTCGTTGTTTTAGGCACAACGCAGGACAAATCGAGCACAATTCGATGCAATCATTGAATTGAAAGAATTAAACAATGGCGGAGCCAAGTTCACGGTCTGTGCTAGGTGCGCTGTTGATTTTGTAGCTGAGTGAATATATGAGAAATTTGACAAGTCTCTGCAGGCCCAAGGCAACACCGCGATGGGAAAAAAAAAGATTCGTTAAATCCAGAAAATCATATTTCGTTCGTGTAAGCAAATTTGGGGCATGACTTGTCTCCGATCGTTTGTTCAGTATATGCAAAAGAAAAACTGCTACAAACACGATAAATTGTAGCAGAGATGAGCCAAAAAAAAATCTCATTTTTCATTTTTCCGTTCTTTCAATCCATGTAATTTATATTGATGAATTTTCAATTTTATTGGGATCGAAGAATTCAATTCAAAAAATTTTCATTCCGTTTTGAATTGGAAATTTATATTTCTCAATTTTGCATTGAATTAAACATGAAAATTTTAGATTTTTCAAATAATGAAAATTGGAAAATTCTCATTTTGCCATTTCTCATCAATTGAAACATGGAAAATTATCATTTCGCCATTTTTCATTGATTGAGAAACGGACAATATTTTTTTCAATAACTTCGATTATGAAAATCATTCTTATTATTATCATTGAAAAATGTTTTATCATCATAATAATTATCAGTGGTAACAATGCTGGTAATTGAATTCTTTTTAACATCTTTCTACAATCTGTTAGTATCCAACGATAATATGCAACGGCACAACTAAGTACGAATGAATTCAAACTGCCCGCCCTTTTTGAAGAGAGGTCGCCTCAGTTCACCACTGCAGTAGTCAAGCTCACAGTTTTGTCCGCCCCAGAGTGAAGCCCCCTTACATAAATCTAATGGCTCCTTTTTCCACTTCTTACAAAACTAACTCTGTATCTATCGCTGCGTGTTCTAATAAATAAAGCAATACATTCATTTCGCCTACAAGTTATGGGCCCAGGCATTTTGATACAGAATTAAAGATAAAGTGCAGTATTTGCAATCTGGTGAAGTGTGAAGGGAACAATAAAGTTAATAAAGAAAAATGGCAGAAAGCTTAGGATACAAGTGTTCTTTCCAGAAGCTCGACGGCGGTAATTACGCAGTTTGGAGTTACAAAATGGAGCTTATGTTATTGGATCATGACTTATGGGATGTGATTAATGGAGAACAACCTACAGAAGCAAATTTACTCGTAAAGTGGGATAAAAATGACGGTAAGGCACGCGTGAGGATTGGTCTTTCGGTTAAGGATGATCAATTGATACACATAAGGAGTGCCACAACAGCAAGCAGGCTTGGAATACGCTTAAGGACTATCACCAAAAGGCAACATTAACCTCAAAAGTTCTATTATTAAAGAGATTGTGCCGTACAGTTCTTAGTGAGGATGGCGATATGGAAGCACACATTTCAAGTTTTTCGCATACAGTCAATCAATTAACAGCTCTCGGAACGGAATTAGATGACAATTTGTTGGCAGCTATGTTGCTGGGAAGCCTTCCGGAATCATACGAAACGCTCGTTACAGCATTGGAAAGTAGGCCTGAAAAGGATATCACCTCGCATCTTATTAAAAGTAAGTTGATTGATGAATACAAGAGGCGCAAAGGGCAGAAGAATATAAGAGACAATCTCCCAGCAAGTGAAATAGCGATGAAAACCACATACGGCGATAAAAGTGGACAGAATAAAGGTAACTACAGTAAGCAACAAGAGAGCAGAAGTTGTTTCTTCTGCAAAAAGCCAGGTCATGTAAAGCAAGACTGCAGAAAGTATAAATCATGGAAAAATAAAAACGGCAATCAAGCAAACGCTGTAAAGGAAAACTCCCCAGCTACAGAAGAGAAGTTATTTATGGTCATAGGAAACACGTTTGCAGAGCAGCAAATAGAAAGTGTTGAGTGTGCGCGGTTCAGCACAAAGACAAAGAAAAATTGCAGTAATACATGGTTCATCGACTCAGGGGCAACCAGCCACATGACAAACTCTAAGGATTTTTTCACATCTTTCAACCCGACCGTTAAAGGTTTCGTGCAGCTGGCCGACGTGAAAAAAATGAGTAGAATAGAAGGGAAAGGCTCGGGTGTCATAAAGTGTATAGTTGATGGAAAACATACCCAACTAAAAATTGAGGATGTTCTTTATGTACCGTCGTTTGAATCCAATCTGGTATCCGTGAGGAAACTCACAAACGAAGGATTCAAAGTGAAATTCGATAGAAACATCTGCACAATGACGATGGACAAGGAAACACAAGCAGTGGGAAAATGCGGATTGGATGTAGAAGATTTATACGAGGTACAAACAGCTAGCGAAAAGTCTTGCACTGCAATTAAGGCTCAACACAAAGAAAACTGCCAACACATTTGGCACAGACGCTTTGGACACCGGAATATTGGTGCAATAAAGGATTTAGCCCAAAAACAGCTAGCAATCGGTATACAGATTGCAGACTGCGGGCGAAGAGAAATCTGTGAGTGCTGTGAGAGAGGGAAAAAGGCTCGCCAGCCTTTTCCAAAAGAGTCCCAACATAAAACAAAGGCTATTCTCGATCTCATCCACTCAGATGTTTGCGGGCCCATGGAAACTACAACGCCAGGAGGAAAGAGGTATTTAATGACCCTCATTGATGACTATTCAAGATATACGACAGTATACCTTTTGAAAACTAAGGATGAAGTAGGGCCCCAAATAAAACGTTTCGTCCAGATGATGAAAACCCAATTCGGAAAAACTGTAAAATACATAAGGTCAGATCGAGGAAAAGAGTATATCAACAAAGCATCGCAGGAATTTTTGGCTGAAAATGGAATTAAAGCGCAATATACAGCCGGCTACTCGCCGCAGCAGAATGGAGTCGCTGAGCGAAAGAATAGATCGCTAATAGAAATGGCAAGATGCATGCTCCTTGATGCAAATATGGATAAGAAATATTGGGGTGAAGCCGTAAGTACAGCCAATTTTTTACAAAATCGCTTGCCGACCAAAGCAACAGAGAAAACTCCGTACGAGTTATGGCATCAAGAAAAGCCAAACGTCAAGAATTTGCACGTTTTCGGGTGTAATGCGCTGGTACAGATACCGAAAGAACTTCGAAAGAAGTTAGATGCAAAGGCCGAAAAGTGTATTTTTGTTGGATACTCTGAGGAATCAAAAGCCTTCAGATTCATTAATGCGGCAACAGGAGCACTCAAGATAAGTCGCAATGTTACATTCCTGGATGGAGATAATGAAGAGAATGTAATTAATACGGATAAAAACTCACAAGTAGAGTATGTTTTTAAAAGAAACAGTAATGAAGATGAATTAAGTCGGGATAGTGCAAATGAGGAAGAATCATTGTGTTCGAGTACAGAAGAAGAGATTACAGTAGTGGGCGATGATGCACGAGCAGAAGCAACAGAAAGCGGCGACAACGCACGAGCAGATGCACAATAAATTCCCATACGGAGATCTGCGAGGCATAATAAAGGTGTGCTGCCCAAGAGGTATATGGCAACTTCTAAGTTTGCAGCAATCTCACAAGATGATCCAAAGAGCAGAAGTGAAGCGTTATCAAGACCGGATAGAAATGAATGGGAAAGAGCAATGGACGAAGAATATAACGCGCTACTGCAGAACAACACGTGGAAAATCGTGCCCGCACCGAAGGATCGAAATATTGTCAGTTGTAAATGGGTTTTCAAAACAAAAAGGAATGAGGACGGGGGACGTAGCCGGTATAAGGCTAGACTCGTCGCACGCGGTTTTTCACAAAAATTCGGCACGGATTATGACGAAGTTTTTGCCCCTGTCGTAAAACAGACTACTTTCAAACTTTTACTCACCTTCGCAGGTGAACAAAAATTGCTAATCAAGCATTTCGATGCTAAAACTGCTTTTTTGAACGGTGATCTTAGAGAAACAATTTATATGAAACAACCAGAGGGGTATGAGGTGAAAAATAAAGAAAGACAGATCATGGTTTGCGAGCTGAAAAAGGGATTATACGGTTTAAAACAAGCCGCAAACATATGGAATAAGAAATTAGATTCACTCTCGAAGAGCACGAATTTTATTCAAAGCAATGCTGATCCATGCTTATATATCAACAGAGACAAAAATCGCGCTATATATGTGATTATACATGTTGACGATTTTTTAATAGCCACTAAAGAACTTTCAGATATCAACAGCACAGTAGCTTTCTTGCAAGAAAATTTTAAGTTAATCGATCTAGGATTCTTACGAAAATACCTAGGAATAGAAGTCAAGAAGAACAAAAACGGGTTTTACTGCATAAAGCAAACTAGATACATTGAAGAAATTTTGGAAAGATTTGGTTTGCAAGATGCAAAAATATCATACATACCTCTAGATGTTGGCTATTTGAAGGTAACAGAAGATCAGCCATTAATGGAGAACCAAGAAGCATATCAGCAATTAATTGGGGCGCTGTTATATTTAGCAGTAAATACAAGACCGGATATTAGCGCAAGTTTAACCATACTGAGCCAATCAAATAAACAGCCCACATCAACCGATTGGACCGAGGTAAAAAGAATAGCTCGTTATTTGAAGGGCACAAAGGATTACGAACTCGTACTCGGCGGAAACGGTCAAGAACAATTAATCGGCTATGCAGATGCAGATTGGGCAGAAGATAGGAAGAATCGAAAATCCAACAGCGATTACGTGTTCCAATTTATGAATGCTACTATCAGTTGGGCATGTCGGAAACAAACATGCGTATCGTTATCATCAACAGAAGCGGAGTATGTCTCTATAGCAGAGGCTTGCCAAGAAGCTATATGGCTGCAGGAACTGATTAAAGAATTTAATCCGGATAAGAAGTTCAACACTACGATTTTTGAAGACAATCAGAGTTGCTTGAAATTGATTGAAAACCGAAGAAGCAGTCATCGCACAAAACATATCGACACCAAATACCACTTTATCAAGGACATTGAAGACAGAAAACTAATGGATTTCGAGTATTGCCCCTCCGAAGAGATGATAGCAGATATGTTAACAAAGCCTTTGAACAAGATAAAATTGAGATATTTTGCTGAAAAGAGCGGATTAAAAGTATGCAACCAAGAGCATAATATCGTTGAGGGAGGGTGTTAGTATCCAACGATAATATGCAACGGCACAACTAAGTACGAATGAATTCAAACTGCCCGCCTTTTTTGAAGAGAGGTCGCCTCAGTTCACCACTGCAGTAGTCAAGCTCACAGTTTTGTCCGCCCCAGAGTGAAGCCCCCTTACATAAATCTAATGGCTCCTTTTTCCACTTCTTACAAAACTAACTCTGTATCTATCGCTGCGTGTTCTACTAAATAAAACAATACATTCATTTCGCCTACACAATCCATAAAAGTTCACACTTAGAACATCGATTTCTTGGAACCCTATATTTATCAAATATTTAGGGAGAAATCGCAGATCAAATATTCGAAAATGATGTTTTTTCAAATGATTATTATCAATCATTAATTTGGAAAAAAATTATGCATTTTTCGATCAATAAAAAACGAAAACATCGAAGTTTTCATTTTTCACCTAATGAAAAATTGAAAAATATGCATTTCCAATCAAAACTGAATGAAAAATTTTTGAAATTTAATTTTTCAGTCCCAATGAAATTGGAAATTTCTCAATATAAATTGCATGGATTGGAAAAATGGTAATATGGAAAAAGGGGATTTTTTTTACCGATCTCTGCATTGTAGGTAAGATTCTGATGTGACTGCCCTGACATGCAAGCACTAGAAGTGCTCAACAAACATTATATCCGAGACACAATAAAATGAAAAAATTACAAATTATAATTGCGTAAATAAAATGGAAAAACAGTAATATTTACTCACCAGACGTTATGGTTGTTATTTTTTATTATTGTTTTTCGAACTTTTGATGGGCATCTGCTCGCTTTGAGCTTCGAGCTTCGAATGACTCGTACAGGCAGCTGCACTATCGAAGCGCATGCGCACGGAGCATTGCGAATTCCAGTGGGTGAAAGCTTTATGATCATATGGCATGCTCAAAATTCGCGGCAACGAGTTGCCACATTCGTACTTGTTGGTACCTTGCAGGTTTAATAATAAATGAAGCCAAGACTTCGTTATTTGCTACTCGAACATCACCAATTATTCATATGTTGATAATGTGTATTTATTTTAGATTGACATAGTTGAAAAAAGGAGACAAAAATTGAGCTGGCGCATTCTTACAACTGGCAATCGAAGAACTTCCAATCCATGCTAACGTATGATGAAAATTTTGTGGACAACAAAATCAAAAATAGTTACGCGCATGAGCACGGAGCGCTTGTGACGAAGCTGCTTGAATTCTCCAACACTCCTCCTCAAGCAGTTTCCGACACAAAGTCTTGTAGGCCTTCTTGCTTAACGCCTTTGTAACTATATCAGCAACTTGTTCCTTGGTATTTAGATAAACAAAACGTACAATTTTGCTAACGTGATGATTGATGAATTTTCGACGGATTTCAATGTGATTTTTTCTTCTTTTAATTTTTCCTTTTTCAGCATTCTCCATCATGTGAATTGCGGCTATGTTGTCAATAAACAAGTCAGTCGGCTCAACTATCTATTGCAATAATATGACTTAATAGTTCTGCCATTATTCGACGCCTCCAACAGATTTCCTGATTTCCGCTCGTCGCAGCACAATACTCAGCCTCTGCTGATGAAGTTGAAGTCACAGATTGTTTTGGAGCAATCCAAACAATTAGACCTCCAAGTTCGATTAGTATACCACTGGTGGATGTCATGTCGGCTTCTGTTCCTCCATGGGTGAAATCTGTGTATGCTTTCAAATATGTGTCACCATCGAAAAATATTCCAAAATGTTTAGTTCCTCTGAGATATCGGAAAACTCGTTCGACCATCTTCCAATCACTGACACTTGTTTTGCTGAACCTTCGACTCAGATAATTCACAGCGAAGCTGATATCTGGTCTCGAGATCGTTGATGAGTAGAGCAAGCTACCAATAGCTTTTCGATATGGTTTGTCCTTTAACAGTTTGTCGTTTATTTTGTTCTATGTTTACATACCAGGTTCCATTGGTGTCGAAACGGGATATGCAGTCTCAAATCCAGAACGTGCCAATATTTTCCATGTGTACTTCTGCTGTGTAACTGATATTCCTTTTCTCGTCAGTTCTATTTCTATTCCTAGGTAAAATAGTTTATCATTTTTGGGGACTGAGCATTCGATGGTCAATTCCTTGCTCAATTCAATTGAAACTCGTTGTTTCCTTTTCATCACAACCAATTATTATTCCATCATCCACGAATATTCCAATCATGTCAGTTTTATCTTTGTTATAGAAAATACAGGGATCATCGTTCACATCTATAAATACCAGTTTCCCAAGACTTGTAGTAAATTTCTTATTCCAATCCCTTGAAGCTTGCTTCAAACCATACAAACTTCCTTTTAACACATTACCGACCGGTAGCCTATTAATCGGCTTTTTGTCGCCAACGCCCACCGACCGGTAGCCTATAAATCGGCTTTTTTTCGCCAGCGCTTACCGACCGGTAGCCGATTAATCGGCTTTTGTCACCGACGCTCAAAAAATGAGAGCCGACGTTGCACAGTTGTTTTAGTTGGTTTGCTTTGTAACATCCCACATTTTCATATCACTAATGTTTTAAAAAATTTACCGTTCGCAATGAGTGAAAAAAGGAGTGTCCAAGAGTTTTATCTAGATGACTTATCAGATTGTCCTGACAGTTCTTCAGGAAGTGATAGTGGTGGCGAAACTGATAGCAGCGAAGTAATAATTCGAAAACGAAGTTCTGTGTTGCCGCTAAGATATAGTGATTCAGAAGACGACGAGATAAGTAATATAAATCCAATTATCCTAAAATAACAAAAAGCAGACAATTTTACTTGAGCGTACGGAGGGCGCAGACATTCCCGCGCGACAGTCTAAACCGAAACAGAGCCGGTGCCAGGGAGAATCCGTGGCTGAACGGCCGGTCGGACGGGCGTATGCCGTTCAGCCGCTAGCGGTCGGTAAAGTGTTAATAAACAAACTTTGCCAGATTTATCATCAAAACCTTCTGTCTGTAACATGTAAATTTCTTCAGACAACCCTCCATTCAGAAAAGCTGTGTTGACATCGAAAGTACGAATAAACATATTTTTCTTTGCCGCATAGTTCAACAGCAATCTAATATTCGCATGCCGAGCTACAGGAGCGAATATTCTCATATCTCGGTAGATTTTTAACATTTTCATCTGTTAGTTCTGTCTGATCACTTTCGCAACTTTCGAAATTCTCCTCCTGTCCTTGTGCTTCACTTTCTGTTCCTGACTCTACCTCTGACTCACTATCAGTCTTTTGCTCAGTTAGTTTAGTCAAATTTATTTCGGTGAGACGGAACTCTGGACCAGTCTTCTCGTCAAATATTACATTGCACGATACTTCTACTTGACGCTGATTAGGAAAATATATGCGATATCCATGTTCTTCAATATCGTATCCGACAAAAATGCCTTTTTTACTCTTCTTGTCCATTTTCCGACGTTGGTGATCCGGTAGCATCATGTAGCATTCACATATCAATAGCATATCAATTGGATTTTGACTTTTCTTTCCATACAACGTTTTCAGTCTTTCAATCATACCTGCAGCTGATGAACATGTCGTGATTTTTAGAGCAGTATTCTCATCTACATTTAGTCCAATGATAGCCTGAGCTTCCATATCATTCTTGACCCAAGTTGCATAACCCTCGTCTGTATTGAGTGGTTGAAAAGTCTCACCAGTAACAATTTCAAGTAGTCCTTTCATTCGAAGTAATAGACTTAATTCGAATCTCCAAGCCACATAGTTTGACTTTCCATTTCCTTCCGCAGACTTAACTAGCTTGTCTAGATTCAAATTCGTATGCATGTTTTCGTGCCTCGTGTATTCTTGATTTTGGAGGTTATCTTGGCGTTAACTATTGCTCTGGGCTCATAACCTGTTGGTACCTTGCAGGTTCAATGGAATAAATAGAGCCAAGACTTCGTTATTTGCTACTCGAACAACACCAATTATTCATATGTTAATAATGTGTATTTATTTTAGATTGACATGGTTGGAAAAAAGAGAGAAAAATTGAGCTGGCGCATTCTTACAACTGGCAATAAAAAAACTTCCAATCAATGCTAACGTATGATGAAAATTTTGTACACAAACAAAAACAAAAATAGTTACGCACATGAGCACAGAACGCTTGTGACGAAGCTGCTTAAATTCTCCAACAGTAGTTCTCTCCAAAAAATATCTCCACACGACCACACTGAGTTACGATACCAACAATGTATCCGATGTTTCAAGCATGAAATAGAATTGGCGAAATCTATCGAGCGAGAGTCGAGGTATAATCGAACATTTGTTTCCTGATTCGCTACGCTGTGGACGGTGTAGCTGTCAACAATTATAAAGTTTATGTTTGTTCGAGCTCCGTAATTCATTTTTTCACATTACCACTGTTGTGCTGAGCCGTATTCAAGCGTCGTCATAATAGATTGACAACAGGTAAAAAACGATTAGCCGATTAGGAAGAAGCGTCATCTCAGCTACCGCCGACTTTCGCAAGCGGAATCTTCTCGCAACAGGTAAAAGTTTGATTTGATTTTCGGTCCGGTAGCACTTCGTAATTATCCGGTTTTCACACCAGGATCATCGTTCAGTTATTGTCGCACCAGGCATACCGCAATGCCGGACTTTTCACTAATTTAAACAAAAATCGAGCCCTATCAGTTCCCAACAGGTTAGTTACGGGCAAAAGATCCGACCTATAGCTGCTCTTGTCTGAATTAAGGGTGACATGGCTTCGCTCAACCAAACGCAAATCATTACGTTTGATATTATTTTCAGAAATTCCCGACGTAAAACTTCCAACTGGTTGATAAAATCGGTCCTTATAGCCTAATCGAAGTTAATTCGGAAAAAATGCCACCGTATGGAGTCGGATCAAAACCAAATGAAGCCTCATCAAATCTGAACTAGAAATATTACCAACTTTAGCGTCCTGAGCGTTTGGCGTTCCTAAATCAGAATTCACGGACTGAATTTGATAATTTTCTTACAATGGCCCTACACTGTTGGAAATAAAATGTTAAATTCAACATTTCTTGCATGTCGCAAAAAGTCCACTCACAAATTTCAGTTATTTCAACACACGTGCCTGATGTTGAAAGTCGACATACTGAAAATGTAAGAAAATTGACACAAATGACATACTGTGTTTGTGATTACAACATACTTCGTGATTCAAATAACATTGCGAGGTCGTCCCAATGATACGTGATCAAAGGTCAAACGGATAAAAGGGAATGTTGATTTAACATTCACGATATTGCTCGACAGAATAAAATTCGACATCGAAACGATGAAAATGAAATGTCAATGTGACACTCATTACGGTGGAGTCAACACACCCAAAATGTCAATTTTACACACATGACACGTTAAATCGACTCAAACCGCAATTGTTAGACAGCACTAGTATACAGAGAGGACAACTTGAAATTGCGCACCCGATTTGCACACGCGCGATCGTCGGCATTCGTTTCACAGAATGTCCAACAACACTCCGATCTTATATTTAGCTGTCAAATACAAGGACCTAACCTGAACTTTTCGATGACTTTCGTATTTCTGACTACATTTGACTAATCTCTCATTCAATTGATCAATTTCATTCCATACTATGCCTCCCTACTTGTCTGTGTCTGGTTTTGTGCCGCATTATTCACATGACACAACATACCTCGGTCATATTCAAATACCGCGATCTCAGCTGTATTGGCGATCGACAATTTGACAGCTAAAGCTGAAATCTGAAGCAGTTGGAACAACATGCTAGTAGCTCATAAATTTGACTGTCGTTTTGATTCGCGCTTGCGCACAAAAATTGGATGCGCAATTTCACGTTGTCCTCTCTGTATGTTCAATTTGACACCAGAATGTGTTACTTCAACTTATCGGAATTAGTTAATTTGACATCATGTTGTATGTTACGGTGAACTAGGCGCTGGGTGGGGATTCGTGGCAGAGAAGTGAGGGTTTGTGAAAATGGAAGAGAGATAAACGCGAACAAAATTTTCATGGATATATTCAGATATCTGTAAAATAATACAAAATCACTTCAGAATATATTTCATTTAGTCTAATGAACCAGAAAGATTTTTCTCATATGGAATTGAAGCTCTAATAATACGGTAATGCTAAAATATAGTGATACAATAGATGAAGAAGAAGGTATTCAGAAGAAAATATGAAAAATACTCTGCTATGATGTACCAGTACCAATATAATATGTGAAAGACGACACTTGGAGAATCTTCCGAGAACGTCCCTCCGCTGATTTTGTTTTGACTTCACATGAAGCATCATTTTCACAGGAAATCAACTTATACCAAAAGATTTTTGGCGCTTCGTAGAAATAAAGGCTACACATGAATATCGACAATTTCCATCTCATCGACACAACTTACTATCACATTTTTCCGATACAACTACAGATTTTATCTTATTGACAGGCTATTTTAATATATCTTTCCACTTCATTAAAGATGTCAATTACGTTTATTCTCTTCCTATCCAACCTAAAAATGCATAATTGAAACAAAAGAAAAAAAAAAAAACACCCACAATTTAATACATCTGTTACGTTTCACGCCTCCTCTTCTTTTTCTTCTTTTTCTTCTTCTCTTGAAATTAAACTATACCACGATCAACCCGACCCTCTACATCCTCTTTTCCTATTTTTTCACCGCATCGCTCTACAAACTGTTGCTAGCTGCAACGGCATGCAAACTCAGCTAAAAACCCCACCTAATTCCAAGCCTTCTTTCTTCTCGCTATTCCTTCAAAACTCAAACTCTCCACGACCAACGGGCTGAGCAACAACAATCCTCTTCATCAAAAAGGGCTTCTTACGGATTGATAAAATAAGTAATCACGGGAACACCAATCGTCGAACCTGTATCACTTCAAACCTTCCAGCAAGAGGCGAACCCTTCATAATTGTTGACGCGCCCAAAGTCGCACATTACAACTAGTGGCAGCGGTACTCTTGCTAGGAAGTGTTATTTAATAGTGAGTTCTAAAGGTTAATTGTGAAAAAAAAAACTCTGCACAAACTTTCACCGGTCGCAATACTTGCTAATCGTCATAAATAGCACCTCGTACATACGAACAGCTGGTTTCGTGATAACGAAATCCCCGTTAGTGAAATTGTCGTGCAAAGTAAAAGTGACGAATAAGTGTGACAAAAATTATCAACAACAAAAAAAAAAAATCTACGAAATCATCCTGCAACAAATCTACAAAATAGCCCTACAACAAGTCTACGACTAATTTACGAAATATCGAGCAACCAATCCACGAAACTCGATAAATTCTTGAGTAAGAATTTTCAACAATCGACAAACAAATCTGCTTTCCTTGAGACAAACGTCAAGAAGAAACCAAATACAAAAGATACATCGATGATCCTCAAAAGCACCTTGCCCCACAAAGACTCAGCTGAGTCCAACGATCAGCTTCTCTGCTGCTACGTGGCCCTCATTTGCTAGCCGAGACACCTCTACTTCCCTACACAACCACCGAATCAACCCAGCTAGAACTTCAACGGATCTACATCAAGGAATGCGGCTCATCTCAGCGATAATTGCAACGTTCACTGCACAGTAAGTCTTAAGTAATCTGCCACTGCAAGCAGCAGTGAATTGAATACCAACTTTCAACGGCACCAATATACCAGTAAACTCATTCATCCGAAAAATAGGGAACATGAAAGATTGTATTTACCCACGCGAATTGCCACTTTTGATCAACCTTGTATCAGTAAGAATCGAAGGTGACGCAGAGAGATATGTTCAACAAAGTCATTCTAACACATGACAAAACATATTAAGGGACTTGAAACGTGCGTACAAGCCCAATGAGCTTTTACCGGACATACAAGCCCAAATTACGCGAGCAGTGCAGAACCAGGATGAAAGTGTTTTGGAATACGGTTTGAGGATAGAAAAACTCGTCAAGATGGCATCGGAAACTACCGACGATCTGACCAATTCGGAACAAGAAACAATGACAAATAGATTCATGAAAGATTTAGCTAGCCGATCATTTACAAGAGGTCTGAGAGATGGAATTGAAATAAGAGTATCTACTGAGAAACCGAGAACCTTACGCGATGCGATAGATCTAGCGATGAAAGTCGAGAAATTCTTAAACAAAAGGAAGACTTTGAGGCGATCTCGTGAGGACACCTCGACGAGTTAGATACTAGCTAGGCATACCGATCATGATACCATAACTGCCAATAAAAATAGGAGCTACCCTAAAAATAATCATAGACCCGAGGCTGAAAATAGACTTCACTGTAACTATTGTAAAAAATCAGGCCATACCATTGATATTTGCATGTCCAGAAAACGTTACGATAGGTACTGCACGTTCTGTAGAATAAACGGACACACGTACAGCGAGTGCTGTACGCGGAATTGTCAGAACCAGCAGGATCTTCGACACTATCCTTCCAATCGTAACTCCCGAGATACTCGATATTATCAACACGACGGGCGACGCGATCAACCTAACCGCGCATCTGATGTCGCACGATCAAATGACCACCCGAGAGTCAGTGGTCAATCGAATTATCTCGCTGGTAGAACCGATAATCGAATCTACAACCGGTCAAATTTTAGACATAACACACCGAATCGTCAACAGTACAATAGTAATTTCCAAAATCAGCCACAGCCAATCAAATCATCAACACGGTAGATACGCGCACGTGAGCACCGCACTGTATAATGAAATAGAACAGAATTGCTATTTCGGAGATTTAAACGAATCACGGGATCTACGCGTGAACGCGACGACAGCCCGAACCGAAGAGGAGCATCCGAACCTGATGGAAGAATATTTTTCAGCATAGAGTCCAAGCAAGTTCGTGGAAAATCCGCGAAATAACTAATAGATACGGGCGCGAATACAAATGTGATTAAAGTCGAAGTAATCACCCCAGATACACGTTTCACACTAACAGATACATGCCTCATCAAAGGAATAAGCGAAGGTTCCGTAGAAACACTAGGAAGCATAGACTTAGAATTTGCGGGAACTAGACACAAATTTCACCTAGTACATAATCGATTTCCAATTATGGAAGACGGAATCTCAAGCGTGGATTTCTTTCGCTCCGAAAATGCAACTGTCTGTTTTAAAAAAAACCAAATTTTCTCACAAAACACGGGCACGATCCCACTCACCTACCGACGTCAAAATGCCAATATCAATACTTATCGCATTTTAACAACATCCTCAATATGTACTCCAAAAGTTCAGATAGCACTACCGCAGCTCAAAAACGATACCAATACACTCTTGCTTGATACAGGAGCCGACATAAACGTCATCAAGCTCGGTATGGTAAATCCTAACGCATATATGCGACCAGATATGGTGACAATAACAGGTATGACATCCGAAACGATACACACGTTGGGAACTTTAAATATCCAAGTCGGTAAATCAACATATGAGTTCCATTGAGTAAATGACTCGTTTCCAATCAAAGAGGCGGGTATACTGAGCATGAAATTTTTACGGAAAGCCAACACCGCAATTTCGTTCCCGATGAACAAAGTATCATTAGACAACAATGAGACACTGAAAATTTTAAACGAAGAAACTATATCGATTCCCCTACGATCCGCGATTGTGATATCGTTGAAAGTGGCAAAATCGTCACCAAAAACAGGAATTATCAACAAATTAGACCTAGACCCTGATATTTTTCAGGTCATACAATCGTAACAAGTAGGCAAGGTTTTGCGTACGCTCATGCGATGAACTCGAGCGAAACAGCTGTTGAGATAAGAAGGCCTACGTCAACTTTAGAAGAGGTACACGAACGCAACATAAGCAACTCACTGACACAAAATCGCGGTAGCATACACACTAACAAACCCCATATACTCCAATTTGCACCTAACTATGATGCGAAGCGTCTCGACATCCTCAAGCAAAATCTTAGATTGGATCACCTGAATGAGGTAGAAAGGCAGTCTGTAATTGATTTCACTTTCGAATTTAATCATTCGTTTTTTCTGCCGGGCGATAAGCTGGGCTCGACGAAGCTCGTTCAACACACCATACCAACAACCGACAACACACCCATAAACACGAAACAATACTGTTACCCCAAACAACACAGAGCTGAAATCAATAAACAAATTACCAAACTCATAGAGCAAGATATAATTAAGCACTCATCCTCGCCTCACAACTCACCCGTGTGGGTAGTCCCAAAAAAGGCCGACGCAAGTGGCGAAAAGAAGTGGCGAATGGTACAAGATTTTCGTAAGCTTAACGAGAAAACAATCGGCGATGCGTACCTACTTCCAAACATCGTCGACATTTCAGATTAGTTAGGTTCGGCAAAGTACTTCTCTACATTTGATCTGGCATCGGGCTTTCACCAAATCCCCATGCATCCTACTGACAGTGCGAAAACCGCCTTTTCTACACCCTATGGACATTATGAATATAACCGAATGCCATTTGAGCTAAAAAACGCGCCCTCCACCTCCGAAAGACTAATGGACCAAGTCCTTCTAGAATTACAAGGAAATGAAATGTTCGTTCATTTAGACGATACCGTCATTTATGCCGGATCAATAGAGGACCACAGAATAAAATTCAAAAAACTGATGAGTCGACTAGAAAAAGCTGGACTTACCCTACAACCCGACAAGTGCGAGTTCTTGCGAAAAGAAGTCGCATATTTAGGGAATATAATAACACAAGATGGTGTCAAACCCAATCCAGATAAGATAGTGGCTGTAAAACATTATCCAACTCCTAAGAACCCCAAACAAATCAAGCAATTTTTATGCCTGATCGGTTACTACCGGAGATTTATTCCTGTTATGTCCAAAATAGCAAGACCCATTAACAACCTTCTGAAAAAGAATATGCTATTTCTTCAGACCTCAGAGCATCAACGAACCTCTGAAAAACTACGTGATACATTATGCACCGAACCCATATTACAATATCCAAACTTTGATAGGCCTTTCGTATTGACAACTGATGCTTCAAACTATGCAGTAGGCGCTGTACTTAGTCAAGGTAAAATCGGAGGAGATTTACCAATAGCTTACGCATCCAGAGCGTTACAACCCGCAGAAATCAATTACTCAACAACAGACAAGGAACTTCTAGCAATCATTTTCACAGTGAAACACTTTAGGCCGTACCTGTACGGACGGCAATTCACCTTAGTTACCGATCATAGACCACTTGTCTAGCTAAATAACGTTAAAAACCCCACCTCCCGGTTATTGCGCTGGCGCTTGACACTCGATGAATATACTTACAATATAGTATACAAAAAGGGCACGGCAAACTCGAATGCGGATGCACTCTCCCGAAATCTTTCGCAACAGTCCACCCAAATTTTTCCTATGGAAGGTAAACGTCTCCGGTCAGAAACAAGTACCGCGGCAGATGAAAGAAGCAACAAAAAACATCACACCAATACATATATCGCTTCCCCAGTGGAGTCCAGTATTGGATCAAACGCAATCAAACTCTCCTTAACTTCAACCTTTTTTGAAATAGAGTTAAGGACAACATACCTCCGAACAAGACTCATTTGCTCAGTATGACTAGTGTCTGGTGTACAATCTAATATTATTGAAAAATATTCTGAACTACGAACCATTTCTAAAATATTATTTCTGACTAAAGACGACAATAATTCAATTATTTCATTCTGTATTTGCATGCCTGAATAATGAGTCATTTTAATGGATTTTTTTTTGGGAGTTACATACTCGGCTAACGTTCTGTCTCATCACTGGAACAAAAGAGGCAACCATCTCAACAGTTTTCAGAAAATTTCCATTATCATGTTCGAAAAGTAATTGAGAAGAACCTTGAAATGCCAAGCATTGTTTACATAAATACTCAACATTCGCAATAATTCTTTCCAACACGTCGCGTTAATATTTTTTTTTCGTTTTTAAAATCCGCAAATGATAATCATTAAGAGTTGTAGATGTCTCCAACATTTTTTTAAAATTCACCCAAGTGTTCATATAAATGATGTGTAAAATTGACGTTCCGTATCTCTTAATTAGTAAAGACAAGTGTTGCCAATCAGATATTCCATTTGTATCACAAAAAGTGTTACAAGGTTCACAAAACAACTTACAACAAAAATAAAATACAGAATTTTCAGAAATAGAGTAGATAAGCCAAGTCCTTTTGACTTTTTCTCCATTTGCTTGACTTCTTACAAAGTATTTGCACGAAAACTTTCTCTTATCCTTATTACTAGAAAAGCTAAAACTGATGTCTATCGAGGGCGGACCACGTTCAACCAATATTCTAGCTATCTCATTGGTGATTCTTTTGGGCCACAAACCGGGGTCGGACGGACCTATATCAACACTAGCCTCATTGAAGCCTTCATCGAAAGTGTCACTTGCAGCAGGTATTTCGGTAGCTGACATTACCAAATTCAGACAAGTTAAATTACCTGAACTGGATTATTTAGGTGTAGACGCGGATGGTGTCATCGCTTTATCGGGTTCTGCATCGGTAGAAGTTATTTTGCTGCTACAACTGCCGCCACTTGTTGCAGAACCTGGTGTTACTATAGTCGCCTCTGTTGAAACTTCGGACGGTCTACTCACGGTTACTGATATAACGGGTTTAGAATCTTGAGATTCGCTCGCACCAACATCAATAGTCTCCGAGGAAACTTGATTATTTTGCAAAAAGTGCTTTAAAGATTCAGCCAGTTCTTGCCTTTCTTCTAGTCTCGCTGTCAGTTTCTTTTGCTCGCAAAACTTCGCATCTGAAGGTCTCTTTCTTTTATGCTGAAATGAAAACGAATAAATAATTCGTACTCATGGAAATTAGAAATTGACTTCTAAAGTAAGCACAAGTGTTGCTTTTCTGAAAATTTCGGATTCTTTAGCATTCTGTAGGATAAAAATGAGGTAAAATATGGCCGATTAAAGTTTGCATATTTGAGTGAAAAGCAATTTATTCGAGCCCTTTTAGCTCAAACCCTTGAAAAACTAAAGGCCAAAAAAATATATTAAACTAATTTGATCTAATTTGACCTTAAAAAACCCTACGAAATGGTTTTTCAAAAAGATCGATAACATGAAAACTAAGCGAGTTATGTATGAAAACCAATAACTTTTTGAAATGACATTTCTATTTGTAATAAATATAGTTTTGAAAAAATAAAAAACACGCTCCAGTTATGAAAGAAACTAAAAAGTAGAAAATAATGTTGAATTGAAAAATGAATTAATAAACAATGAATGGTATTATTGCGAAAAAAGCGTAGAGGGCTCCATATATTAGTTCTTGAGAAGCGCCCCGCACTTTTTTCACAATCATAATAATTGAAGAAAAAATAATTAACAATAAATGGTATTTTTGTGGAAAAATCGTGGGGCGCTTCTCAAAAACTGATATATGGAGCCCCCTACGCTTTTTTAATACCTATACTACAGCAGTACATAAGAATCGTGTTAAAAAGGAGAGTTACAAACAATTTAACAAAGATACAAGTGAAGCTAATATAAAGCGTGTAAAAAGATATTTTTGTAAAACAAAAAATCATAACCAGTATCCTATGAAGGGATAATGTTGGTAGTATAAAGAAGGGAACACTTATCATTTCATAAATACGGTTGTACCGTTTGAATTTCAGTCACAAAGTATCCAGCACCTAATTTTTCATAAAAAATGTAGTTAACAAAATTTTGTATTATACAACGAAACTCTTGACAAAATCAAAATAACTTTGAATATTGAAATTAATAGGATAACTTCTTTTATGCACTTGTTGAACGGTCCAGTAAACTAAAAAGTTCAAAACGCCTCTGGTGTTGCATCGCTTTTATAGCTTCCGGCATTATTCATGTCTGAACAGGAAGAATCAAGAAACTACCGCCTGACATGCTCTCGCAAGTCTCGCAACATAGGAATCGACAGTAACTGGATGATATACTAATCAAATTTCGTGTACCTAATCCTATTTAATTCTTCAACTCCAATTTTATTTATTTATGTTGATAAAATTATGTATATATTTTTCTTCCACTTTTGGCCACCCATCCAAATTGAAACCACGGCCGGGTTGCTAAACTTGCGTCAGCGATCCTCTAAGTAATTGATCACTCCTTAATATACTTGAATTAAATGATAATCATGTACCAAATACCTTCATAAATGCTCAGCCAATTCAACTGGTTGGTTAATTTATAGCGTTTTACATGTGATTCTTTGAATTGATATAACTTTTTCATTTTTGAACTGATTAAAATAAAACAAACTCTAAATGTTGAGTGGAGCTCTAAAGGTTATTCTCATATATTTTCTATGTACCGACATCGACCGGTTACGATTTTATTATATGTATTGATGATTTATTTTTTTTTTGTAAACTGTTTTTCGGGCCCATGGTTTTGGCGCCCCTGAAGAATAGCGCCCGTGTGCATTGCACACTTTGCACATATGGTAGCGGGGGCCCTCCTTTTGGCTCTTCCAAAATTACACCCTGTGACTGGTATTAAACTAACTACTGCTATAGTTGATGCTTTGGATGATTGGCAACTGAAAAAAAAATATCAAAGCAATTTGTTTCGACACAACAAGCGTAAACACAGGTAACTTGATGTTTATCATTCGTTCTTATATTGTGAGTTTCTTAGAGTTCGATAAAGTGCGTTGAAAAAATATTCTTCGATAAATTTTCTATTTTTTTTTTTAGGTGAGTTTGAAGGCACGTGTCATTTACTTGAAGAACAGTTGGATGAAAATCTCCTACTTTGCTTGTCGCTATCATATTCACGAACTCGTATTAAAGAGTGCTGCAGAAACTTTGAAGCCGGTGACGAATAGTCCGAATGTTACCACTTCCATCCGCTTCAGAAGCGAATGATCAAAAATGGGTCAAGATCGTTTGGGAATTGGAGTAGAAGATGATTTTACGTACATTTATATTAAAAATGAAAAAAAAAAAATTCTCCAGTTTATTTCTGATCAAACCAATGTGAGTAATAATTGATTGAAAGAATACTATTTTTCCAATGCAATTTCTTAATAAATGTTAAATTCTCATTTTTTTACAACTTTTTTTTAGATGCATCATCCCGCCATGATTATAAAGAATTATTAGATTTATCCTATATCTTTTTAGAAGGTGTTCCTTTTCATGAGATGGAATTTAGAGCACCTGGAGCTGCGCACTATGTAAGATGGCTTGCAAAAGCCATTTACTGCCTAAAAATTTATATGTTCAAGAGTCAGTTTTATGTCAGAGCAAATGAAGTAACAAAACTTCGTAGAATATGTTTATTTATAGTGAAAATTCACATAATAGGTTGATTTTGTTGTCCAAGCGCTATCAGAGCTCGGAATCAAGACCTTATCTCGCTTCAGGTTCTCATGAAATTCGAAAATATAAATGTCAAAATTTTCGACGTTACTTACAAAAAGTGTACGCACCATTTGTGGTATTTATCGGAAAAAATCGCCTCACTAGCATTTTTCGATGATTCTGTGCTACTGGAAGTAAAATTGAAGATAGTCGAAGCAATAAAAACAAAGAAAAGTCGAACAGACAAAAAACGTAATGACGTTGATCAGGACAATTCAGATATATTGTGTGATAAAAATATGAGTGACTTCATAACAAAGAAGTCTATGACTTCATTACAGCAGTTTGAGCTTTCAACTGATTTCCTTGATTTACCTTCTCCTCAGTGGCCAAGTGACGAAAACTATACAGAATGTTTATCGTTATTAACGAATGTAAAAGTAGTGAACGATATTGCTGAGAGGGCAGTTGCTTGAGTTGAAGAATGTAATCAGTTTAGTACTAAAGATGAAGAACAAAAACAGTTTCATGAAAAGTTGTACAAAATTATCGCAAGTCGTACCCTCTGTGCAATAAACGAAATTACATAGATTAAGCTAATTAACAATGAATCAAGAAATTGTGAATATAATAACTCAAGTTAATTGAATGAACTAAAATTATTATAATGTTAAATTGAGAGATTTTTGTTGAATACTTGAGTATTCTGAGTTAATTGATTGATGAATTGAGAACATAAATTTTTTGGTATTCTTAATTCAATAATTAATTTTTTTACTTTCATTCAGAGCTCTGTAGCTTCGTCGCGGTTGAGTTTAGAAAAAAAACGCACTGAACAATTTTGTAGAAAATTGAATTTTCTATGAGATAGTGAGCAGTCAAAGTTTTCAACAATTTTATTCATATGTTACGTCGCTAAACGCTGCCACCAATGTTACGTAGGTAAAAGGTTCACCGGCGTTATCATTTGGGTTCGTTCTCGTTTTATGCAACTGAATGCAAATGCAAAGAAGGATTCGAAGTAATGAAGGTGATTGATAGTTTGAAAATAATTATGATGCGAAGTATATTTATTTACCAAGCTCGGGGAGGCTGATAGGCGTAATTAGACGTGGTTAAGTCTCGTGAAGTAATTAGTATTATTGACCAGGCTCGGTGAGGCTTACAGGTGTGTTTGATGAATATTTGTAGAGTAATCGATCCAGAATTTCGGTGTGACTAAGAAACTATGTCCTGGGAAACCGTACTGTTTGGTTCTAAGTTCAAAAGTGATTTCGATATGAAGATTAGGAATAAGGTAAGCTCGGTTTATTGTAAAAGGGGGTGGGTGAAGTGGGAGTGCACGTGTAGCTGACGGAGTGCAAATCGGGAGGTCGTGGCACTTGCATGTCATGCTGATGCAAGGTCTAGCAATGACCGATGGCAATTGAAATAGTGAGGCAGAAAAAAAAATATCGAGTTGCATCCGGTAGAATTGGTGGTAATAATTGATATGTATTGGGAATTGGTAAGAATGGTTGGGCGAGACGTTTGGACCGAGGTCCGGACGTAACAACCCCCCCCCGTTAGAAGAAGCATACCGTCGTGAAGCGGTGGTATAGTTCTGTACGCGAAGTGTAGAAAAGAGGAATGAAGAAGTGTCTGATTACGTCTATCCGTAATAATTGTTTACATCGGAAAGAAAAGACAATTCTTCTTAATGATAGCTTATTTTGTAGTTCCTAATTATTCGCATGGTGTAATGCTATCTTACGGTAAATACAATCTTCTTGATATTAGTTTATTGTTTGATATAATTTTTGAAAATGCTTTATCGACTTTTATAGGCTTCCTAAATATTGCGTAGTTGCAAGAAGTTCTGTAGTTACTTATGTCATCTCACGTGCTTTTATTTAATGCTGATTTATCTAAACACTCGAATAATGAAGATTTTTATTACAAATGTGTTGACAAAGTTCGATATTCCTATGCTATGCTAATTTCCTATGGACGTAACTTACAGGTGTTTATACAGCTATATTTTTTGTTTTCGGCTTCGCGCTATTTTCCAATTGATTGCCAGATTATTTCTCAGGGTAATACAATGAATCCGTGGATCCGCGTACGTACGGTGGTGTGTATCCTGTGTACATGCTACTAGAGGTTTTCGTAAGGCGAGTCTGAGTTCGTGTGTGCGTGTTTTAATTTATTCAGGTGAACGATTTTTGTCTTTCGCGGGGTCAAGTATATTTCCGCATTTATTGCGTAAGTCACCTTCCTAATAACGTATGGACCTTGATGATGATTGTCGAGTCAAGGAATTTCGTGAGGTTGCATTGAATCGTTAATAAATACTGGTTGTTTGCTTTGGTGATAGGGAGTGGTCCTACGATGTCTAGAGCTACTTTGTCAAAAGCAGTCGTCGTGGATGGTAGTAAAACACTTAGGTTACAGGACTTGACACCCTTCTGACCACTTTTGCCCCCGTTCGCCACCCCGCTGCCCACCCGTAACCTCCTCCGATCGTCACCCGTCCCTTTGACCTTTTTCTGTTCCTCATGACCCTTTTCGCCCCCCCTGACGCCCCTCTGACCCGCCCTGCCTTCGCTGACCCATCCCTGAATTTCTCTCGACCCCCCTTAGCCCGCTTTGCCCCCCGTCATCCGCTCTGACTACCCTTGACCTCCACTGATGGCCCCTGACCTCACTGATCCCCTCTGCTACCCTCCGACCCCCTTTCGCCCCCCCCCCGACCCTCTCCGCCACCAATCCGCCCCTCCTGACCCCCCCTGAAACCTCCTGACCCCCCTGACCCCTCCTGACCACGCCTGACGACCTCTGACCACCTCTGACCTCTCCTGACCCCTCCTGCCCCCCTAACCGATCCCCGCTTTTTTTCTGCCCCCCCATGACCCTTCCTGCCCCCCATTTGCGCCTCCTGAACCGCTCTGACCCCTTCTGACCACTTCCGACCACCCCTGACCCCAACTGCCCGCCCCTTCCCCCGCCTGACCCCTTCCGTCCTGAATCCCTGAATCTTTCCTGCCCCCCCCCCCCCCCCTAAACCCGCTTTGCCCCCCTTCGTCCCTTTTGACCACCCCTGACTAACTCTGATCAACCCTGACCTCTTCTGACTCCCCCCGCCCCCCCTGACACATTTATGCCCCCTTCCTGCCGTCTTCTGACCCCCCACCGCCCCTCATACGCCGCTTCTGACCCCCCCTGAACCCTCCTGACTACCACTGACTACCTTTGACTCCCTCCTGACCCCACCTGCCCACCTCCCTGCCCCCCTCAGCCCCTCACGACCCCTTCCGAACCCTCTGATCGCACCTGAACATTCAGATCGCGGCCGTACAAGGTGACTCGTCGTGCCGGTTCACCGCTCCACCTGTCAGGGGCGTTACAAACGCCTCCCCTTTCCCGTCATCCTGCGTATTGCTACCGGTGTCCTCGCCGGGTGTCAATTTCTTGTAATTCGCGGAACGTCCTAATTTCTGCGGTTGCTGCTGGTGCTGCTGTCCGCTCGTTTGCGGAGTGGTGACTGGAGATGCGTTTCCCTGTACGTCAAAAGTGCGGATCTTGCGCCATAAAGAATCGTTTCCCACATACTCCCTCGGGGTGTTAAAACTATGAAGAAGGTAGGCAGACTGCATCTATCCGCCAGAATTGAAGGTCTTTCTACTGCGTGATGCATGATTCACCAGATAGACAATATTTGCACCCGGTACAATTTCCCCGTCAATCGAAACGACCCCCTTACGGTTCCCCGAAAATCGTGAGCGTGGTAAATCACTGAGCATGTGCATCAAGAGTTTGGTTTTTGCACGGTATTTTAGAGGAACAGTTGTCGCTATCTCTTCTGGTCGCAACCGGGCTTGTGTCAGTGTGGGAGGCACCGTGGCCCTATTTGTCCCTGTAGAGTTGCTTTGTCCGTCGCTATCTTTTTCACGAATTTCCATGCGCAACGGTTTTCCATCTTCGGATGTGAAGAACAAATAACGCTGCAACACTTGTTGATAGAGTTTCCTCTTTTCAGCGCTGTCCTTCGTCGGTGATTGTAAAATTTTATTCAATTCGTCGCCCAGGCGTGCAAGGGGGTCGCTACTAGTTGTAGTTTCGGTATTTGCATTTACACCCGATTGCGGTGAGGCGACGGAGCTGCCGAGTACGCGTTGAAATCTTTTCACAGTGTCGGTGGGTATAAGTACCATTTTTTTCGCATGCTTCGTCACTACAGTGCAGGTTTTTCACCGGACTTTCCTCTCTCTCTCCCTCCCTCCCTCCCTCCCTCCCTCCCTCCCTCCCTCCCTCCCTCCCTCCCTCCCTTTCTCTCTCTCTCTCTCTCTCTCTCTCCCTCTCTCAAGAGACTTTGACAAGACGGTGAATTTTATTTAAATGTGTGTTGGCACATATGGGACGTGCGGATCTTATTGATGATCAGTGGTTGCCTGCGTTGAGGTGCAGCCTGTTGGGTAGGCTGGACTGCAGTTTTTTAGTGTGGTTCGGTCACTGCTGCATTTTGACTTTACTCGCTGTAAGCAGTATTGCTTCGGTGAGAGTGTAAAGTGTGAGGTTCTATACGTGGCCATTTAAGTGTTTGACTTTTATCTCCGTGTTTTGGTCTCTTGACGGTTCGTGGGCTTGCTATCGGCTGCTTTGTTGTTGTTGTTATTACTGACCTGGGTCAGTGTTGTGGCAGTTTGGTCAGCTATTTGGCTTGTTTTGTTTGTTTTCGGTTGCTTGCTGTCGACATGCCTAGGCCGCTGTGTGCTTTGTGTTTTGCTCGTATTGATAGAGTTGCGGATGGTGTTGCATCGACGGCGCAATGCAGGCATGCGTTTCATGTTTCCTGTGTGGCGGTGAAGCTTGTTCTTGACTCTGATGAGGATGCTGCTCGTGCGGTGGGCTCGACTTGCCCGGTGTGTTCTCCGGCTGACCGTCATGCTGCAGTTTTAGATGCGATTAATTCCCGTTTGGGGAGATTTGAGGAATCGTTTTCCATGGTTGCGTCGTTTGGCAGTAAGCTTGATAAGCTGGAGAAGGCTGTGTCACGCTTGGATAAATTAGTGGCGGATGTTGGTGTTCTTGGGTCGAGGTTGGATGCTCTTGGTGCGGACAATTCGCGTTTGCGTGCAGACCTCTCGACGGTCAATGTTTCTGTGGCTGGAGTTGCGGGCGGACTAAATGGTGTTGTTAGCGATGTGGCCTCGCAAAATGACAGGTTGCGGGCTGTCGAGGATAAGCTGGAAGGTGTACGTGTTGCTGCTGCAGCTCTGTCGGAGGCTGATCAGTCTATGGTGCTGCGGGCCATTTGTCAGGGCTATGCTTCGCAGGTGGTTATTTCGGGGCTTCCAGAGGCTACTGTGGCTAGTGGTGCTGATGTGGAGGATTTGCATCGCTTTGTTCTGCGTATGGCTGCTTTTTTGGAGGTGCCGATGGTGTCTTCGGATATAATTCGAGTGGAACGGATGGGTGTAAGGAAAAAGGATGCCGGGGGTGCAGCAGCTAGTGTTGGTCGTGTGTGGTCGCGTGCGGTTTTGTTGGAGCTTGCTTGCAAGTCAAAGTGTGAGGAGTTGATTGCGGCGAAGAAGCGTCGCGGTGATGTTGCTCTGTCAGCGGTTGGTGTTGTTGGTAGTTCATGTATTTATTTGAATCGTCGGCAGCCTGCGGAGTTGATGAAGCTCAGAAGTGACATTTTGCGTAAGTTTCCGGGTCTGCAGCCGAGGTCTGTATGGATTGCGGATGCTGCAGTCTTTGTGAGAAAGGACTCTTCGTCTAGGCCAGTGCGTGTTTTGCCATCTACTGACTTTTCGCAGCTTGGCATCTGACTGGCGGACTTTTTGGTGCGTCGTGCGTCTGCTGGGTTAGGGTCTTCGTCAGTGTCACCGGTGCTAAATGTCTGCTGCTTTAATGCTCAGTCCTTGCCTGCCCACGTCGATGAGTTTCGCGATTTTTTCAAAATGAATTTGTACCATGTTGTGGCGGTGACTAAGACGTGGCTCAGTGATGTAGTGTTGGATGAACAGATCTCTCTGCCAGGTTACTCTGTTCTTTGTGTTGGTTGGAGAGGGCGGCATGGTGGTGGTGTTGCACTCTTTCTTCATAGTGGATTGTCTGGCCGTGTGGTTGCGTCATCTGGATCCTTGCAGCGTGACGGTGTTCCTGAGTTTCTTCTGGCGGTCGGGTCCTAAGTTTTTGTTCGCAGTGGTTTATAGGCCTCCTAAAGTGGGCTTCTTGAATTTTTTTGAGGAGGAGCTTGTGGCTGTTGTAGCGCGTTATTCGTTCGTGTGTGTTCTTGGTGATTTAAATGCAGACTTGTTGAGAGACACGTTTGATTCGCGTCATTTGAAGGACTTTTTTGCCTCGCAGGGGCTGCATACTGTGCCTCTTCAGCCGACACATCATACTCAGAGTTCGCATACCTTGCTTGATGTCTGTGCTGTCTCTGATCTCTGTCGCCTTGCTGCCTGGGGGCAGTCTGCGCAGCCTTTTCTATCGGGTCATGATTTAATTTATGTGTCGGTGAAATATGTCCCTGTGCGTCTTCCGCCGAGATCTTTTGTGTACCGTGCGTGGGATGATGTTGATCTTGAGGCTGCGGCGGCAGTGACTGCGTCTTTTGACATGTCGTGGCTTACTGGTGCCTCTGATATGGACGTTAAGGTCTCGATTTTTAATAACTTGGTGCATGAGGTGCTTGATTCTGGTGCTCCGGCGCGTACGGTTACGGTAAGGCGTCCTGCTGTGCCGTGGTTGACATTTGACTTGCGTGTCCTTATGCGTGAGAGAGATGCTTGTTTTCGGGCGTCGAAGCGGACGTGTTCGCGGGTGCTTTTTGAGAAATATGTTCGTCTTCGTAGGGAGTTTAAGAATAAGCTGTGCGCTGCGAAGTCTGCTTTTCTGCAGTCTCGGTTTGATGACTTTGGAAATTCGAGACGTTTCTGGTGTGAGATAGATCGACTGGGGATTACGCGTGCTGCGAGGCAGGCCCTAACTCTTTCGCTCCCATTGCGTGTGTTGAATGAACATTTCGTGTCTGTTGGGACGGGTGCTCCGCTGCCGGTTTTCTCTCAGTGCTTCGTGGATAGTTTAAGTAGCTTAAGTTGCTTAGGTGCATTGAATGATGAGTTTATGTTTTCGAATGTTGATGAGGCAGCGATATGTGCCGCGATTGCGAGGCTTTCAACGAGGGCGCAAGGGCCGAATCATTTGCCGATTCAGGCTTTCAAGGCTTTTCGCGGGCTGTTGTTGCCGTACATTCTTGTGCTTTTTGATTCTTCGCTCTGTGATTGTGTTTTTTCTTCCCTTCGGAAGTTTTCATATGTCAAGTCGTTGCCGAAGGTGCGTGCGCCGTTTTCGCCGTCTGATTTCAGGCCAATTTCGTTACTTTGCGCGCTTTCGAAGGTTCTTGAGCGTCTTGTTTATGAGCAGGTTATGGTATATTTGCGGGCGCGTAATTTGCTTGACCGGCGCCAGACTGGTTTTCGAGAGAGAGTGGGTACTCAGACTGCTATTTTGAGGTTCACGGATGATATCAGGCAGGGTGTTGATGATCGTTTGGTTACGCTGACTGTTTTCTTTGATTTTACGAAGGCCTTTGATACTGTAGACCATTTGAGGCTTGTGCGTAAGCCGCAGGTGTTTGGGTTTTCGCGGAATGTTATAGGGTGGTTTCATTCTTATCTTAGTGGTCGAGTTCAGGCGGTTCGGGATGTCAGTGGTGAGTTGTCTCAGTGGCTTCCTATGCGGGCTGGTGTGCCTCAAGGTAGTGTTCTGGGTCCCCTTCTATTCTCGTTATTTGTTAATGATCTCCCGCGCTGTTTGCAGAATTGTTTGCATCTTTTTTATGCGGATGATTTAATAATATATCTTAAGTGTCCTCCGCCTGATGTTACGGATTTTGTGCGTCATCTTAATGCTGACATAGAGCGGATTCGGCTTTGGTGTGTTTTTGAGGGTTTGCAACTTAATGTTTTGAAGACTAAAGCAATGATTTTTGGTAGCTCGAGGTTCATTAATTCCTTGTTTGTGGGTGGGGTTCCAGACATTTTGCTTGGGGGCTCACCTGTCGAGGTTGTTCCCTCGGTGAGGTATCTTGGCATGGTACTTGATAGTACCTTATCTTGGTCGTTGCATGTGTCGCAGGTGCGTAGGAGGGTGGCTGGGGCTCTTCACCGTGTCCGTATGTGTGGCTCAGATTTGGGACTGGTTTTGAAGCGCCGTTTGATTGTTGCTTTAGTCTTTCCTTTATTTGATTATTGTGCGCCGGCATTGACTAACTTGTCGGGTGAGCTGGAGCGTGCTCTGCGAGTATCGCTTAATAATTGCGTTCGTTTTTTGTTTCGTTTGCCACGGGATGCTAGTGTTTCGAGTTTCAGGCGTCGATGTGGCTGGCTTTTGCCTCATAATCGACGTCTTTTTCTCATTTCATGTTTGTTTTTTAAGGCTCTTCGTCTGGGCCAGCCGAGTCTTTTTGGGGAGCAGCTCGTTGCTAGATCAAATTTTGAGTTGCGTTGGAATCCTTTGCGGATAGACGCGCTTCTTGTTCCTCAGTGTCGTACTGCTACTTGGCAGAATTCATTTTTAGTTTGTGGGATCCGTTTTTGGAACGCTTTGCCACCAGAGGTCTCTGCTGCGGAGTCTTTCAGTGAGTTTCGTGCGCGTTGTTTTTCTTGTATTTTGGATGCTGAAGAATGGGAAGCGGGTTGGTCTGTTTGAGGTTGAGGAGGTTGTTATCATTATTATTATTATTATCATTATCACTATTTTGTTATTCAGTAAATTATTTATTTATTTATTTATTTATTTATTTATTTATTTATTTATTTATTTATTTATTTATTCATTCATTCATTCATTCATTCATTCATTCATTCATTCATTCATTCATTCATTCATTCATTCATTCATTCATTCATTCATTCATTCATTCATTCATTCATTCATTCATTCATTCATTCATTCATTCATTTATTTATTTATTTATTCATTTATTTATTTATTTATTTATTTATTTATTTATTTATTCATTTTTTCTCCCCTCTCTCAGTATCAAGGTCTGCGACGTTTTCTTAGATTTTTATATTTGTTACCTAGTGTTAAGGTTTTACTTCATATTTTTACTTTCGTTTTATCTTCCTACTTGGTATTTTTGCTTGTATTTCATATTTATTTTTCAGTATTAAGCTGCATTGTCCTATATTTATATTTTAGTTTTTATATTTATTTTATATTTTTACTTTTTATTCTTCTTATTTATTCTTTTTAATTTTGCTTTGTACTTTGCTTTATTTTATTTTACTTGTTCGGTATTTATTGATTTTATTTATTTATTCATTTATGTATTTATTTATTTATTTATTTATTTATTTATTTATTCATTTATTTATTTTTTATTTTTTTTTTGTTGTTTTGTTTTTTTTTGGTTTTTTAATTATTTATTTGTTTGGTAATTTATTCTATACTTTTCTCTTCTTTTTGAGTTTCTTGTATATTTTTGAGCTGCTCTTATTATATTAATTTTCGTTATTGTATTTTTGCATTCCTGTGGCCTTTGGGGGACTTTGTCCCAAGGTCAAATAAAGCTGCTTTTCTCTCTCTCTCTCTCTCCCCCTCCCTCTCCCTCCCTTCCTCCCTCCCTCTCTCTCTCTCTCTCTCTCTCTCTCTCTCTCTCTCTTACTATCTATTCCGCGCACACCCACACACTCACACACGAGCTATTTGGAAAATAGCGTGGATGCCAAAGTACCAAGGATGGGTGCCAGCAGTAGCGTTACAAATCCGTTCCCTCGTTGAACAAGGATCTGTTTCTTACTTTCCCAGCTACCCTGTTTACTGGCCAATCTTCGTAGTATCTGCTTGTGTCGTACGAGGCGTGCCTTCTGCGGTTTTGTCAGTACCACGTTACCTTCGAGAGTGTTGAGTGCACACTCGCAAATATCTCTCGCAAGCGAATTATCAGCAGCTCGTAGTAGAGCCTTCCGTTGTTTCGGATTCAACTTCTGAAACGCCTGGAGCGTGAGAATGTTTGCCCTGCAGCAGCACGGTTGACCACCGCGATGCGCTCTTTGCGCCATCACGCCTGGACTACTGGTTCTTTATGCGCGCTGCCAGCCTTCATATCCTTTTGCGGTACGTAGACGTAGTGATTTTCATCGGTGGGGAATAAACTCGTACGAAAACGACAATCTTTAGGCATTGTTTGCTTCAGATCCAACAAGAGATATCCGTGTGGAACGGCTGTGGCGTCATGGTAGGCATCTTGTGAAAATCGTGGGTCTTCCGGGTACACTTGACGTGCGAGATGCTGTATTTGCCCTCGATCCCGGGGGTTTTTGAAGAGAACTATATAGTTTCCGTTCGGGAAACATCACGCTGACCGTGACTCTGATAAAAAAGATTTTGCGTGATGTAGAAATGTCGAGATTTTAGTGATGACAGACCTTTGTAAACAGGTCGACGACGATATTGCTTGACGCCTCACGCATAAGATCGTCGATCACCAGTAGTTTTGGCGTCTTATCCCCGTCGTAATCGCTATGCTGCGATAATCCTTCGCGACACTCCATTCCTTTACCTAACTCGTACAGAGGCTGCCACTCGTCGTAATACTGAATGACGCGGTTGAATTTAACATCGCACACACCATCTATATCGCGCAAAAATCTTTTCACAAAGTTTGATTTGCCACAACCCGATGGACCGGCAACAATTGCGGAGAAAGGATGTTTCCAACGGGTGTCCATTGATGTACACATTATAGGAAAATATTACGCGTTATTCCTGGATGTATATCTTATCAACCGAGATGGAACCTATAATGTCTGAGGATAAGAAAAATGCACAAGTTAGAAATCCGCATTAAAACTCTTCCACGCGGCGCGGTGGCTCCGGGGACGCGCTGACTATGAGCTGATAACAGCGCGTGAGGGGGCGTGACGGTATGAGCTTTACTCCACACGCTGCGTCCGGCCGCGTTTCGCGTACGCTACAAGCTCATTCGTACGCACGTGTCGACGTATGCGACGAGCTCAATCGTTCATACATTTGTGTGTGTAAGTGTGAGTGTGTGTGTGTATGCACGTTGCCGTGAATCACAACAAACAAGAAAGGGTCGTTCATTCGCGATTGTAGATCCTGAAGGATCTCAACGGAGAGTGGATTGACGCACCGTATTACGAACCAGAGCTTCAACGCATCACTGTCAGGGGTCGCAATGATATCCATCCGAATTGAAAAAAAACCTACCTATGGTACCGTCGGATCCAAATTATCGTCATTCGTGAAGCGTCCGTCGACATGGGTACCTCAAACGTCACGCCCTCGTTATGACAAAGGAACATTTTTACATAACTCTTCCGAGCAATAGTTGATTACCGTATTTTCCAGACAATCGTACCTGTTACTACATCACACAACTACGACGTGCGATAGTTCTCAACGGCGAATGGGAAGTGGGGCTCGCGAGGATTCACTACCCATTGACATTTGCACAAGATTCCGGGATATCCACCGAGGGTTTCCATCATCCACCCCGACCACTACCGCAACCTGACTTCCACTCCGACCGAGAAAGCGTCGACGGAAAATGTGGGCGCTAGCTCCGGTTTCGGTCATCCGAAAATACCCTCATGCCAGATGTTTGTCTTTTGTGATCTCGTCGAACCCTGTATAGTTGGCGATATATACGCACCGCTACTACGCGTTATCCACGCGTGTGATAAAAAATTCTCAATTTACAGAAAGTCCGATACGAAGATTTTCGCGCTACCGCACTACCTACCACTGTTGTTCTCGAACTTTTGTACCATAGAGATGAATATAAAAGATCACACCGAAAGATCAATTCCATTCGATCACGGGACATTGACGGTTACGCTTCACTTCAGGCGTGTGCGTTGATACGAAAGAACGAAAGGAAAGAGGATTGGAAACGAAGAGAAACATCATGACACAATACGTCGAACATTACGATTCGCAGCTGGTCGGTGGTGGTACGGAGAGTTTTTATCGCAGAGTTCCTCACCAGCGGGGACACGGTATTGGGAGTTTCCTGGGTGAATTATTCCGAAAGGTTTTACCACTGCTTTTTAGCGGTGCAGGGGCCATTGAAAAGGAGGCTTCGCGCACAGAAATGAATGTAATGGCAGACTTGGAAAGCGACATCCCGTTCAAGGAGCCTCTGAAAGCAGTCGGGTCTTAAATTGAAGCGAAAAGCGCAAAATAAAATCGTTAACCTCATGAAGGGATCAGGGTATGAACCACGGCTGAGTGATCATTCTCGTCAGTTGCTGAGTGCACGTTTCAAAAGAATCACCGCCGCTACACCATCGTCGGGGGGCTCAACAAGACGGGGAAAAGTTCGAAAGAGGAAGAGGACTGGAAGATCTAGAAAAACCACCGCCAAGAGTAAGAAAAAAAAGAAAAAAATTAAAAAGACCAAGAACAAGGGGGAGAAGAAGGGTTCCGTCGTGAAACGTAACAAGAGTTGCAAAAAACGTGCAGTTACCGATATATTTGGGCCGCGCTAACATGACACTCGGTCAAAATGGCTTTTCTGCACGCACACTCGGGCGAGCGTATGAAGTCAGAGTTGGACTTGTTTACCTTACCGCCAACTCAGACATCCATCGAGGGAGGACAGTAGGTGCACTATAACCCAGTCTCATCTCCAACAGATGATTCACCCATCAAATTCTCTGTACCCGGTCACGGCGAAGAGTACATTGATCTGACCCACACCATTGTGAGTGTACGCGTCCGATTGCTACCACTCACCGAACACACCACCACCACTACCGCAGGCGAGGCGGCTGCACCACAGTCTGCTCCTGCCACACCTGTTGACAATTTTCTTCATCCGATGTTCAACCAGGTCGACATCAAGAGACTCGGTAGAGTCTCGCGCCAAGTACATTCAAAAGAACGGGCGGACTACCGAGTATCTTTACTGCTAGGGGATGGGAAAAGCGCTGTAGGGCCGACTGTTTTATTAGGTATCTCCTAAATCAAAAGCATTTCGGAAAATTTGGATGCACTTTCGCTACATGAATCGCGGACGAGCTGTCATTTAAGTGTAATTTCAATAACGTCAGTGGTCGGAGAGCTGGGATATGATAATCTTTGATCACCGGTAGGTCGTTTCGATCGGATTCACCACCGTCGTCATCGTACAGCCAGCTATATCCAAAACCATTCCAACATAATTCTGTAGAAGAGAAACCGCGGGTGTGGTTATTCCCTATACTGTGATTGGGCCCCAGAAAAGCGGCGCTCTCATGGCTACCGCTTGCCGCGTTGGCAGCTGATATCGGAGCCCATCTAGTGGCAAGTCAACACAATGGCGGCACAGAATAGAAGTGACGGAATCGTCATTGCTGGGATGTGTGTTGTATTTTACATGCCCTTGTGATAGCACTCTTAGTTCCATGAACGAACATAAATAATCTTGGTAATAAAACTCTGAATAGTGCGACATGTTTGTCGACTTGATCGATGATCGAAATATCGGGTGTTCACTCACCAGCTCGTCGTCCGCTTGTGAGGTTAGAAGGACAAAGCTCGTCCAATCATCGGTAATCGCTACCGACAGTGATTGCCTTATAAAATTTTCAATATATCGTAAAACAGATGTATTGATTGATGCTATGCAAGGTGATCAAGTTCGTCGAATTTGCGAAGCAATCACGTGAGTAACAAACAGCATGGGTGCGAGTCAATCATAAACTTTGAGTTTCTAACGTATTCCAACGTACCCACTGTCTCGAATCAAAACAACCAGCATTTCCTCTTGTTCCACAAGCATACGGATATCGCAAAATACAGCAGTTTCTGCTCCAATGACACAAATCGAGGGTTCCTATTCCTACAGGAAAACAAACGCCGAACGATCCAACACTACTACCCGGATTTCACAAAAGGATGCTTTCCCTCCTGGCACGCCACAAACTTGGGGTTCCTTTCCAATCCTACTCGGCTATAAAACCTGTAACAAAATCAGAGAGAAAAAAACTTTCCAAGATGGAGGTGTCCCGCTGATACTGTTCGTTATTACAAGTTGCAGGTGACAAAATCCAACCTACCTCCCCCAAAGTTGTATATAAGTCAATCATAACCAATGCCTCCCTAATGTACCTGCTGTGCCGTATCAACGCAATTAACACTTTCCTTTCCACCACAAGCATCTCGATACCGAAGGATGCAGCAGTATTTGTCCTAATACGACGAATCAATGGATCCTACTTCCACAGGTGAAATGAAGTCAACAAATTCTTTGGCTCTTTCCATGTAAAGTCACGAAAGAATTCGGTTTCTCTTCTGGGACTTCACAAACGGAAAGCTCCTCTCCAATCCTACCCGCCGACAAAAGTTCCAAATGACCGAAACGGTGGAAGACTTTTCAAAACAAAGAAGGTTTACGTCCAATGAGGTGCGTCGTCAACTGCAGTCAAATCACTTACTGGCCACGCACCCGGCAGTTGTCGGTAAGCCAACTATGACGTTTGCCTGCCATTGGTACTTACCATATCGCTTCATCACAACTAACACATTCCTTTGTCCTAGAAGCATACTGATTTTGAAAGATTCATCAGCACTTGTTCTATTGCTACAGTCCAAGAGTTCCTTCCCAGAGACCATCTTCGAGCAAATTGACGATGAAAAATCCGGAGCTCCCTTCCACATCACCCGAAACCAACTAGTCTTTCTCCTGGCACAACACTCACGAAAAACCTTTCCAAACGCGATCCCACTAGGGGACGAGAGCTGTAGCGAATCGAAAGGTAAACAACTTTCCAAAACGTAGGTTTCTTTGACAAGAATCTTGCTTCAATAGCTAGATCGAGTTCTGGTCGCCGAATGTGACTCAAGTATGACGTTCATCACTCTCTCAACCCTTTGTACAAATCCGTAATGACTAACACCATCCTCCTTCCTACCAGCATACTAATATCGATGGAAGAATCGGTTCCCGTTCTAATACCGCAAACCAAGAGTTCCTGCACCCTTAAACAAACCGAAGATGAAAAATCCGGAGCTCCCTTCCACGTTACATGAAAGAAGACAGTCTTTTTTCTGGCACTTTACAAAATACTTCTACAAATGTACGCGCTGATCTAAGCTGTGGCTGAATGCAATAGTGGACGATTCCTGAAACCCTCATTCATTACCGATGGCTGATCGCCGTCTCGTTGTTACCTAGGGACCTTAGATTGCGCTCAATCAAGCATATTTTTCAAATGCTCATGCGTTACAATATATTAGCATATACGTCAATGCGTCACGCTGAAAATGGTGCATCGATTAACGTTCTTAGTGAAGAGAATGAAATGCAAATTGTGAAATTCGTGTGAAGATTCGTAGACTCAGTGTTTGTATACGTAATCTATGTTAGTATTAAGAACACCATCTATCATGAGCTAATGTCAACGATATATAAGTGTGAAATGCGCATTTAAATAGAGTATTTTTCATAAGATTTTTCGTCGTACGTAAAAAGCATCATAACAATTGATATATAGGATGATACCAGTGATCACAGTCCATGGTAAAAGAAAGACATTCGCAATAAAAGACACTATCAATGTTAGTTTCATTTATGGTATCATTGCATTGTAATTGTCACAGCTGTCCTTGTAGTCTGCTCAAGGTTAGGGGAAGTCATAAGAACAATATGTATTATTTACTGTATCCTTATACGGCTGCCCCTGAATACTTGCTCAGTGAAAAGTTGATGGAGTCACTTCTCATGTAGTATCAATCTGAGAATTTAGTGCGGGTAGAACAGTTACCATATCACTACTGCATCTTTTAAAAATTCAAATGCCAACTTTGATCATCTTCTGAAAACAAAAGCATCGAATAACAGAAGCCAAATACAAATCGAAACATGTCCCTACTTAATTGGAGCAGGAGTCAGAAAATGGATTCGTTACTCAACCTGTCATGTGTCTGTCTTATTCAAATAGGACACATTCTCCGAAGCATAGGAAACCGACCTGCGAAGTAATTAATCGTTGAATTGCAAAGGCATAGTACTATACCGAATCTCTTGATATCTGCTAAGCTTAATCGTGATGGTAACTAAATTTTTTTCAACCCATCAAATATCTTACAACAATAGTATACAAACGTAACCATAATCAATACTACAATATTCTTCAACAACATACAAAAAGTTATCAAATCCCCCCAAAAGGCACCTACGGTGCAAAAAAGTTCGCCAAGTACATTAAATGTTAAAGGAATAACTACTACTTAAATATCTTTAATGACAAAAAAGGAAAAATTCATTAATAATTCGAAAAAAAGGATCCAAATCAATTATTGTGCCAAGTACATGTAACTTTGCATCATGCACAGAAGTACTAGAGAAGACTGGAATGAACATACAACGAACAATAATACCATGTGTAAAAATATAGAATTAGAGAATGAATCAATTAAAATCAATTCGAAGAATAAAAAAAAAAAAAACTGAATTAAACTAAATTAAATTAAAAATAAAAAAATAAAAACTTGCAGGCAGTGGGACTTGGCGAGCTTTTTCGGAAAAAAAAATTCGGAATTCTAGTATGGCAATATAACATTAGCTCGCCAAGAACCACGTATCCTAGTTTTTATTTTTTTATTTTTAATTTCATTTAATTTAATTCAGTTTTTTTTTTTTTTATTCTTCGTATTGATTTTAATTGATTCATTCTCTAATTCTATATTTTTACACTTGGTATTATTGTTCGTTGTATGTTCATTCCAGTCTTCTCTAGTACTTCTGTGCATGATGCAAAGTTACATGTACTTGGCACAATAATTGATTTGGATCCTTTTTTTCGAATTATTAATGAATTTTTCCTTTTTTGTCATTAAAGATATTTGAGTAGTAGTTATTCCTTCAACATTCAATGTACTTGGCGAACTTTTTTGCACCGTAGGTGCCTTTTGGGGGGATAATCTTTAATCAGAAGCTAGTTTCTCCGGCTAACGACTCTTACGCGTACCGTGCGTACATCGAAACACTACTGAATTATGCCTTTCCTGCCAAATTATCCCATTTTACGGCATGCCTGTGGTACGGCAACGAAGATGGCGAGACCGACATGTATACTACGTCCAACGGTCCTAAGAAAGGGGCTCAAGGTTTTATTGAGCGTCATTGTATTATGGCCAACGGGCGATTGGCCGACCTTATCGGTCATCTTCACGGTGACGTTTTCAATCATGAAAAATTTCTACTAAATGGCGTTGAACTGCGATTACGACTCGTAAGATCGAGGGGATCAGCTTCTGTATAATGGAAGCCGATCCCCGACACACTTTACATATCGTCAATATATCACTGCTAGTGCGTCGCATGAAGATCAGTCCTGGCATCCTGTTGGCCCACGCCAGGACACTAGCCAAAGGGACCGCATAATATTCCATCACCAGAGTCGAGGTAAAGGCTTTCACCATTCACGCAGGTGTACAGTCGGAGACCCTGGACAATGTGATACTCGGTCAACTGCCGAAACGGGTCATAGTAGGCTTCGTGAGCAACAAGGGGTTCAACGGTAATAGACTGTAACGTGGCGTTTTCAGCCCCGTTACTACGGCACCCAAATCTCCCGGAATTTCCTCCCGTTTTTCATTAATAATCTAGAAAACTGCAGCACACCGAAACGAATCACCAAGGCTAAATTAAAATAAGAGATATTCCGTATGTTAAGCTAATTTTCGTTGTTGTTCCGAATATTCTCTTATGTGACCTGGAAAAATACCGACGAGATGAGCCAGGACGACCTACGAGGACCTCCCGGGCCCTTTCCTCCAAGGGTACAACTCTGACGTCATCCGTGCCAATCAGACTACCGATGTGCACTCTCCCGTGGTGGACCGGACCACCAGCTGATGACAGCATCGCAAACATCTCCCGCCTCCCGATCTACCGAATCGCTACCGGCGTATAGGACCGCAAGACGACCCGTCTACGATCTCCCGCTAGACGATAGGTGCGTAAGACGCTCTGCTATCGACGAATGGATGCTACGGAAGGCGGCGTATAGGGTGGCATGAACTGAGTAGTGTCACCTCCCGTCCCGTAACTTACTGGCCAGGAGCCAGACCAAAATAACATCTACCGTTCCGGAACTGATCCCGTCACCGGGTAAAACTTGGTAACCTCCCGAGATGACGTTCTGCCTAGGAAGACATGTAGGAGCCGAGGCACAAGTGAGCCCAGGACTACATTCCGACTCCCGAGACGACATAGGATAGAGATGTTGCTCTTAGGATGAGGACTCCAAGTGCCTGAGTCGACGCAGCCTTGGATGGCCTTCTGAACGCAGACAGCCAGCCGGTCAGTATTCAAAAGCGAGCGCGGCCGATGAGGAAGCATGGATGATGACGTCAGAGGAGAGGAGAGGCGCCGAATAAGCAAATTCAATTGTCACCCGAAGAATTGCGCCCTACACCTGTGGCCTAATTAGGAGAGGGAATCGCCAATCCGGACGATTTCCGAGTAAGAAGATCCTGGACACCGGCGCTCAACTCGTCCTACTCTACGAGATACCGTCGATCAGACAGGACGTTTTGGCTAGATCCTTCCTCACCAATTCAGGTCTTCCTTTTCCGCCTTCCAAAATCTACCGTCTCTCGCTACCGTTTCTCACCTAACGCTACCGCTACCGTTGTATTTAGATTCATTCCCATCCGCCCTTTAGTTACAGTGTAATTAAATCTAGAATCCGTTAAAACAATTGTATTAAGTTAGAGTCAGTGGGTGCCGAACTCCTTTCGTTAAGGTAAGGTTTTCCACCTTCAGAGAGAGGCACGAAGTAGCCACGTGGGGATTGCAAATTGCCTAAAATATTACGTATTTTGTTTTATTGTGTTTGTAAGTCGGTGGGAACTAGCCCCACCGCAGTTTATTTAGAGTGTAAGTCAGTGGGTAAAAGGCCCACTGCATACAGTTTATTTAGAGTGTAAGTCAGTGGGTAAAGGGCCCACTGCATCCCGTAATTTAGAGTGTAAGTCAGTGGGTAAAAGACCCACTGCATCCAGTATTTGATAAGTCGGTGGGAACGAGCCCCACCGCAATTTGGTACGGTCCGGTCCGTTACGTTTTTCGGTTTTTTGGGCAATTTTGTAATTCCTCCCGGTTTACCTCGTGGCTGAATTCCGTTACCGTACGTTTTGTATTTTCGCTCTCTGAGCATTTAATTGGTCTTCTACCGTTTCTCCCGTGCATTTGCTGCACGTGGTATCATTTAGCACGTTGAGTTATTAAGTAAACTCTAAGTACTACGTTAAGGAAAGCCTTGGTGATATTTGGTGATGCTGTATGGTATTTTGTTATAATTTATGTAATATTTTCTCCCGTATCTAATTTGTCATTCTTTGGGTAATTTGTTACCCCTACGGTAAATCTTGCGTTCCGTTACGTTCCCGATCAATTTGGAAAATCTATCGTCTGTTACCGTAGAGTAGCCACGGAAAAGCGCTCCGTGTAAAACCGCGCCTTTTCTCCCGTTCGTAATTATCGCACCTTCGGATAATTTGTAAAAGAATCAGTAAACTCCCGTAGGCCTTTCGAATATCGAAGTTATAATTCTGTACTCCCGTAAATGACCTCCCGCTACCGTTAAACGAATTATATTTTGTTACTCTCGACCTATTGTAAATCTACCGATTCTGTATTTCCTACCGAATTTGTTAAAATACAGTCTCCCGAAATTACGTTACGTTATCGGTATTTTATTTGTGCCCGAATTGTTGTTGTGGATCCACGCCACTCTACCATTTATTTCGCTGTTGAACAGCCTGTGCCTAGCCAGCCACTCCGCCGGATCTGTATTCGTTTATTCCGTAAGTTTTTGTTATTTCGTTAAGTGACGCGACACGCGTCTGGCGCCCAACAATCTTTTCGTTCCGTTTTCCGTTTTCCGTTCCGTTTTCCGTTTTCAGTTCGTACAGATCGCGCCGAAGGCACGTGGGTTTTTCCCGGGTCCAACCCGCCTGGGGGAAAATAGGAAACCTTCTACGTCGCAAGTGGCGCCCAATGTGGGGCCACTAAAAAGGTTGAGTTTTAAAAAGCCACGTTGCAAGACATAGAAACCCTTTCAACTTTCAACATTTCGGAATGAACTATCTTTTGCTGTACGTGGACGGCGTGCAGATACCCTCGAAACCCTTACAGCCTAACTTCACCACTGACGAGTTGTACGTCGATACGTATCATACGTTATTCTCTGGAAGCGGTATTCACTTTTTGAATGATGGTAACGGAATTAATCGCACACAATACGCCAGAGGCAACTGTCTCTCGCAGCCTTCGACTTGACCCCCGATCTATCTGCCAACTGTTCAACGCATTGGTCACTTATCAAACATGGTACCTTGAGGATAGAGGAACGCTTTGACGGAACCCTGACGAAGACCATAAACTGCATTGTTTACGCAGAGTTGGACAACATTATAGAGATCGACGCAGCTCGCCAGGTCATAAGCGATTTTGGTGGTTGAACTAGACGAAGAACCGTCTCAGAGTGGATGATGAAAGGGGTCGATGGCTGCATTTGAAAAGGGCCACGCACCCGATATTCACAGTCAGTCTAGTGCCAAAGCTCGAAACTTTCACTTCAGAGAAGAGTCCTCTTCCTCGCTGCAAACATGGACTCTGTGATCGATATTCAAGGATTTCGTGATATTGACCGAAACTTTCTGCCAAACAAAATAGCAGTAGCTACCGTTGACAAAAGCTATTACGCACACTGGATGATCAAACCACCATACCCGTTCAACGAGCTTCACGTGAGATATCGTTCCGGAAATGACTATATGACCTGCTATCACCACGACATTAACTGGTTCGAAGGCGACATCACCCTTGGAAAACTAAACAGCAACCTGCAGGAAATCGGAGCGCGTATCGAATTATCACGCAGGGTCACGTGAAGGCGAAATACATCGAAGCAGCAGTATCAAGAGAGGTTATAAATCTAGAGTCCACGGAGCGTCCAGGATTCGCCCAGTTACCCTCATCGGATGAATACTGTTTGTTTCACGGTGTAAAGAAGATGGAGAATTTCGTGTGCGCTCTAAATTACGTTAGCAAACTAAAAAAATAGTTATCAATGTCCAAGCTACCTGGGGCGTACAATATTGAGGAATGGGCCCGTTCGATTGCCGGCAATACCGTCTACACCTAGTGCTAGCCGTGCCACCACTATTACCGTTGACTGCGATGACGACGATTGTGACTACGACGAGTGCGCAAATGTGCAGGAAAACTCCGAGGGTGATATAGCCGGCAATCGGATTCAGCAACGGCCACGTTTTCCTCCGAAGATAAGATGCCGTCACCCGACTTCCCCAAAATGATACTCTTCCATCATACGATCGGCTTCATTTAGGGAGGGTCGGTTCAGCCGCAAGAATTATAATATTCGGAACCGTACGCCGTTATACCTCTATCAAGAGACTCGGAAATTTCCACCGCACTAGCAGGTATACCTTCTCCAAACGAGAAGAAAGACAGACACAATGGACAGACTAAAAATTCTGAAAACACTGTCAGTGACCAAGAGCGGCACCAGCGGAGTTTTTGCGGCTAATCAGGTTTCCCTGGTATGGACTGCAACGGTATATTTTTAAATTAGTCGGAATCTTCCAACCCGTTACCCTACGGCGTCCCCGTGGTCCTTTTCCGACGAACGGATCATTGGGCGCCAGACGCGAATGCGTTGTTTCTCAGATACTTCGATCAAACAAATAAACTAATCGAACTAACAAATTCAAAGATACCAAATCAAAGATGAATCGAATTACTCATATATAGGAGAACCGAGGGACGACGGACACAAACTCGCCTAGCTCAATTGAACCGAGGGAATGGTAGACGGGCTGGGCGGTAAGGTGCTGAATTTACAAGGTTCGTATGCGGGTAAAAATGATTAACTCCAAACAACAGAAAACTCCTCCAATGAGATTTCTCCCGTATATTACAATATCTAGCGGTGATTTACAGCGGGATGTTTGGGGAAATCATTAGCAAAGCATTACAGTCATGAATAGCGGTATGCGGTAACAGATTTCTGGCAATAATTACAGCGGTAATGCAACGATAGGTGGTATGCTGAGCAAAGAGCTGAGATGCGATATTTGCCGCGGAATTTACAGCGGTAATCAGATATATTGCGGAAGACCTAACGATATCGTGATTCTAACTTATTCTAATGCAACTGCGTTCAGCCAAACGGTATTAACCCCTGGGAGTTCAATCGTGACACTTTCTAAGATATTTGATACTACCAGGCACAGCGATACAGTTAATAAATTCGTCTAAAAATCAGTGCATCATTCAATATGAGAACTACTATAACATGCGGTAAGGTTCTGATCAAATCAGCGAAAAGGTACAAAGATAAGCGAAGATATCCAACTAATATTAGCGGAAATAGATCAGAAATAAAGATATTGTCAGAGAATCACGAAGTCGCTCTTTGGAATCTCAGAAAAAAATGAACTAAATCACGGGCCCTGAATCGGCCCGCTACACAACAAAATACTCCTTCAGAGGCGTCAGATTTCGTAGCACCAGAGTAATAGACCTTACCTTGAATACAGAGATAGTAGAGTAGAAAAACGCAAAAAAAAAAAAACAGATGGATACAGCGAAAATGAAGCGATAGCGGTAACTTGGCGGTAACGAAAAACGTCCAAAGTTGTTGGTAGCTGAACACAGAAGAAGAAATTGATCTTGATCTTGATTTTCGCAGTCGGTGGTTCTTCTCCTTCTTGTCCTCTGGTATGGTGGGGGAGAACAATTAGGCAATACCATTGGTCATCCATCACAAATGATTTTTGCGGTAAGATTCGGGGCGACTCGTCAGCTGTCGGGAACTTAGGTGTTGACGGAGAGTAGCGAGACGTATGCACTATGCTGCTCTCTTTTCCTCTCGTGCGGCAAATGCGGAACTCAGTACGGTAATCGTAATATTTGCAGGCGAGAACTTACTGCGTACGTCATGCGGTGTAAGTGCGTTATTTGGGCTTCTCCCTGGTGCGGTAGCCTCTCGACCTTCCGGCCCTAGCTAGAAGAACACCACAGGTGGAAGCTTCACCAGAAACCAACAATCAGCTGTAGCACGGGGAGGCGTAAGATTGTTGCGCTCAACCTGATCCTCCTCCAGACGTCGTGGGGTATACTCACCCATCGACTCGACGGTTACTTCCCATTGGGCTGCGATACTATCATAGGCCTTTCTAAGGGCCAATATGACGTCAGAACCGGAGGCGAGAACACTAGGTGGTGTAGCTGATTTTTACCTCGAGAAGAACTTCGATTTTTCCTTCGGGATTCGACCGCAGCGGGACCCTGTTGCCGTAGCGAGTGGCCCTATTTCCCACGCTGCTTCGGGAATCAGTCAGCTTGCGATCTAGCAAAAATCAGCGGTAGTGGGGCGTATGCGGATCCTCCCACTTCGTCTGATTTTGATCCACAAATGAACAACAGCCCTCTCATATATGGGATGCTACCCTCGGATGCCTTTGCAACGTAGCAATCCGGAGCTGCACAACCGAGAGGTTCGCCATAGCGGTAGATATCAGTGGCATGAAACATAGCAGGAAGTCATGGTGCAGTACTGAGAGAATCACGTGTGTGGTAGAGATGCCTTCATAGTGCGGTAGAGATGTCTTCGAGATGCGGTAAAGATGTCTTCGTCCAGTCGTAGTTAACGAGTTATGCAAACATAAATTACAAAGCGTATCAAAACTACGTTAACCTGCCCAATGAGTGTCACTTTATTTCGGACATCTTTCTGCCGTTATTTCGCTACCTGCTTCAGTTAGGCAGCTACTGGGACCTTGAATCTCAAATAGAACGTCACAGAACACACCCGACAGCTATTGTATCAAACATTGCTGATCACACGCGGCCTGGATCGTACTAGGTGGCATTTCACGTCAACCGTTTTGTTCGCGAAGTCTACTTTGACAGCTTTGGATTACTCCCGCTCATCCCACACTACAAACGATGTCTCCGGAGGAACTGCCGGCAGTACGGATGGAACGACAGGCGGCTTCAGAGCTTCTCTTTTGACGTACGCGGACACTACTGTGTCAAGTTCATTTATATTTTGGGTACTGGCTTTTTTCTGCGCGAGTTTGTTGATCTTTTTACTAGTGACCATGAAAAGAACGACCACATAGTCCGAAAATCTTATAACTCCTTGTCCACCAAGAAAATTGACGATCGAAAATCCCATCGTCCTAGCCACGGCGAGTCCAGGGTCACTACTACTCAGCAATGTACTTCGAAAAATTGTAGGTTGTAGGAAAGAGAAAAAAAATGCTACCACATAAATGTGTAATTCCTAATAAATTTGAAAGAAAACTAACTTTTAGACTGAATCAAGAGACTCGGTAGAGTCTCGTGCCAAGTACATTCAAAAGGAGAAAAACGGGCGGACTACCAAGTATCTATACCGCTAGGAGATAGGAAAAGCCCTGTGAGGCCGACTGTTTTATTTGGTATCTCCTGAATCATTAGCTTTCTAGCACATTTGGATACACTTTCGCGATATAATTTTGAGCCTAGTTTCAATGAATCTACTTTTTACAATTTCATCGTCTAATGTCCATTCAATACTTTTCTCAGATGAATCATTTGCTTGATCAACAAATGGTTTTAAGAAAAGTTGCATATTTGGTTCCTCATTATTGACACATATACTAGGCATAATCATATGTTTTCTTTGGAGTTTTGGGGGTAATTCATTAATTACCCCATATATCGGCCAAGTTGTGAATTTACTGGATTCAAATGATTGACAACCAGCTGCATTCAATGTGTACGAAAAATTTAATTCACTTGATAAAGGATTTTGCGCTGTTGATAATTTTGTATAAACTTCTCCATCAGTTATATTTTCAATCGCATCTTTATCCGAACCATTTTCAGTACTTTCGAAAAGTTCAAGAAGTATTCTCTGTACTTCTGGGTCATTCAATATCATCTTTGATTGTACTTTCATGTCGAGAGTTATATATTATGAAATATCAAGTGATATATTAACATTTATACAATTCGGACAAACCAATCCTTCAAAATTTGATTTTTTTTATCTCCGTAGTAAAATAAGCAATGATCGCAAATTGAATGATATGAAATATTATTTTCATTCAAGTGTAATGTTTTGAATAATTGATATTTGGTATCTGGAACCACATTGTTGGCGAACAGCGTGTTATTCATTGATAATATTGATGTGATAGTCTTCCACGTAAGCGATTCTTCGACTCCTAACAGAAGAGTCATTGACAGTGCTCCTCCTCGAGTAACAGATGTGCAATTATAAAGACGTTGTCGATAACTATCATCAGCAATATTTATTTTATGTTGACCCCAAAAAAGTTAATTTAAGTTAATAATATAGTTAAAAAAAATTTTATTTGTTCTATACTTAAGCTTTATTCATACCTTTTCGTGTACATCACTACAACCGTTGCTAGGGTTTTCCCTGATTAATGGCGATTCTTTAGCCTGTAAAAATGACATAAAATATGAATATGATTATTTAAATCACCTGAAAATATTTTCTAATAGAGCATACTATACTTACGTCAAACGAAACTTCTTTCTCATCATAATCCTCATATAACCATGCATTTTCGATATCACTTTCTAGATTCTCATTCCCTTCGCATTCTGCATGACAGCACAGTATATTATGTGTGATTGACATGTTTATTGTTTTATCATCAGTAAGAAGTCTTGAAGTGTTTATTTTACCGTCTTCAGGTACTATTGGATCCAATGAAAATTCACTAGCGTTGTTCCAATGTTGTTGAGAATCCGCAATATCTTGTATTCTTGCCTACAGAACATTCAAAAGTTTATTATAGTTTACTATTAGTGTAATGTCGTATGAAATATATATGTAATGGACAATTTTTACTCGGGAGGATAAAGCAAACGAAAATATGTTTCTCTGTAAATAAAGAAAGGGATTTTTTTTATTCGCTCTTGTTACAACTATTATATCTACTTATGCTACTTTGCTATTTACAATCTTACCTGTAAATAAAGAAACGGCAATTAAGATTTACTATTATCGCTCTCTCTACGCACTACTATTTAGGCTACTTTTAATTAAGTCTAATTATCAATTTCTCTCTCTCTCTATTTTGCACGTGTGCTCTAATCTCTTCTACATTGTCCTAATCCTTCCTCTTCAACTCTTCTACTTGTCGCTCTATCTGACGGTGATTAGGATAAGAGGCGCGCGCGGCATCTTCAGAGCTGAAGAGAGTATACTTTTTTCACATATATTGTAGTAAATTTGAAAACATTGTAACATATTCATGCTATAAATATATGGAACATTTCCAATTATTATTTAAGTAGTCAACGTTGATGAATAATAAAGATAATGAATGAACCGAATAGAAAATTTATTGCTATATAGATAAGTATAAGTAATTTTCCTCTTCAGATTATGAACGAATATAATTCATGCACGCCAATTGTGTTTACAGTTGAATTTATTATGTACTTTACGGAATTATGATATCAATTCTTAAAGACGAAAAAATTGAACAAAATTTTCTCATGAACTTGATTGGCCAATTTTTTTTAACAAATAGTTGTATGACATACAATGTCGGAAGTATAGAAAAAGTTCAAATAAAATTTACGAGATTGAAGCTTTTGATATTTGACTTTTTATAAAGTGACGAAGAATTTGTTTGATTGTTTTGATAACGGAATTTATGGAGTTTGATATTCAGAGCGGACAACGTGAAATTGCGCACCCAGATTTTGTGCGCAAGCGCGAATCAAAACGACAGTCGAATTTATCAGCTGCTAGCGTGTTGTACCAACAGCCTCAGATTTCAGCTGTAGCTGTGAAATTGTCGATCACTAATACAGCTGAGATCGCCGTATTTAAATATGACTGAGGTATGTTGTGTCAGGTGAATAATGCGACACAAAACCAGACACAGATAAGTAGGGTGGCATAGCATCGAATGGAATTGATCAATTGAATGAGAGATTAATTAAATCTCGACAGAAATACACTCATCGAAAAGTTCAGGTTAGGTCGTTGTATTTGACAGCTAAATCTGAAAGCGGAGTGTTGTTGGACATTCTGTGAAACAAATGCCGACGATCGCGCATGTGCAAATGAGGTGCGCAATTTCACGTTGTCCGCTCTGTTTAATAAACCAGTGGTGTTGGAAGTTTTTTTTCGAGAGCCACATTTTCAATCAAAATTTCGTTGGCCAGATAAAATTATTTGATCAAGAAATAAACGAAAAATTGGTTAATTTTCAGTCGAAATGAAAATTATTCAAAGTTGAGTAATACGTAATTTTTTTCTTGCGGAGAAAAAAAATTCTAGGTTTCTCAACAAGTACATACATCTCTCTTTCAAACAAAAAAATTTTTTTCTATAGACAACATCATATTTTCTTTTACATGTTACGTCCGGACCTCGGTCCAAACGTCTCACCCAACCATTCTTACCAATTCCCAATACATATCAATTATTACTACTGATTCTACCAGATGCAACTTGACATCCTTTTTCCTGCCTTACTATTTCGATTGCCATCGGTCATTGCTCGACCTTGCATCAGCATGACATGGAATTGCAATGACTTCCCGATTTTCACCCTGTCAGCTACACGTGCACTCCTACTCCACCTACTCCCTCTTTCAATAAACCGAGTTTACCTTATTCCTAATCTTCATATCAAAATGACTTCCAAACTTAGAACCAAACAGTACGGTTTTCCAGGACATAGTTCCTTAGTCAAACACCGGAATCCTGGATCAGTCACTCTACAAATATTCATCAAACACACCTGTAAGCCTTACCGTGCCTGGTCAATAATAATCATTACTTTTCGAGACTCAAACACGTCTGATTACGCCTGTAAGCCTCCTCCAGCTTGGAAAATAAATATACTTCGCATCATAATCATATACGAACTCTCAATCAGCTTCATCACTTCGAATCCTTTCCTGCAGTTGCATTTAGTTGCATAAAACGAGAACGAACCTAAATGATAACGCTGGTGAACCTTTTACCGACGTAACATTAGTGGCAGCGTTTACCGACGTAACACATTTCTAACAATAAATTTATGAAAATAAAAAAAAAAAATTTTCTCAATAATGTGTAACGTGCGACTTTGGGCGCGTCAACAATTTTGAAGAGTTCGCCCCTTGCTGGAAAGGTTTAAAGTGATAAAGATTCGACGATTGGTGTTCTCGTGGTTACTTATTTTATAATTACGTGGAGAGCCCTTTTTGATGAAGAGGATTGTTGTTGTTCAGTCGGTTGGTAGTGGAAAATCTTAGTTTTAATGGAGAGGATTGTTGCTGCTTAGCCGGATGGTCGTGGAGAGAGCGTTTCGGAGAAATAGCGAGAAGAAGGAAGGCTCAGAATTAGGTGGAGTTTTTAGCTAAGTTTGCATGCCGTTGCAGCTAGCAACAGTCTGCAGAGTGATGCGGTGGAGAAATAGGAGAAGAGGATGTAGAGGGTCGGGTTGATCGTGTTATAGTTTGATTGTAAGAGAAGAAGAAGAAGAAGAGGAGGAGTTAGACGTAACAAATGCTTCCAGTCACGTAAATATATGTATATAAATTGATGTCCAGTGTTTATGCGTATGAAAAGTAAATATTTCACACACAGTGATGCTTGATTTACAAGGACAGCAACGGAGACTGATATTACAAGGGTACTAGACTATTATACGTGTATAATCTGGGAGGGAGGGGAGTTTTTATTCAATTTTGATAATAATTCAAACACACAAAATACTATTTTAACACACGATTAGCCTTTTCCGTCACGATTTTTCGATTCACGTGATCACAGGGAAAAGAAAACGAGTTTTTTTCCTTTTTATTTTTATTTTTTTTTTTTTTCTTTTTTTTGTTCTTTCTTTTCTTTAATTTTGAGTTGACCGTTATCACTATTATTTGCGAGTAATCCCACTTCTGATTCTCTGGGAGGGAGGGGAGTTTTTATTTAATTTTGAGGATTTTGTGTTTGTCGGGATGTTTGGCGGGCGGACTGGATACTCGCATTTAATATCTTTAATATTTTTTTATTTTGCGGTTTACAATAGGTCTTTCGATATTCGTATCGCTTGGTCAACTGACTAAATCTTGCCCACCAGGTACTCTACTGTTCCCTGGTGGGGTAAATCCCTATTTCATGTAACATGTACATGAGCGTCGTGAGACGCCTACAGCTCGGCCTCTCCTGATCATTGAGATGCCTCGCTCTCAACGCCGGATTCGTCCGAATCGCTTTCAAGATCTTCCAGGGGTTTATCGTCATCATATGCGTCATCATTAATGGAGATCCACCTTTTTAATCGCTCAAGTGGTAATATCGATTCGTACGGCTGTTGCTTTATCTGATATCCTGGGATATCCGTCACCAGGTAGCGGTCTAGGTCTAGCTTCCGCTTGATCATATAAGGCCCAATATATTTCTGTGCCATCTTCCTACTACCCGCCTCTGTTGGATTAACTTGCTGGATTATGACGTACTCGCCTTCCTGAAAAACCTTACAATCCTTCCTATTACGATCGTACCCTCTCTTTTGCTGGAGTTGATCAGATTCTATATCGTTTACAACTTCCTCCCTTGATTTCTCACGTCGCGCCTCGAATCGTTCGACATCCAATTCCTCTTCCAAGGTATCGGCCAAAACGTCTAGCGGACCTTGACGTAATTTGCATCCAAACATGACCTCAGCCGGACTTTTTCGGATTGCCCTCTGAATGGAGTTGTTCAATGCTAGCTGCACAGAACCTAAAACATCGTGCCAATTATTCGGGGATTTAGTTAACTTACATATGGCCGGGACAATTATTCTGTTATATCTTTCAATTTGACCATTAGCCCTTGGTGTTTGGACTGCTATCCTGATGTGTTGAATGCCTCGCTCCTCGCAGAACTCTTCGAACTCGTGACTCGTGAATGCAGACCCACGATCTGAAATTATACGTTTAGGCATTCCGAAGATCTGGAACGCTGCATTCATGACTTTGATGGCCTCTGAAGAGTTGGTCGTCTTTACTGCCTGTAAAATTATAATTTTAGAAAAGCCATCTATTATTTCAAAAATATGCTTATGACCCGCCGTGGTCTTAATTAAGGGTCCAACGTGGTCAATATGGATAGTGTCCCATGGCTTCGATCCCTTGGGGATGTTGTGAAGAAACCCTTCCTTGAAATTAGATTGCTGGTTGAACTGGAGACATTTCAAACAATTCGTCAGACATTTCCTTACGTATTTCCTCATGTTCCGAAAATAATATTTGTTCTTCAACTCTGCGACTATCTTATCGGCACCTAGATGTGCAAGCCGTTCATGTGTTTTCATCACCAATTCATGTTTGAATCCTCTCGGTACTACAAACCAACTCTCCTGCTTCACGACCTTGAACAGTTTCCCATTAATAACTCGAAAATTGCTTTCTTTCTCTTGTCCATCTAAAACTTTCCTTTCAATTTCAGCTATTTCAGGGTCGAGGTCTTGTAGTATCAGCAGACCATCAAACCCGTCGTCTTTTACCACCACTAGGTTTACATCGTAGCACCGACTTAGTCCGTCAACATGCGTCATCTCTTCCGCTTTTCGATGCTCCGTTTTAAAGTTGTATTCTTGCAGGATCAAGCTCCATCTTGCTATCTTCCTGTTAACGTCCTTCTTCTCTAATGTACGCCGCAGTGCATCACAATCAGTGACAAGTGTGAAGGGTTTCCCCAGGACGTATACCCGAAATCCTTCCATAGCCTTAACGACTGCAAGAGTTTCCAACTCAAAACTATGATAATTCTTCTGTTCATCTGTTGTTTTACCACTATAGAAGCAAACCGGGTGGAATTTTCCGTCTTCTTGTCGTTGTAATAAAATCGCGCCATATCCATGGCTGCTAGCGTCAGTATGAACCTCTATTTCTTTGGTCGGATTATGAATTTTCAACACAGGTTTACTTATTAATATTTCTTTTAACTTGTTAATCGCATGAATGTGCTCCTCTTTCACCTCGAACTTCACATCGATTTTTAGCAAGTCTGTTAGCGATTTAGCAATCAGTGAGTAGCCTCGTACAAATTTCCGGAAATATCCCGTCAAGCCTAAGAATCCTCGCAGCTGTCGTCGTGTTCTGGGGATTGGAAAATGTTGGACTGCAATCGTCTTCGTGATTCCGGGCTTAACTTCGTTTCTTAAAATCCTATATCCCAGGTAATCCAGATCCTCCTTCGCAAAAGAACATTTGTCGACTCGTACCCGGAGTCCATACTCCTCCATTCTACTGGTAATAAGCTGCACATATTCCAAGTTCTCTTCAATTGTGCTTGTGGCAATTAGCAGATCGTCCATGTAAGCCTGTACTTTACGGCTACGTATTAAATCTTCAAAAATAAAATTTATACATCGTTGGAAAACAGCAGGACCGTTGGTGAGTCCGAAGGGCATTTGTAGGAATTCATACTGGCCTCCCGGTACAACAAACGAGGTGTATTTGATGGAAGGCTCTTCAATTGGTATGTGAAAAAAACCATTTTCTAGGTCAATCGTAGTAAAATAATTAGCTTCGCTCAAATTGCTAATGAGGTCGTCGATTTGGGGAAGTGGAAAACTGTCTCTCACCGTTTGTTTATTTAATTCACGGTAGTCCACACACATTCGATATTCCCCCGTCTTCTTAGGTACTAAAACTATAGGACTAGAGTATTCGGAATTGCTTGGCCTTATTATGCCTTTGTCTAAATAATCATTAATGATCCCCTCTACAGCGTCTCTCTCATGATGTGCTAATCTACGAGGGGATGATCGAACGGGTTTATCACCCCTGATTTCAATTTTTAGCATCACCGGAAGCGGACGTACCTCTGTGTGTAGCTTGCGTTTTCCTGTGCATTTGTCGATGTGGTTTCGAATAAGTATCCTCTGATCCGGTGATAGTTGGTTGCCAAAATCGATTGTTGGCTTTTCTGGTTCCATGGCTTCCACCTCGATGGTCATGACCATTGCTACGTCTGTTTCCCATGAGTTCCTCTTCTGTTTGAATTTAATCTCGCCTCCTTCCATGGCCCAATCCACTGAATCGAGGAACTCCTGTCCTAGAACCAGATCAGCCCCAAACGAATTGTTTGGTACTACGGTCGCTGCATTACTGCCGGATTCCCTATTGATGTGGCTGTAGATTGACTGGTGCACAGTCTGGAAATGTGCCCCACTTGATTGCACTTGAAGCAGGTTGGTGGACTGCGTCTGTTTTCATTGGCTTTAGCGAAATAGCATCGGTCGCTTGTGTGTCCTTCTTTCTTACACACTTCACATTTCATCGGGGGCCTTCTTCCAACGTCATTCCTGGTGTCTTTCGTCTCCCGATCATTTAGGTGGTCTTTAGGTTTTTCCCAGTTTGCCATCTCACTCGATAGTAATCGCGAATCCCTAAACAGCGATGTTGGTGTTGCATGCCGTGCTGCAACTAGTTGGGTTCTAATGCTAAAATTTTCGATTCCCCTGATAATGTGGGAGACTATTTCCGCGTCGCTCAACCGGGCTTTCGTAGCTATATTTAGTTTGTCCAGATAATAATCTTCAAGCCGCTCTCCCTTACGCCATCTACGAGCTTTCAATTTATCGATGGCCCGGACTGGGTCTAAATCCTCATCGAACATCTCCCGTAGTTCCTTCTGAATGGTTCTCCACTCTTTACCACAAGCATCGTGTTGCGATTCGTACCATTTTCTCACACCGTCAGTAAATTTATTAGTAGCAAGTATTTTAATTGTATTATCACTAAGATTGTATAAAGTCTGTACCTCGTCTACTCGCCTGAGCCACATGTCTAAATTCATACTTTCATTTTCTTTATTGCCAAACGATGGTACCTGCGAGGAAATCTCTGCGTATGGAATCCTTGGGTTGGCCTGGTTTTCCCTTTGTTCCTCCTGACCACTTAGATGTTATGATCCTGGTGACGTCATTTGCTCTCTCAAAGCGGTAATCTCTCCATCTTTGTCACTTATCAACAAGGTCATCTGCGTAAGTTGAGCCATCATCCCATCCAATACGCGTTGGTATTGCGCGCGTTCCTCACGAAACTCGCCCAATAATTGGTTTGTTTGGTCGGCCATTGTTGCTTTGAAATAGATTTGAAATTCTCTAATTATCGGTAATATCGTTTCGCACGTACCTCCGATTACAGAATATTTATTCTCCTTCCAAGGGATCGCACGATGTTTCAACTGTCGATGACTGTTGATGTTGTCACCTCGACTGAGTGCGGATTACCGGAGAATATCTTCACCAATTTGGTTTAAAATAAGCCGTACACAAGCACTGACAAAGCGAAACAGCACCTTGGTAACAGCTTAAGGTCACTTCAACGGTCACAGGGAACCTCCTCGATTCTGCCGTTATAATTGAAACACACAAAATACTATTTTAACACACGATTAGCCTTTTCCGTCACGATTTTTCGATTCACGTGATCACAGGGAAAAGAAAACGAGTTTTTTTCCTTTTTATTTTTATTTTTTTTTTTTTTCTTCTTTTTGTTCTTTCTTTTCTTTAATTTTGAGTTGACCGTTATCACTATTATTTGCGAGTAATCCCACTTCTGATTCTCTGGGAGGGAGGGGAGTTTTTATTTAATTTTGAGGATTTTGTGTTTGTCGGGATGTTTGGCGGGCGGACTGGATACTCGCATTTAATATCTTTAATATTCTTTTATTTTGCGGTTTACAATAGGTCTTTCGATATTCGTATCGTTTGGTCAACTGACTAAATCTTGCCCACCAGGTACTCTACTGTTCCCTGGTGGGGTAAATCCCTATTTCATGTGTCATGTACACTGACCGGCATAAATGGCTTCACAATGTTTACGTCGCGCGGCGATGTGTGGGTCACAGGTAGGCGGAGTTTTCTATCTACGGGGGCCCATAAGCGCGATCGAGAGAGCATCATAGTGCGACAGAGTTAGCGACATATCGCTCGTTGCATCCCTTTCGCACAGCACTGGTGCGAGCGAGTCGGCAGAGTCAGGTAGACCAGCTTGGTGGGGGAGATATTCTTCTCCTCGCGCGGAAGGCATTTCTGTCCACCGATACTAATTCGTTTCTTGTCTTACTAACGCTGTGCGACGACGATGGGTGATCGAAAACACCATTCCTCTCGAACTCACGAAACTCGCCGTAGCGTCTTCTCACTCCCAACTCATGCGCTGTGGCTGTCTCTCACAATCAGGATACCCAACGTGCGGTAGAAAGTGAGAAGGCACCAATGGGATGTATAAGGGTGCCGAAAGATAGATTCTGATGACTTTTTTGACATTTTCCCAAAATTAAAAAAGTTTTTTTAGAAACTACGTTTTTGAAGTCGATAACCAATGTAGTCCAACGTCTACTCGATGGAATCAAATGAAATATCCACAGCTTGTTAAAAGCATAAAAAAGTAGAGGCTGATCGTAGTATTATTTTTTTTATTAAAATTTACATTTTTTACAAACAATAATAAACTAGTGCTTTTTCAATCGAAAAACCGCCAGTAAACTATCAGAGACCGCCATTCTGTTTATTTGAGAAAAAGAACTTCGATCACCCCTAACCCGTAAGGCCCTGGTAATCTTAATGGGAAAACTGAATCTGTCTATAAGTTCAATCAAGTATCGAATTTTTCCGTTTACTTCAATTAACGGCATGAATATTGCCCGTACTTCATAGTTGAATTGTTGCAAACTGAAATGAAAATAATTTCATAACATCGCGACTTACTCAGCCTGTCCCCGTATACGTTCTTAATGAGTTCGGGAACGAGCGGAAATCGGTAAAAAACATCTACAAATGGGGAAATCGATCGGAAATTACATTTATAATTTTTTTTTTTAATTTTGGGAAAATGTCAAAAAAGTCATCAGAATCTATCTTTCGGCACCCTTATACATCCCATTGGCGCCTTCTCACTTTCTACCGCACGTTGGGTATCCTGATTGTGAGAGACAGCCACAGCGCATGAGTTGGGAGTGAGAAGACGCTACGGCGAGTTTCGTGAGTTCGAGAGGAATGGTGTTTTCGATCACCCATCGTCGTCGCACAGCGTTAGTAAGACAAGAAACAAATTAGTATCGGTGGACAGAAATGCCTTCCGCGCGAGGAGAAGAATATCTCCCCCACCAAGCTGGTCTACCTGACTCTGCCGACTCGCTCGCACCAGTGCTGTGCGAAAGGGATGCAACGAGCGATATGTTGCTAACTCTGTCGCACTATGATGCTCTCTCGATCGGGCTTATGGGCCCCCGTAGATAGAAAACTCCGCCTACCTGTGACCCACACATCGCCGCGCGACGTAAACATTGTGAAGCCATTTATGCCGGTCAGTGTACATGAGCGTCGCGAGACGCCTACAATAAAATATTATTTTTTGCTATCGTCTTCCTTCTGAACTACGATGACTCAACCCCCACTTACAGTGCCACATTGTGACGCGTGTCTAGCCAAATCATTCGAAAAATTTACCTTCACTTCACGCCATTTCTAGTGGGCTCAGACAAAAGTGTGTCTCAGAATGGGGGTCACTTTTTCTCACTATCTACCGGAACAGAGTAACAGCTTTGGTTAAGTCATATAATTGTGTGCTTCAAGTATTTCAGTGTATTACAACTTAACTTTAGAATAGTAACCTAATATATTTATCGAAATAAACATCTGATAAAAGATAATTAAATTTATTTTTCACTAATTTCTTGGCAAGTTTTGTACTTCGTACTTCTTCGAAAAATTCAGCTGCAACAATTTTGTAATAGGTGTGGTCAATAAAAATTTTGTGTTAAATAATTGTAATAGTGTAAATTTGAAAACTTTCATAACTCTTATTATCAGCTTATTATTTTTTACGAAAATTATCAGTAGTGATATAAGATTATGCGTCGAGGATCATATAGATTATACTTAGATCGCTACGGCGATGGTGTGTTACCGCGTTCGACTCATTATCAAAAACTAAAAGAACTTCAAAATGCTGTAACCATGAATATCTATGTTAATTGACTATAAAAATTTCAAGTATTCAAAAAAAAATCTTCAGAAAAGAGATTTGAATAATTTTTTGTTTCATGATTCTCCGATATCTGAGACGATTACTAAAATTTTTCAAGTTAGTGTCAAGTGGAAGTTTGTTATAATTTTTAATAACACATTTGTCAAAAAGTTTTACGAAACACTCAATTCATTGGCATAAAGAAATGACTTGCTAACGGAATTGAATTCTCTGTCGTGGGGAAAATTGTTTAGTTTGTTTTTTTTTTTTTTTTCAAATTGAAGCACGATTGATTGAAGGAGTCTTGGGCGTTACAAATGAGACGGTTACGATCGGACCTTCCGTGAGCCAAAGTCAGTGTCAGCGCATTCCTTGCGTGGCCACCGCGAGCCAGGTAGAAAACACAACATCAGCAGGTTGCACAAATCCACCGAAATTGGGCAACTAACTCCCCATTTTAACCACGAACCGAGGTTTCGTTAAGAGTGACAGAACCCTCGGTAGTGAGTCAAAATCTACAAGGGAACAAGTGCACCATCGTGGCGTCACACCAAGGAGAGAACGACGTCAGTGCGCCTTACCATCAAGAAAAACCCAACTCACGATATCCGTACGGACACCCAAACGGGCTGAGGAAGAGGAAGAAGGAAACCCCGGGGCAGGCACGATCAACGGTTCAGCTGACCTAGCCTGTCTCTTCTGTGGTGTTACCGGACGCCATCTTCTAGAACAAAACGGTGAGAAGACGGTTATCACGCGGCTTGGCGATTTCTCTGGCGGTAGGCTCTCAAAGTCACGGTCTTACCTCCTACGGTCGTAGTCCCCTGGCTCACAACTAACCATCTAGTCTAATTTTTACTTAGAATCTTTCCAAACCGAACCACTAGATTCTACGCCAAACTGGGACTGAGGAAATAACTATCTTAATTACTGTACGTTAGTCTTATCACGTTTTTTTTTGAGGGGTTATTCCCCCATGACAATAAAGACCCCCATGAACCATACGGGCCAAATCTTATCCTCGGTTATAATCAGTGATATGCATTAGCATTTTATTCCAGCAACAAACCCCAGTGCTGGACCCTTTTTACTGCTCGGAAGAGCTCAGCGAAAAAAAAATTCTCGCAGACGTAGCTTACAGATCCACGTCTGCTCGTAACAAGACAAATCGTATTTGAATTTTTTCAAAACCTCAATTCTTCATAAAATCTTTTAAATTCATTATTTGAAATTAAAAAAATGTTGAAATTAAACGGCTTCTAGCTACTATCTATTTATTAAAAGGAAGTCATGGAATGACTTCGAAAGAAAGACAATCTGACTCGTGTATTGATGCTCCCTTATAGCATACAGTATTCAAGATTTATATGTAAGTGTATGAGCATATGTACTGTAACGTGGCGTTTTCAGCCCCGTAACTACGGCACCCAAATCTCCCAGAATTTTCTCCCGTTTTTCGTTGATAATATGGAAAACTGCAGCACACCGAAACGAATCACCAAGGCTAAATTGAAATAAGAGATATTCCGTATATTAAGCTAATTTTCGTTGTTGTTCCGAATATTCTCTTATCTGACCTGGGAAAATACCGACGAGTTGAGACAAGGACGACCTACGAAAACCTCCCGGGCCCTTTCCTCCAAGGGTACAAGTCTGACGTCATCCGTGCCAATCAAAATACCGATGTGCACTCTTCCGCGGTGGACCGGACCACCAGCTGATGACAGCATCGCCAACATCTCCCGCCTCCCGATCTACCGAATCGCTACCGGCGTATAGGACCGCAAGACGACCCGTCTACGATCTCCCGCTAGACGATGGGTGCGTAAGACGCTCTGCTATCGACGAATGGATGCTACGGAAGGCGGCGTATAGGGTGGCATCAACCGAGTAGTGTCACCTCCCGTCCCGTAACTTACTGGCCAGGAGCCAGACCAAAATAACATCTACCGTTCCGGAACTGATCCTGTCACCGGGTAAAACTTGGTAACCTCCAGAAATGACGTTCTGCCTAGGAAGACATGTAGGAGCCGAGGCACAAGTGAGCCCAGGACTACATTCCGACTCCCGAGACGACATAGGATAGAGATGTTGCTCTTGAAGATGAGGACTCCAAGTGCCTGAGTCGACGCAGCCTTGGATGGCCTTCTGAACGCAGACAGCCAGCCGGTCAGTATTCAAAAGCGAGCGCGGCCGATGAGGAAGCATGGATGATGACGTCAGAGGAGAGGAGAGGCGCCGAATAGGCAAATTCAATTGTCACCCGAAGAATTGCGCCCTACACCTGTGGCCTATTTAGGAGAGGGAATCGCCAATCCGGACGATTTCCGCAAAAGAAGATCCTGGACACCGGCGCTCAACTCGTCCTACTCTACGAGATACCGCTGTACCGACAGGACGTTTTTGGCTAGATCCTTCCTCACCAATTCAGATCCTCCTTTTCCGCTTTCCTAAATCTACCGTCTCTCTACCGTTTTTCACCTAACATCTACCACTACCGTTGAGTTTAGATTCATTCCCATCCGCCCTTTAGTTCACAGTATATTTAAATCTAGAATCAGTTAAAGTATTTTTATTAAGTTAGACTCAGTGGGTGCCGAACTCCTTCGATAAGGTAAGGTTTCCCACCTTCTGAGAGAGGCACGAAGTAGCCACGTGGGGATTGAGAATTGCCTAAAGTATTACGTATTTTTGTTTTATTGTTTTATAAGTCGGTGGGTACTAGCCCCACCGCAGTTTATTTTTGTGTAAGTCGGTGGGAACGAGCCCTACCGCAATTTGGTACGGTCCGGTCCGTTACGTATTTCGGTTTTTGGGCAATTCGGCAATCCTCCCGGCGCACCTCGTGGCCGAATTAGGTTATCGTACGTTTTGTAATTATCGTTATCTGAGTTTTTAGTTTGGTCTTCCACCGTTTCTCCCGTGCATTTGCCGCACGTGGTATCATTTAATACGTTCAGGAATTGAGTAAAATTTAAGTAATACGTTGAGGAAGCCTTGGTGATATTTGGTGATGCTGTATGGTAATTTGCTATGATTTATGTGATATTTTCTCTCGTATCAATTTGTCATTTATTTGGGTAATTTGTTACCCCTACGTTAAATATTTCGTTCCGTTACGTTCCCGATCAGTTCGAAAAATCTATTTGTCTGTTACCGTAGAGTAGCCACGAAAAAGCGCTCCGTGTAAAACCGCGCCTTTCTCTCGTTCGTAATTATCGCACATTCGGATAATTTGTAAAAGAATCAGTAAACTCCCGTAGGCCTTTCGAATATCGAAATTATAATTCTGTACTCCCGTAAATGATTTCCCGCTACCGTCAAACGAATTATATTTTGTTACTCTCGACCTATTGTAAATCTACCGATTCTGTATTTCCTGCCGAATTTGTTGAAATACAGTCTCCCGTAATTACGAATTTGGTTTTGCGTTATCATTATTTTATTTATGCCCGAATTGTTGTTGTGAATCCACGCCACTCTACCATTTATTCCGCTTTTGAACAGCCTGTGCCTAGCCAGCCACTCCGCCGGATCTGCATTCGTTTATTCTGTAAGTTTTTGTTATTTCGTTAAGTGACGCGACACGCGTCTGGCGCCCAACAATCTTTTCGTTCCGTTTTCCGTTTTCCGTTTCGTACAGATCGCGCCGAAGGCACGTGGGTTTTCCCGGGTCCAACCCGCCTGGGGGAAAATATAAAAAACCCTAACGTCGCAGTACACAAACCGTGACCATGAGTGAAGGATGTAAACATTGCGCGATTTGATTTAGGTTCATGCAAAATATCCCTTGTCGAATTTACAGCAGCGCCACAGCAGAGGTCGGGGGATCCGGCGCCGCTCGACTCGCATCGACCGGCCACGATCTGTTACGATCCACGGCGTTGTCACCTCACAAAACTAACACAGTCATTCAACGATGATTTAACGATAAACGAGACGCGTTGGCAGTCTGAAGGAGTTAGCAGTTAGAAGTAAGCATGCAATTATTATCCTTAATGCGTCTCGTTTATCGTCCTTTTCTTACAACACTCATTTGAATGCATCAATGGCAAGTGTTTGCTCTGTCATCAACGGAGATCATCTTATCCTATTTAATTCACCGTATCATTTTCCTGATCAAAATAACAACATCAGTCGTGGTTTCTACGATATTATCGACAGATAGATTCTTATATTTTCGGTAAACACGCCGTGGAATATAACAGATCGTGGCCGGTCGATGCGATCAACCCACCTCTGCTGTAGCGCTGCTGTAAATTCGACCAGGGATATTTTGCGAGAACCTAAATCAAATCGCGCAATGTTTACATCCTCCACTTATGGTCACGGTTTGTGTATGTGACTCACAATCAGCTGTTGTCAGACAGTCTGACGTTCAGTTCTAAATGTTGCTGCTAATATATAGGAATTCAAAAAACAGAATTTAACTTTTATTATTTAAACTATTCGAACAATATCGGTATTATCGGATTATCTCAATGCTTTCATCACTTACAACTGTCAAAGGTTGATGTCTATAAATTTTCATATCTTGAAGTTCGAATATTAATATCAGAAAAAAGAGATAAGCCATGACAGAAGTATGTTTCTCATGAGGAACTGTGCAGAAGAATTTGAAAAATGCCGAATTTCAACATCATTTTCGGGTAAACTGGACGGTGGATCATTTTTGGATTCCAGGATTGAATTAATTAAGTATCCATTAATATTTATAGTAGGTCTCAAATTTTGAATTCAGAAAATTTATTGAAGATTAGTAACGCTCAAATCTATTCAAATTTGCTTGCTTTGAAGTAATTCAATGTAAAATTTAAATCACTTACATCCTTTTAAGAAATTCAAAAACAAAAAAATGATACATTCTTCCACTAGCTGACAAGTACTTCTTGTCATGAATAATTATAAAAATTTTTCTTCATTTCTCACTATAAACAAGATTTTACTAGTATTCTTCCACAAATCATCATATAGATTTATTAACATTATTTACTTCTCATAACAAAGAAAAAAAAGACTCATTTCACAAGCTTCCGTGTTTCTTTGGCAGTACTCTTATAATAATTCGAGGAGTAAAAAAAAAAACTTTCAAGTTTACTGGTAAAAAAAAATTAAGAAATGCATTCATTGAAAGAGTAATGATTCTGCAAGGTAATTTCGAACATTATTTGATGGAACAAAAGTGGGTTTTTAGACATCGGTAACCGCTGCCACCAATGTGACTTAGGTAAAAGATTCACCGGCGTTATTATCTAGGTTCGTTCTCATTTTATGCAACTAAATGCAACTGCAGGAAAGGATTCAGAGTGATGAAGGTGAGTGAGAGTTTGTAGATGATTATGATGCGAAGTATATTTATTTACCAAGCTCGGGGAGGCTGATAGGCGTAATTAGACGTGGTTAAGTCTCGTGAAGTATTGACCAGGCTCGGTGAGGCTTATAGGTGTGTTTGATGAATAATTGTAAAGTGACCTCTCAAGGATTTCGGCGTTTGACTAAGGAAATATATCCTGAGAAACCGTACTGTTTGGAACGGTTTGGAACTTAATTAGGAATCAGGTGAACTTGGTTTATTGAAAAAGGGGGTAGGTGGAGTGGGAGTGCACGTGTAGCTGACAGGCTGCAAATCGGGAAGTTATTGCAATTGCATGTCATGCTGATGCAAGGTCGAACAATGACCGATGGCAATTGAAATAGTAAGGCAGAAAAGAGGATATCGGGTTGCATCCGGTAGAATTGGTGGTAATACTTGATATGTATTGGGAATTGGTGAGAATGGTTGGGCGAGACGTTTGGACCATGGTCCGGACGTAACCCTCCCCCCCGTTAGAAGAAGCATACCGTCGTAAAGCGGTGGTATAGTTCTGTACGCGAAGTGTAGAAAAGAGGAATGAAGAAGTGTCTGATTACGTCTATCCGTAATAATTGTTTACATCGGAAAGAAAAGACAATTCTTCTTAATGATAGCTTATTTTGTAGTTCCTAATTATTCGCATGGTGTAATGCTATCTTACGGTAAATACAATCTTCTTGATATTAGTTTATTGTTTGATATAATTTTTGAAAATGCTTTATCGACTTTTATAGGCTTCCTAAATATTGCGTAGTTGCAAGAAGTTCTGTAGTTACTTATGTCATCTCACGTGCTTTTATTTAATGCTGATTTATCTAAACACTCGAATAATGAAGATTTTTATTACAAATGTGTTGACAAAGTTCGATATTCCTATGCTATGCTAATTTCCTATGGACGTAACTTACAGGTGTTTATACAGCTATATTTTTTGTTTTCGGCTTCGCGCTATTTTCCAATTGATTGCCAGATTATTTCTCAGGGTAATACAATGAATCCGTGGATCCGCGTACGTACGGTGGTGTGTATCCTGTGTACATGCTACTAGAGGTTTTCGTAAGGCGAGTCTGAGTTCGTGTGTGCGTGTTTTAATTTATTCAGGTGAACGATTTTTGTCTTGCGCGGGGTCAGGTATATTTCCGCATTTATAGCGTCAGTCACCCTCCTAATGACGTATGGACCTTGATGATGATTGTCGAGTTTCGTACGACAATTTTTTAACAAAAATACGCGTTCACCGACTTCGAAATGTTGTATGTTGAGTTTTTCATCGTGTACTGTTTTAGATTTGAGTTTCGTGTTCTCCAGATTCTGTGCGGCGTGTTTGCACACGTCCGAGAAGTTGTTCATCAGGTCGAGAACGAATGTGTTGTATGTTAGGGTAGTAGCTGAGGGTGGTGTCAGTTTTGTCGGGAGTTGTGCTTTTTTTCCGTAGATAAGACGGTGAGGTGTGTATCTTGTGCCCTCGTGGATAGCGGTGTTGTAACTGAATATCGCGAATCTGATATATTCGTCCCAATCTTTGCCTACGCTAGTGAAATGTTTGATGTATTCCGTCAAAACTATATGGGTGCGTTCCAGTGATCCGTCAGATTGCGGGTGGTATAGGGTCGTGTGAATTTGTTTAACTTTAAATAGTCGGCAGATTTGTTTCATTACCGTGCCCATGAAATTTCGTCCCTGATCCGTCAATATCGTTCCCGGTGTCCCGTATCGTGTGATGTATTCTTTTGCGAAGGCTGTTCCTATCAACTGCGCAGTTGCATCTTTTAGTGAAATCGCGTCATGGAATTTCGTGAGGTTGGATTGAATCGTTAATGAATACTGGTTATTTGCTTGAGTGATAGGGAGTGGTCTTACGATGTCTAGAGCTACTTTGTCGAAAGCGATGGCTGCCGTGTCTGTGATGATCATGGGTAGCCTTGTTTTTACCATGACTAATTTTTTACTTTGGCAGCTGTCGCAGGTTTTGATATACTCCTGGATCTGTGCTTTCATGTGTGGCCAAAAATAATTTTGTCTAATGCGGTTATACGTTTTTGAAATGCCCTAATGCCCGCCGAAAAGAAAATCGTGATATTCTTTGATGATATTCAGTCGTAAGCTTTCTTCCGGTATTGTTGTAGTGTTTGAACAAATCGTGATTTGCGTGTTGAGTGTGCCAAAAACGTAATACATCATCCTCATGATTGTTGTTTGTCTAAAATCGTCTAGTCCCATTCCTGTGACAGGGATGGCCAGAGATTCGACTCTAAGTTTTTGTAATACCGCCGATAAATTAACCAAAGTATTAAATACGTCGTACAATCTGTTTGGATCGGATTCGCGTGATTTAGTTACTATGGCGAAGATGTATTTCGATTTTCGATTTGATGTAACTATTTCGAGTTTCTTTGGACTTTGGTTTGCGAAGCTTTCCCTGTTTACGTAGCCCTTATCTGTCAGCTGTTTTCCTGGGTCGGTTGCCCATGTACAATCTGCCGCTACGAAGTGCACGTAGTTATCGTTTAGCATTAATAGCCCGTCATTGAAAACTGCTACATTTTCAGGTGGAATGATTGACTCTATCGTGCGAATAAAGTTTCCGTAATTATGTTCGTTATCATTGTTCGCTTCGTGTTGCACTGGTGGATCGGGTAGGTCATGGTCTTGTGTGCTACCTATGCTCATTTCGTTGGCCGAGATCTCAGTTGTCATCTGATCGTTTGGGGAGCATGTTGGGGGTTCCGGAGGAGTTGGAGAAGGAGTTCGAGGAGGTGGACCACGAGGTGGATGAGAAGGTGGTGGGGTTCTAGGCTTCAAAAAGATCGGTCTATGGTTTTCTGTCGATTCAGGTGTGGATTTTGCTGATTTTGCCGTAGCCACGTTTGCTAGAGAGGAGATAACGGTTTGTAAATTCGAAAACCCCGTACACGTCGGTCGGTTCTGTTTTGTCTTTTTCGCGGTTTGCAGGAGGTTTCTGTTAGTCGCCCTCGTTTGTTCATCCGTGGTATCATAGCAATATCCGTGTCGTCATCCGAGGACAGTTCACTGGTTGTATTATAGGTATGATCCGTCAACTGAGGTTCTTCTATCATTCGTTTACGGGGAGCGGGGTTTGCAGATTCGTCGGAGGATTCGCGTGGTCTAGTAGGGAACTGATGCGCTTCTTTGGCACGTTTCGGGGATTCTGATACCGATGTTTCCGTTTCTGGTCTCGGTCTCTTGGCGTTAATGGGAAGAATTTAAATCGGATTAGGTTTTGGGTTTCTCGAGAGCGCGTCGGCGTTAGAATCAGCCCTGCCCTTTTCATACACGATGTCGTACGAATATTCGTCCAGCGTCAGCCTCCAACGTAAGATTCGAGATGTTGGGTCTTTTACGCTATTAAACCAAATGAGTGGCTTATGGTCCGTTACCAATGTGAATTTGCGAACGTATCCGTATGGCCTGAAATGCTTTACTGCAAAAATGATGGCTTATAATTCTTCATCCGTTTTAGAATGATTCGTTTCGGCCTTCTGAAGCGTTCGCAATGCATATGCTATGGAAAGGTCCTCGCCCATCTTGCCCTGGCTCAGTACCGCGCCTATCGCGTAATTCGATGCGTCCGTTGTTATGACGAAAGGTTTTTCGAAGCCGGGTACTGTAAAATCGGTTCGGTACGAATGGTGTCGCGCAACAGTTCGAATGCTGCCTGTTGCTCGGATGTCCAAAGGAATGCTGTATTTTTCTTTAGTAGGTCATTCATTGACTTGGCGATTTTGGCGAAATCAGGAATGAATCTGCGTTAGTATCCGATTCATCCCAGAAATTGTTTGATCTGTTTTGAGTTCTTTGGTGGTGGATATTCTTTTACGGCTGCTGTTTTATCCGGATTTGGTTTCACTCCGTCGCGTGTGATAATATGTCCCAAGTATGCTCATTTTGTTCGTAAGAATTCGCATTTGTCCGGTTGCAACGTTAAACCTGCGTCAGCTAATCTCTTCATAAGTTTCCTGAATTGTATCGCGTGTTCTTCCAGTGATCTTGCGTAAATTACTATATCATCCAAATATACGAAAACCTCGTTACCCTGTAGACCTGATAGTACTTGGTCCATTAGACGTTGGAATGTTGACGGTGCATTTTTAAGACCGAATGGCATTGTTGTATATTTTTAGCGCCCTCGAGGAGTTGAAAAAGCTGTTTTAGCGGCGTGGTCCGCATGCATTGGAATCTGATGAAATCCGGACGCCAGATCGAATGTTAAAAAATATTTTGCTGAGCCTAGTTGGTCTACGATATCCGTGATGTTGGGTAGAGGGTATTTGTCACCTACTGTTTTATCGTTCAGCTTCCTGAAATCCTTGACCATGCGCCATTTCTTATTTCCAATAGCGTCCGCTTCCTTGGGAACTATCCACACTGGAGAATTAAACGAAGATGTCGAGTGCCTGATGACATCTTGCTCTCATAATTTTGTGACCTGTTCATTTATCTCATCCCGTTGTGAGTTGGGGTGCCGATATTGCTTTGTATGGATAGGGATTTCGTCTGTCGTTGGAATTGTATGGCTGACCAGATGGGTGTGGCCTAGTCGATCGCCCGGTAAGAAAAATAAGTGATTGTATTCGATTGTGAGTTCCGTGATTGACTGCTTTTCCTCATCATTGAGATGGTCTAGCCTCAAATTTTCTTTCTAGATTCTCAACCTGTTCGAATCGTGATTCGGATGTATTTTTAATTAGCGCTGACTTTTGCATCCGCGTCCTTGTGTGGTGAGAATGACGCGTGTGTTTTCTAGTGTCTGTGCTCCAGGTCTGCGTATGTTCATGTCGACTTCTAGGGTTACCGTCGGCTATTTTATATGTACTGGTATTTCGTTTGAGTTTATCGCGTATGTGTAAGCGAATCCATTGTTATTACTGACTAACACGTTTTACAAATGAATGTTGTATCCCAAATCAATTTCCCTGATCGCCCCTTTCCACTGATGGATTGGCTACTTTGAGGCGGATTACCTGAGCTGTACGCGAAGGTATCGTTGTAATCTGAGTGTTATTTATTTCCAAAAGCCCGCAGTCGTCGGTTATAATTTGATCGGTTTGGAAGGAGATCGTCGCGATTTGCTGTCTCAAAAAATCCATTCCAAGTATGCCGTCTTCTTTTGTTAGGAATGAGTTTTCAACTATAAGGAATTTATGGAGTTTGTTACCAATTCGAATAGCTATTGGGCCCACGGTTTGCGTGGTCCCCTGTGTTATTCCTGACATCGTTATCCTGACGTAAGGTGCGCATTGTGCTTGTAAATATATCGCGTGGATTTTGATAATGTTGATGTCAGCTCCCGTGTCCACCAGTAGTGGTGTGCGTGGTTTGCCAAGTTCTGGAGCTTGTATGTGTACCGTAGGGGCCTGACTGTGTTGAGTGGTGAGGACTGTTGTGTGGTTGCGTGTGTGTGTATGGCTCATTATCAGCGGGATCGTTTCAGTTGTCCGTGTCGCTAAGGTACTGTTTTTCATGCAGATTGTCGCTTTTTTGGCCCGGAAAAATTCTGCGCCGAGTATGCCGTCTGCAGCGATGGGCAGTGAGTCGTTTACCACATGATCTTTATAACGTGCCCCATGAAACTCAAGTTCGACACTTCCCAATGTCTCTAGTTGCGCCTCTGTTATGCCTGCAATGTGGCGTTTGGCTGTCGTCAAGAGCTGTGTTCGTGCCCCGAGACACCCGATTTTCATTAGATTTATATCCTTGCCCGTGTCTACTATAAGCGTGGTGTTGGTGTGAGCTAATTGTGGTGATTGTACCATTACGTGTAGTGGGACTGAGTTTGATGATCGGTTTATCCATAATATTCCGCTTGTGTTGTGTTCAGACACTGTTGTTGACTGTGAAATGTCGGCGCGTCTTCCCAACATCCCTGATTTTCGTCTGAATGCCCGGTACTACTACAAAGTTCGTGATGATCTCCGGGGTTGTCGCGGAAATCGGCATGCGGAGCATTTGTTTGTGTAGTTGATCTAATATTATAACAATCGTTGCTTCTGAAGTGATTCGGCAGTTTGTTGTAATCAACGTGAGAATTATCGTCTCTTTGCGTGTAATTTATGCGGTGCTGGATATGCGGACGCGCCTGTTCAGTTGGTCTATTCCTAATCTGATTATTGTCTTTTTGGTAGTTAAATTGTCCTTCGCTGTGTCGATTATTTGTTCTCATGTGAGTTGGCGGTTCGAGCGCCCTGTAATTACCAACTTCGCGCCCTTGATACCGGTCTTGCGGATTTTGCTGGTACTGATAGTTTTCACGCATCCGTGTTGGACATTTCTGAAATGCGTGTCCTTCGCGTTTGCAATACATGCAGGTGATCATTGTTTCTTGCGGTCTGACCCGTACGCGTGTAATTTTCTCGTCTATTTCTTTCTGCGTCTCGTTGCTCCGTCCTGCATCCCCTGACTACGTGAACGGGTGTCCGCAGTATGCGCACCGAACTGCGTTTTCGCGGCTATTACTCATGTCTTTCCGGCTGTTTTCTATGGATGTTTTAAGGGTGTGGAATTTCGTTCTGTTGGCTATCACTCTTTGTATTGCCATGGCTTTATCCATTGCTTCTGCGAGTGTAGTTGGTTTTTCCACGGCGACTCTACTTCCTATATCGTCTGGTAATCCTTTGATAAAAGAACGCGTAGCCGAAAGTCTAACCTAGTCTAATACATACCTAACAGCTTCGTTTGGGATGGTAGCTTCAGCTACCTTCTCAGCTTCCCTGACCAATTCAGTTACCCTATCACAATCCCCGATGACTGTTTCGTTTCGTTCCATCACGCATATGTCCGCCTGAATTTCGTCCAAAGTTCGTTTGGATCTATATGCGCGCTTGAGGTCTCTGAGTGTATCGGCGAGGGTTACCGACTCTGGCTTTATGCGCCTAGCTGCTTTGCCCTCTAGTTTGAGTTGCACTACGAACGCGAATTGAGAGTGATCTCGCGGATTTATTAAATTTTGAAGTTTATTTACTCGGGTCACGAATTCCCGGTACGTCATATTTTTTCCATTGAATGTTGGAAGTACGGCTGATGCGTGTTGGATCGATATGAGAGAGAAACTATTATCTTCCTGATGGTTCATTTTGATTAGCTAACTTTAGATCTATTTCATAGCTATTGAACACTTATTGTTGGATGGATGATTCGAACGACTCACAAGAGTGCAGCTACAATGATAAAGATGCGAAAGATTTGCATTTTCTGAGAGGTGTAGATGTGCTACGTAGTGTTGCGATGACCTCGTCCTAGTTGTCGGATCAGCTGGGCTCTATGATGTGTTGTCAGCGTTTTCTCCGGTGTCCGGGTGCTGACGGAATTGTAGGTTCTCTCTGCTACTGGTGACTGTTTCACAAAGCTATTACTGCTGCTGTTTTTCGGTTATTGTCTAGTGGTTATCGAGATATTTTCCACTTCTTCGATTCTTAGTAAAACTACTGACTGATCGAAGAATAACGTGGGAGGCTATGAAATGAACACAGCACTGTTTAATTTCAGTAGTCGGTGAAGATTACTGAGTTCTTTAATCACTATTATCACGGTGAACTGTTATGTCTTTACGTCGCGATTAGTAGTCACCAAATGTCCGCAGAATTGAATACTGACTGTCCGTTGTTGCTGATTTTGAGATTTTTCGTCGCTTTGTCGCGGATTGCTTTGAAACGTCGCTCTGTGGCGGATTGAAGAAATTTTCGTCGCGTTTTCGCGGATATGATTTAATACGTCACTCTGTGGCGGATTGAAGAAATTTTCGTCGCGTTTTTTGCGGATATGATTTGATACGTCGCTCTGTGGCGGATTGAAGAAATTTTCGTCGCGTTTTTCTTTCGCGGATTGTATTGATGCGTCGCTCCGTGGCGGATTAGTTTGATTTTCACTCATGATGAAATTATATGTTTATTTAACTTCGATGTTTCTCACAGAAACAAGAAGTTCACCGCTGCCACCAATTTGTCACGTCGGTCAACACTGCCTCCAATGTTACGTCGGTAAAAGGTTCACCGGCGTTATTATTTAGGTTCGTTCTCGTTTCATGCAACTAAATGCAACTGCAGGAAAGGATTCGAAATGATGAAGGTGATTCAGAGTTTGTAGATGATTATGATGCGAAATATATTCATATGCCAAGCTCGAGGAGGCTTATAGGCGTAATCAGACGTGTTTAAGTCTCGAAAAGTAATGATTACTATTGACCAGGCACGGTAAGACTTACAGGTGTGTTTGATGAATATTTGTAGAGTGACTGATCCAGGATTCCGGTGTTTGACTAAAGAACTATGTCCTAGAAAACCGGACTGTTTGATTCTAAGTTCGGAAGTCATTTTGATATGAAGATTAGGAATAAGGTAAACTCGGTTCATTGAAAGAGGGGGTAGGTGGAGTAGGAGTGCACGTGTAGCTGACAGGGTGCAATTCGGGAAGTCATTGCAATTGCATGTCATGCTGATGCAAGGTCGAGCAATGACCGATGGCAATTGAAATAGTAAGGCAGAAAAGAGGATATCGGGTTGCATTCGGTAGAATTGGTGGTAATAATTGATATGTATTGGAAATTAGTAAGAATGGTTGGGCGAGACGTTTGGACCGAGGTTTGGACGTAACATTGTGAAGTTTAAATATTTTTTCAATCAACAAAAGATTACTGCAATGAGCATTAGGAGAAAAAAGTTAAGATTTTTCTATTAATCACAATAATATCGATTATTTTAGCTTGATTTAAATGAAATTGTAAGTCGCAGTCAACAACCTACTTATAAAGTTTTACCAAAAAATTTCGGTTCCTTTGAAATTAATTATCAAATATTTTCATTTCCAATCTTAAATATCCATTACATAAATGATGAACATTTATTCACTCATTTGAATCTGATTTTTCATATTTATTTATCAAATATTATGTGTGGTACATTTAACTTGTAATATAAAGATTTGTATCTTCACTCAATACTTTTTTTCTTTTTTTCATATTTTGAACGTATTACTGTGACAGTTTTGCTATGATCATTTTATTAACTGAATATAATTGTTTTAAAATGAATTGAAAATTTTTCACTCAGTACAATTTTTCTTTAAATATCCATAATGTCTACAATCAAATGAACGTTAAAAATTGTATTGGTGAAGTTGCTATACTCGAAATCTCAATTTTCATATAATACGAACAACTAGAATACAAAAGTTATTTAAAAATTAATTATTATTCGTTTTGATATAATTTTATGTATCAAATAATAATTGTTCATTTAATATCTTACTGGCAATATTTTGAATCCCACACTCCACAAGTTTCTCAATCTCTTTCAAATGATACATTTTATTTTCATTGAACACATTGTACTTATGAAAATCTGTTATTTTTTCCGTGCCAACAATCATAGTTTTTTCATTTCTTAATGGGATTTTAATAAGAACATATTTGTTTGTTGATCGACTCATCTTGCACAATCTTGTAGACACTTCATGCTTTCGACACGAGAATTACATTAAGACTGCCAGAAACTCCAGGAAGCAACTAAAAGTCACTGAATGACCTCACAGAAAGTGATACTGTACGCTCTTTGTCTGAATATTATGCGTATATCGGGTGCTATGCGCTTCGATAGTTTTAATTTACTAAATTCTCACCACTATTTTGAAAAACTTCTACCCGGTAAACATTTAGGTGCATAGTATATGTGTATAGTCTTTCATTTGTTTGAGCTATTATACACTGAATGAGACATCAAACTGTTTGTAAGACGGCAGAAAGCTTCCAAATAGTGGAAGTAAAAAATCTTTCTAATTTATCATACTTCATTGTTGCAATTTGTTTAGGTACATAGATATTCCACATTAAATTCCTACGTTTTGGAATAACGATATATTGGATAAAAATTCCTTCGTTTGAATATTGAATTTATCAAAATTAGTTTTGCATTAATATTATAGAATAATACTCCATTTATTTATTGATTGAATTTAAATAACAATTTACTTTAATAATAATGTTCAGTCAATCATTCAACGAGTCAAAATCTTATGAAAAAGCTTAAACATTTTTTACGTCCAAACCTCGGTCCAAACGTCTCGCCCAACCATTCTTACTAATTTCCAATACATATCAATTATTACCACCAATTCTACCGAATGCAACCCGATATCCTTCTTCCTGCCTTACTATTTCAATTGCCATCGGTCATTGCTAGACCTTGCATCAGCATGACATGCAGGTGCAATGACTTCCCGATTTGCACCCTGTCAGCTACACGTGCACTCCCACTTCACCTACCCCCTCTTTCAATAAACCGAACTTACCTTATTCCTAATCTTTTTATTGAAATCACTTCAGAACTCAGAACCAAACAGTACGGTTTTCCATTCATAGTTCCTTAGTCGAACACCGAAATCCTGGATCGGTCACTCTACAATTATTCATCAAACACACCTGTAAGCCTCACCGAGCCTGGTCAATAGTAATCATCACTTTTTGAGACTTACAATTAACCACGTCTGATTACGCCTATAAGCCTCCCCGAGCTTAGCAAATGAATATATTTCGCATTATAATCATCTACATTGTCTTGTGTTGCGTTTACCGACGTAACACAAGACAATTTTATGAAAATCGCAACTTGAAAAAAAAAATTTCTACACTCAATGGACTTATAAAAAAAAAGTGAACTCAATCTAATAGAAAAATTCTGAATGTATAAATCAATTTTATCTAAAATACGAAAGCTTCATTCTAACTTTGTTTCACGGTTTAGTGAAAAACTATATGAATTGAGACGACTAAGCTCTATGCATCTACTGAACGAAGAAAATTCAAATGATCGACCTTTCTCTCTTGCGTGGAAAGAAGTTAGTTGTAGTCAAACAAAATTTTTCTTTCTTTATTTTTTGTTGTTCACTTGAAAAATCAACGAAAACAACTAAGTTATTTTGTTTCATCTTCACATAAACCTTAATACTTATTAAATAAATTAACGTTTGTAATAGTGACTGACAAACAAATTCGAATGTGTATTTGAATTTTACGTAGCTAAATTAAATGTTTGGCTCTCCCAATTTAGGAATAAAGAATCTTTCAATTATTTTAATTATAACTATGGTCACTAAAAAAGTGAGAGGGTACAGTTAAATTAAATACATTATGAAAATAATCATGATTGAAGAAAAAAACTTTTCAGCATAGTTGGTTAAAAACTGAAAAATCTTGAATTTTGAAATCATCCTCACTCGGTTCAAAACAATAAACATACTTTAAATATTAATTATCAATCATTATATTTCAAAGGCGCTACATTCTAATTTTAATCACATTTCAAATCTGTGTAATTTAAATTTATGTAAATGATTTTATTTATTATTTTTTTTTTCATCATCACGCAAAATATTGCAAACCCAAATATAAGAATACGGCTTCAGAATCTTCAAGTTAAGAACTAAATAAATTGCTGCTACATTCGACACAAATGAAAAAAAAGGTAATTATTATATATAACGATATAACTGTGAAATCTTTGAATCAAAACTTAATGCGATTATCAACATTTTTTCAGAGCCTAAAACAGAATGCAAATTGCATAAAAAAATTCATGAATAAAGAAATTTTAAATGCCTATAAAGCAAGACAAAAAGAAGAAACTCTAGAAAAAAAAGCGAAGAAGGAATAAATGAAAATGAACCTGATGACGATGAAGCAGCAAAAAACAATGGAGTAGGTAGTGTATCAGATGGTGTACTTGAAAATAATGCAGCAATAGAAACTGACGGAGAAATAAGAATGATAGAAAATGATTGCAATGTACATGACGAAGAAAAATCAGATGCAACTGTGCAAAAAGAAGAAGAAGTAGAAGAAGGTCCAAGACAGAGAAGAGAAGATAACGATGAATTTGAAGTAGAAGAACAAAATTTGAAGTCTGTTCCGACAACGATGTAGATGATAACGAGCAACCCGAACATGGAACACCTGAAATAGCCGAGGTATGTATATAAAAAGCTCAACAAATATATGGCGCATTCCACGCCAAATCGGACAGTTTGAAAAACTCTTTTTTTTCATTTCCTCAATTTTGTGATATGTTTTACTACCCTTCCAAATAGCCATCCTGGTAAATTCTGAAATTTTTTTGATGACTGGTTCAAAACAACTCTATTTTTTTTTTCGCCCATAAATTTGGTGAAAATGATCCAAATTTGACCTTTTTTGTGGAAATTTTTGTTTTCACATGGCCTCTATAGGAAAAAATGAAAAAAAAATATGTCTCATTTTTTGAATGAAGATTTTTGAATTTTAAATTTTGAATTAAGCTCTAAAAAACGTTCATATTTTTCGATTTTCTTGGGAATTTTTGATTTCAAACTTCTATTTATCTTTCAATTTTTAAGTCTAGTCCGATAATGGGATTTTGAGAACTACTATGTAATTTTGATTTTCAAAATTTCGAACATCAAAATTGAATCGTAGTTCTAGAGATCCCATTATCGAACTAGGCTTAAAAATTTAAAGATGAATAGAAGTTGAAAATGAAAAATTTTGAAGGAAATCAAAGGATATGAACATTTTTAAGAGCTCGATTGTAAATTTTAAATTCAAAAATCTTTATCAAAAAAACGAGACATATTTTCTTTAGTAAAGGCCATATAAAAATGGAAATTCCACAAAGAAAGGTCAAATTTCAATTATTTTCAACGAAGTTATGACCAAAAACCAAGAATAGAGCAGTTTTCGAACCGGTTATCAAAAAAATCTAAAAATTCACCAGGATGGCTATTTCAAAGGGTACTCAAACATATGACAAAATCGAGATAATCAAAAAGAAAAATTGAATAAATACTATTTGTTGTTATACAGATTAATCATGATGCGAGTAATAATGATTACATAGACAACGACAATAACAATAATAAGTCGTAAACCAGGTCAATAATGGAAATGATATCATCATCATCATGATTATTGTTATTGTTGTTGTCGTTGTCGTTGTCGTTGTCGTTGTCGTTGTTGTTGTTGGTGTTGTTATTCTTATTAACAACAACAACAGCGACTACAGAAATAAATTGGACGTCAAGAACGACAACGCAACGATGGAAATCGTCAAATTGTTAATCCAGTCTGTATCGGGCGTGATATACTGGTGCCAGGCCTTGCATATCATGAAGCATTTGGTGCCTATACTTCGACAAAATTTATCACATTCATGTCCCATGCTATTTGAGGTCATAAAGAACTTGCTTTTCGTGCAGTTGCTATTAGAAAAACGAATCAACATAAGAAACTATCATCACATACAAAAAACCTTGCGTTATTGCAAAACTATTAAAAGTTTTTGAAGAAACGGAACTTGTCTCACGAGCTTGTCAATGTCAAGATAACTAAATCTCTTACCTATCTAGGAAGGACTATCACAAGTGTAGAGCGAAGAAAACAACCAAGATAGAAATACCACGCGTTAAAAACGGATAATTTTGATTATTACTTCCACTTTTTTCAACATATTTGAAAAAAATTTATCGAGCTTCTGTAAAATATTCATCACCGATGCTGTATTACCTTTTCGTAAACGTTTGAGGTCGGTGAACAAAATGATATCATTTTCATGTTTTTTGACCCGCTGAAACCGAATATCGCAGTTATTTCATCGAAATCCCGGGCCATCAATTGTTTATAACTATTTGTTAAAACAATTACTTGAAACATAATTTTTTTAGGAATCGTGTTACGTCTTACGCCTCCTCTTCTTCTTCTTCTTCTTCTTCTTCTTTTTCTTCTCCTTCTTCTCTTACCATTAAACTATCCCACGATCAACCCGACCCTCTACATCCTCTGCTCCTATTTCTCCACCGCATCACTCTGCAGACTGTTGCTAGCTGCAACGACATGCAAACTCAGCTAAGAACCCCACCTAATTCCGAGCCTTCCTTCTTCTCGCTATTCCTTCAAAACTCAGACTCTCCACTACCAACCGGCCAAGCAACAACAATCCTCTTCATTAAAAAGGGCTTCTTACGTATTAATAAAATAGGTAATCACGAAAACACCAATCGTCGAACCTTTATCACTTTAAACCTTTCCAGCAAGGGGCGAACCCTTTATAATTGATGACGCGCCCAAAGTCGCACGTTACAATTGGTTATTTTTTTTTTCCAACATTTCAGGCGATTTAAAGGCGAAAGTTACTCTTATAAAATTTTCCTAAAGTCGATAGTTTCTAAGTTATGGATTTCGAAAATTCGCAATTTTCTCAAACTTTGATGATTGATCACATATAAATAAATTACGTAATACTAGGTTTCATTTACATAATCGTGAAAAAGAATATTCGAAGTTTTCATTGAAACAACAATATTTCGTTGAAATTATTATTAAATTAAGAAAAAAAGTGATCAAAATTATTGCATTCATTGTATATGTGCGCCGCCAAGTCAAGTCAAGACTCAATAAATGCAATAACTTTGATTACTTTTTTTTTGTATATTGTAACGCATCACATGAAGACCCACGTGATCCGGATAACATGGGGACAATCAGGGTTCCGGTCCCGCCAAGAAAAAGGCCATCAGAGGGCGGCGGGCGGCTGGGCGCCAAACGGAAGATGCGCACAGCGCAAGGCGCAGCTCAAGATGGCGAAATCTAGGGTATAAAAGGCAGCCACCAACCGGGAACGAGGTTGCTCTACCAGCGGTCAGCTGCGAGTCGACACCGGCGCAACTTCACCGTTCAAATTAGCTAGCGAACCAATCTCTCAGATAACCTTATTTCATTACGGCATCGCGCCAACAACCTTTTGTTTGTTAGCACCGCGATATCAATTCGGGGTTATCACCCACACATCTTAAAGTATTGGCAAAGGCCGCTTAAATAGTAAAGATAGTTAAATAAGTTAGCTCAGGGCAGATTAAGAATTTAATTAATAATTTTCGTTTAGTTTCCGCCGTACAATCGGTACAAATTTGCCAAAGAGAACACTTTTGTAAAAACCAGTGTCATCAGACTTCTTGTTTTTTCTTTAAATAATAATTGTTTTGATTTTTCTTTGTTTGATCATTCTATTTGGCCGCTGTTTTTGGTTTTCTTTTCACCCTGTAACAAAGTTCAGTCCTTAGAGCCAGCTTTGGTGGGGCGAGGCGTACAACAGGCAGTACTGGTTGAGCTATAATTGCAATCCGTATCTGATCTTGTGCTCACCGTTCCCCACCCGAGTCTGAATAGACAGGCACGGAGTGCATAAGTGCTCCCTGCTCTGGAGGGGCTATACGACTCTGGTGGAGCATCGTTTCCATCCGAGTTCGGCAGCCATTCGGCCCAATCTGCCCACATCTCCACAGACAGCCTTGGTCCAACTGTGAGTTGACCCGGGTCTGGTTCCCCCGACGCGGCTCTGGTCCAGTATCGGATCCGAGTCCGTATCCTGCCCACATCCCAGCCCACGAGACGTTGATTACACAAGAAGGAGCCGTAAGTGAAATAAGTAGTGCAAAAAACCCACCACTACCGGCCGTGTCCCACAAGCTCCGCTTAGGGAACGTCCCGGAAAGTTGCAATATAATAAAAATTATAACGGGATATTATTGTTTTAATGAAAACTTTGAATATTCTCCTCCACGATGATGTTGATAGAACTTAGTATTACGTGATTCATTTATATGTAATTAATCATCAAAGTTTGTGAAAATAAAGGATTTTCGATTCTCGAAAATTCATAACTTAGGAACTATAGACGTAAGGAAAATTTTGTAAGAGTAACTTTCGCCTTCAAATTGCCTGAAATGTTGAAAAAAAATTAACAATTGTTACGTCCATACCCCAGACTACGAAACCTTCTCATCCGCCGTGTAACCTGGCCACCAGTCTCTTCTACTCAGATTACTATTTCATTTTTACGCAAAACTGCATCGTCAGATGCAGTTCCCCTCCCTGTTGGACAGTCCTTCTTCCTAGAGCCTCACTCTGATGTGTGACTTCTAACTCCTCTCGCAAACCGATAAGATCGGAGGACAACTCAATCACCTTTCCAAAATCAACTCTCGACAATCTCAAACAACCATCAACGGTTCCGAAACAGTTCTCAACACCTCAGCTATTCATAAAGTAATGTAGTTGTGGTTAGAGGAAGAAGGACTGTCCAACAGGGAGGGGAACTGCTTTTGACGATACAGTTTTGCGTAAGAATGAAATAGTAATCTGAGTAGAAGAGACTGGTGGCCAGGTTACACGGCGGATGAAAAGGTTTCGTAGTCTGGGGTCTGGACGTAACACCCCCCCCCCCCCCCCTGTTAGAGGAGGCATATCGTGCGAATACGAAAGATATGTCGATGTGGTTGAAGGTTGTTTACAATTCGGATTACATATTGATGCCTATTGACTAATTTACATAATCATTGTGTTTGTGTGGGTGTTCTGTGTGTAGTGTTGGACCCCTTGTTCTCCATATTGGGTCCGGTTACATTTGCTGCATATGTGTATGTGTTCTGGTAGTGTGTTTTTATGGGCTAGGTTAGCGTTCCTAGTGTTATAATACTGTCTTAATCTAGCTTAATCCCAAAATTTTACGATTCCCAATAAATGAGAGGTGTACATTTGATCATATCCTCTATAATAAGTGCTTATGCTATGTGGTGTGCTGTTCTATCCTCATCTTCGACTTTAGTTTTATTTCTAGAGTAGGGTTACAGGTTTTGTCTTGTTGAAAAAATACGCAATAACAATATCTGCTGCTGTGCATCGTGGTTTGTCTCAATAATATTGTTTCATTCAAGAGGTGATCGCGATTTTCGGAGATTGCTAAGTAACGTGGGGTGGTAAGGCGAGCTGGCGGTTGTGCGAGGTTTGTGGATTCGGGTCGTTGTGAGTTGCAAGAGGTTGGTCATTTGTGACCTCCGGTATGTGTAATTCAATTTGGGGTCGAACGACGCTAACAATAAGTTCGATAGGTTTCTCGTAGGCTTCGTGTCCTAGTCCAGCGTTGTGTCGCGTACCTCTGTTACGGTTGCAGATGCAGAGTTTGAGAATTGTACTGAATAGCGAGAATCGGTAGGCCAGGAATATAAACCCGATTATCGCTAAAGCGATACCGCCATATGTAAGCCCGTCACTTATCATGTCAGAAAACCGTTGTTCGGCTCGTCGGTGAGTGCTAATTTCTTTCGCTTGTTTTACGATATCATCGAGTGCTACCCCTTTCGTGGCCAAACCGCGCGCGTCTAAATGGATTGGTTTGTACATGTAGAAAATTGGTGAAGCGGAGAAATTGATGCTCGTCTCTTCCATGAAATCTTGGTAGATGTTGGTTAAATTTAGGGTGAAATCTGGAGTGTATGATCGGGTCGTTGTTGATGTCGAGATTGCATTTGATGTGGTGAGTGTCACTGTTTTTGAGTGCCCAATACATTGGTTGTTGAATGTTAGTGTGCCAGAGTTTATCAACACGAGTCGTATTACGTTATTCTTAGGGCATACTATGTGTACGGTGTCGGGTGCTGATACCGAGTAGATCCAGGTGTTGGGGCTTATTAGGTCTGTCCAATACGATCCGTCGAATGCGTTCAGCCTTACGTTACACCTGCTTAGATCATGAATTGAGTTTTCTAGGAAGAGGTCTATTTCGCAGGATCTATGATTCGCGCTATGGAACAGTGGTTGGTGTCTGTTGCAGATATAATAGTTTTGAGATTGCTTACATCGTTGTAAGCTTTGTTCCGATTATTCAAAGTATGTAGATCGATCTAAAGAAATTGTGATGTACTCATGGTTTGGGATGATGTACGCAAATTTGTCAGAAGTGTTGTCGTAAATCTGTTTCACTGGGACAGATAATAGATGAAATAGATTGAATGTTTCGTCGTTCAGTAAGGGAAAAGCTATGACGTAAATTAGGTTTGGTTCACTGAATGCTATTTCCACTTTTGATAATTTGACGAGGTCTTGTGCGTAGATAGTTTTTAAGGGAGCCGGAAATATTAGTCGTAGTTCTAGGGATTGGACGTGTTTTATACTGGACATAATTTGTTCGGGGGTTAGTATCATAAGGTGTATGATGCCTTCTTTGGCGAAGAGTATTGCATCGACTAGGTTAGTCAGGTCCAGTTCGTATTCGTTTATCATATTGTCCAGATATACTAAATGCTTGGTTATGGTCAATCTTGTTGCGTATTTCTTGTATACACTTCGTTGTAGTTTCTCGGTGATGTTGAGCAAGGACGAAATATGGTAATCTAGTTCGGTTATATGACCAATGATGTTATCTATTTCTTTGCGCTGTAAGCCCAACATTGATTATACCACGTGTGTTTGGTTGGCCAGGAGTGAGGCAATGTAAGTCGTGTCACTGAATAGCCTGTCTATTTGATCGTTGTAATATGCACCGTCTTTTTCTGTAAGGGTTCCGTATAGCGTTTTATGAATTTTCCCCACGAAGGAGAACCAAGCTCTTTTGTGGCGTATGTGTGCGACTTCAGCCGATTTGCTGTAAGTGTTGTCCTCGCCGTCATCTCCCACCCGGTATTTAACTTGTTCCTGGAGTCATGTAAGGGTTGATCCTTTATTCTTTTGCATAACTATCATTTCCTTCACATCGCATATGGCTCCTGCCGTAGTGCAAAATTCTAAGTTTGGATCTGTGTATTCGGCCAGTTTTTTTAGTTAATTTGGAAAGGTTTCTAAATTTATTTAGTTTATCAGCTTTCATTCTTTGTTATACGTGTGTAGATTCCTTATCTGCTCGTAGTGGATTCCTGCGTTCGTTGTAAATGTTCGTGAGGTGTACGAAGCATCGTCTTCTACCGGGATCGCACCGCCTCTGTAATTTCAATGGTTGTTAAGAGTCGTATATCGTATTGCGTGCAGCTACTGTGTTTATTATTACTCGCTTCAAGTTAGTTGTCCAATCTCGGCGGATAGCTGGTTTTAACTTGTTGATGTGAACGATTCTTGTTTTGGTTAGCGTTAAATGAATTTCGGCGTTGATATCATCAATTATGCGTTTAATAATGTACGGCCCTTTGTAGTGGTCGTCAAATTTTTCTCGAGTTTCGTTCATTAGAAAGACTTCTTGTCCTGCCTCGAATAATGGTTGGTCGATGGTTCTGTCGTAAAGTAACTTATTGTTAGACTTTTGTTTCATGTCTTTAAATTTTGCGCTGCGCGTCTGCGAATATCTTGCAGGTTTGTTAATAAGTCTGAGGCTAAGGTGTTGTATGTTTAAGTCACCGCGTCGGTTGGAGTTCGGTCAGATGGCAACCTTGCTTCTTTTTCATAAATAATTAGGTGCAGAGTGAAATTCGTGCCTTCGTGCACCGATGTATTGTAAGCGAAAATCACGAATCGTATATATTTGTCCCAATCTTTACCGGCCTTAGTGTAGTGTTTGATGTATTCTATTAACAGTAGGTGGACTCTTTCTGAGGATCCATTCGACTGTGGTCTGTAGGGGGCTGTATGGATCTGTTTAATATTGAAACTCTTGCAGATTTGCCGCATAGTTGTGCTCATGAAATTCTGGCCTTGATCGGTGAGTATTGCGTATGGTGTGCCATATCGTGAGATGAATTCCGTGGCGAAAGCTGTTCCCACTGATTGGGCCGTCGCGTCTGCGATTGGGATAGCGTCTATGAATTTTGTCAAATCACACTGTATGGTTAGGTGGTAGCGATTGTTGTTTTTTGTTAGGGGGAGGGAGCCTACTACATCCAGAGCAACTTTGTGAAACGCGTCTCCCGGCGGATCTGTAATTATCATTGGTAATTTTGATTTGGTTCTGACTAATTTCTTTCGTTTGCAGCTTTCGCATGTTCTGACGAAATTTTGAATTTGTTGTTTCATGTGAGGTCAAAAGAATTTTTCTCGTATACGTCTCTAGACCTTAGTCACTCCTTGGTGTCCTCCTACCAGAGATTTGTGGTTTTCTTTAATAATGTCCTTGCGGAATCTTTCTTCTAGTATGATAGTAGTATTCAGGCAAATGATGACCCGGATAGGTGAGTCGCGGAAAATATAGCAGAGCATTTTTTTCATTACCGATGGCCGAAACTCATCGATGTCTGCACCTGCGATGGGGAGTGCAACGGATTGGATGCTATGCTGGTATAAGATGTGTTTTAGGTTTGTTCATATGTTGAATAGATCGTTCAGTCTGGTTGTGTTGTAGTGGTGAAATTTTACTATTAAGGTAAAGACGTATTTATTTTTTGATATTGTTGTTGAAATTCGGAGTTTAGAATGATTACGGTTCTCTATAATTTCTCTACTTATGAATTTCCCGTCCGCTAGTTGCTTCTCTGGAGGGTTGGTCCACGTGCAGTCAGCCGATAGGATGTGTGCATAGTTTTCGCTCAATATAAGCAGACCGTCGTTTGTTTCGGATACATTGGGTATGGACATTACGTCGTTCATTCATAAAATAATCGAATCGGTCGATTATCATTATATCGCGTGGATTCTTGATTTGGGTTTGGCTGAGGTTTGCCGGGAGGTCGGTTCGGGTTTCTCGAACGTTGTACTTCTGGTCGCGTGGCTATTGCGGGGTCGTCATCGCTGTCACTATCGCTATCGCTGTCCGTAACAACTGAGTGCAGATCGCATGAGTCTTCGTCACTCGACGTCTTGTACGTTGAGCGGTCCGCAGGTAGACTAGTGGGGGGTGAGATAACGTGAGGTCGAGACGAGGCGGCTGAAGCCGGTCTTGAACGGCAAGGTGGTCGAGATTCGGGCATTTCAAATTTTGGGCTGGCTGTAGTTGTTGAGGGGGGTATGCGCTGCCGGGTGAGCGGAGTGCGTCGTTGCGTAACGCTGTCAGATTCTGAGGTGTCAATTGGTGGATTTTCAGGGTTGCAAATCGCGATCATAATATTCGAGTCTTCGAATACGTAGTGTATCATTCTTCTTACTATATTCCAATTCAGTCTGTCTAGTCCACAGCCCAGTCGGGGTATGGATAGAGTTGTTACGCGGTCTCTATGGAGTTAATTTTTCAAATTGACAAGGGTATTCTAGAAGGTTTCTCTAGTGGGTCGTTCAGAGCAGAATCTTTTTGTGACTAGGTTGTATATGTTACGGTTATTGTGAGCCGTCACGATAAAGTCCGTGATCCCTGGTCTGTGGCTTTTTAATTCTGACCTGTCGATCATTTTCCGATCTGCCACGCGACGTTTTGCAATCTGCTGAGATACAATGAGCTATATGATCTGGTCTGTCGATTAGATCAGCCGGTATCTCCTTGGTGAATTTGCTGTGAGTCAATGATAGAAAGTCGAGATCTGTGGGGAATTCTTCGTACGGGGGCGTCTGCCCGGGGCGTGTGCCGGAAGAGCTTCCGGCTTGGTCAGCTGTTGATGTGGCATCCAGTTCCGGTTTCAACACTCTATGTCTCTTACCGGGTACTGCATCGGATGACGATGTTGAGGGTCTAGGTCGTTTTGTGTTTACCCTGATTTCTTCCACCTCGTGCTCCGACGTGTATGTTGTATCCGTATCGTAGTACGGTAGTAGCTCTGGTTTCTTGCGTGATCTTAGGTTTCATGAGGAGTTGGTGCTGTGTGGGCGCTTGATCAACAGTGGTTGATGTATGCTAGTTGGGGGGTGAGGGCGATTTGATACGCGCGAGGTGTCACTGGTAAATTCAAATTTTTGCCGTTTTGGAGGGTTTACATTAGTAGGTTCGTCAGTCGTATGCCGGGGATGTGCGTCTTGTCGGGGATTGATGGGTGCTTTCACTTCATTTGTGTGTGTCAGGAGGTGAAAATTCAGTTTCGGATCTCGGGCGCTTCGAGTCGATGGAAAGGATCCGGGTAGGGCCCTAGAGTGGAGGATTCCGAGAAAGTGTGTCAGCATTCAAGTCTGTCGTTCCTTTCTTGTATACGATATCATAAGAATATTCATCTAGTGTCAAACGCCAGCACAGTAGCCGCCAGGTGGGGTCTTTAACATTATGCAGCCAGATAAGTGGCCTATGGTCGGTCACTAGGGCGAATTGTCGTCCGTGAAGATACAGTCTAAAATGCTTGACCGCGGAAATAATTGCGAGAAGTTCCTTGTCCGTGGTCGAGTAGTTCACTTCTGCTTGTTGCAATGCTCTTGATGTATATGCTATTGGTAGGTCCTCTTCAATCTTGCCTTGGCTCAAGACCACGCCTATTGCGTAGTTCGAGGTGTCGGTTGTTAATACGAAGGGTTTGCTGAAATCGGTATACTGCAGTATTGGTTCAGTGCATAGTATGTCACGTAACGTTTCTAACGCTCGTTGGTGCTCTGATGTCCATAGGAATGCAGTACTTTTTTTCAAAAGGTTATTGATTGGTTTCGCAATTCTTACATGTCGGGGATTAACCTCCGGTAATATCCTATCGGACCCAAAATTAGTTTTATTTGTTTAGGGTTTTTTGGTGTAGGATCGTTTTTCACGGCTGTTATCTTGTCCGGGTTGGGTCGCACACCATTCTGTGTAATTATGTGACCTAGGTATGCCACTTCTGTCCGCAAAAATTCACATTTGTTGGGTTGGAGGGTGAGGCCTGCTTTGCTCAGTCTGTTCATGAGTTTTTCAAATTTAATCGTGTGTTCCTCTATCGACCTAGCATGAATCACGATGTCGTCTAAGTAGACGAAGATTTCACTACCCTGTAATCCCGCAAGAATTTGGTCTATAAGGCGTTGGAAGGTTGATGGGGCGTTTTTGAGGCCAAACGGCATGCGGTTGTATTGATAGTGTCCGTGTGGAGTAGAGAATACGGTTTTTGCGTTGTCGTCAGGGTGCATGGGTATCTGGTGAAAACCCGAAGCTAAGTCGAACGTCGAGAAATATTCCACTGATCCCAACTGGTCCAGGATGTCTACGATGTTCGGGAGCGGGTACGCATCTCCTACCGTTTTTTCGTTCAGTTTGCGGAGGTCTATGACTATTCGCCATTTCTTAGCGCCGCTCGCGTCAGCTTTCCTAGGTACTACCCATACAGGTTAGTTGTAGGGTGATGACGAGTGTCTGATTATACCTTGGTCCATGAGTTTTGTTATTTGTGTGTTGATTTCTTCTTTGTGTTGTTTAGGATAGCGATATTGTTTTGTGTGTAAAGGTATGTCATCGGTCGTTGGGATAGTATGCTGCACGAGGTTCGTCGAGCCTAGTTTATCACCAAGGAGAAAGAACAGATGGTTATACTCGGTCGTGAGGTCGATGATTCATTGCTTCTCCTCGTCATTGAGATGGTCTTACCTTAAGTTCTATCTCAAGATATCAAGGCGGTTGGATTCGAAGTTGTAAGTTGTGAGGTGGTATCGGCGTTTGTATTATTGCGTTCCGAGTAGATGGCTAGTATATGCTGACCCGATTTTTGTCCTTTCGACGACACGACCTGTTGTATCGGATCCACCGTTGCGTTTCCGTGTATCTTTACTTCTTCTAGGGTTACTGACAGACATTCAACCTTGACCGTTGAGTCGTTGCAGTTTATTATGTAAGCGTACGCACGACCGTTTCTGTTCGTGACTAGTGCTTTGCCTGGGTAGATTTCGGGTCCGAGATCGAGGGTATCCATTACACCCGTTTTTACATTTGGGTTGTTAACATTTAGGGAGACTACTTGTGCAGTTCTCGGAGGGATAGTTAGTAATTCCTCATACGTGAAATTGAGCGATTTGCCGGCGCTTGTTCGTAAATCATTCGTTTTGAATGATATTGTTGCCTGAACATCCTAAAGGAAGTTCATACCCAGAATTCCGTCTTGTTCGATAGGGAACAATTTCTCGACTAGGTGGAATTCGTGCGATTTGTTGTCGATCGTTGAGTCGATAGTCCCTATGGTTTGTATGTATCCGCCTGTTATACCTGATATTCGCGACGTGTTTGACGGTGTGTAGAGTGTTTGTGGGTTCACTGCGCTAATCTTTATTATGTTTATTGTAGCTTCGGTGTCGACTGACAGTGTCGTGTCGTGTTCGACGAGCTCGGGCGCCTGTATGCATATTCTGGGTGTGTGTGTTTGTGACGTATCAAAGATGCAATCTCGGCAGTTAGACGGTCGGGTGTATGGAAACGGAATGATACCCGCGTTGTGGCCCGTAAGTTGATTGTTTTTCAAACAAATTGAGGCAGCTTCCGCGCGCGAGCAATCTGTGGCTAGCATTCCATCTTCATTTATCGGGAAAGAGTTATTGATCAAGTAGAAACGATGTTTCGTGTTCGCGAATTCGAGTTCGAAGCTGCCAAGTGTTTCTGCGTGTTCGTCTGTTATTCCGAGAATCTGCCGTCTTTCTGTTGTGTCGTAATGCGTGGTGTGAGGAATGATGTCGATTTTAAGAAGATTGAGGCGCGCGCCCGTGTCTATCATGAGAGTCGCGCTTCCTTTTAATAGTTGTGGCGAATTGATACTGATCCGTGGGGGTTTAGTTTTAAATGCCTTTTGCGTTTGTTGAGTTCGATTACTCCGAGGCGACATCTTTTTGTGTTCAGGGATGCCTACGCGTTTGTGTGGCCATCCCACTTCATGTTTGAATTAGCGGTAAGGTGTTCGGGGTATTGTTGTCCAGGGCCCTTGCCTGATTGTGCGTTGTCTGATTGATCGTCATAAGGCGAGTTATTTACCACGTGGTATACGCGTTTGCGGTAGGGATAAGTGCGAGCTGAGTTATTGGTTTTTGTTGGAGGCTTGGGACGGTGTTCTTGGTAGGGTTGTCGCGAGGTGTTTTGGGTTGATTGGCCAACCAGCGCATAATTTGCGGGGGGGGGGGGGGGGGGGAGGTGTTTGTTTTATTTGCATCACGCAGCTTCGTTCGGCAATTCTTTATGGTGTGGCCTGCCCTGTGGCAGTACAATCATTGCACTAGATTTCGACTGAATTGGTATGTACGCCAAGTGTTTTTGATCTTGACCCTCCTAGTGTCCACGTGCTTTGGGCTGACTCGGAGCAGTTCGGTCGCTAGCGACGAGCACCAATGAAGGCTCATCGTGATCGTCAAGTCGTCTGCTACCGCGGTTTACCCGTAGAGCAATCGCGGAGCGCGGCCCGTAGAGAACTTGAGAAGGCAAGTGCTCATTGCCAGCAATCGAGGCAGCCGGCGACAGTGGAAGGTTGTCCGATTTAACTCGACGCGCTTGGCCACTAGGAGGGTGTTATAATCCCACCTATTCTATTTGCTTATTATTTCTTTATCTTATGTCGCCACAGAGTGATATTGAATATGGCTGATTGCGGCAGGATGTTTAGTCTTCAGGTTTGATTCGCCGAAGTATTTACCGGCTAAAATTCACAGTAAATTCAGTTGCCATATTGGTTTTATCACCTCGGAACAGCCACTTTCAACTCACTCTCAATTCTCTCTTCGAACCAGCAACTTCACTTTAATTTCATCGGTTCACAAATAAAGTATAACCATTCTTAGATCTTGAATTTAAATCCTTTACCAGTCAACGGATCCCAATCCAACGGAAGGTAGTGCTCCCTCAAAAAAGGATCACAACGAGGGTCAACATCAAACACACTTGGCGTACGTGTGCGGCATTCCTCGTAGTTATGGCCTGATCGCTTGCAAAACAAGCAGATTTTGTTACTGCGTTTGTTTGTTCCGCAAATTTTACTTGTGTGACCTATTTCATGAAAATAGTCGCACGTAATTCGCGAATTGTATAGGGTATAACGTGGCGTTTTCAGCCCCGTTACTACGGCACCCAAATTTCCTAGAACTTCCTCCCGTTTTCCGTAATTAATATAGAAAACTGCAGCACACCGAAAAGAATCACCAAGGCTAAATTAAAATAAGAGATGTTCCGTATATTAAGCTAATTTTCATTGTTGTTCCGAATATTCTCTTATCTGACCTGGGAAAATACCGACGAGTTGAGCCAAGGACGATCTACAACGACCTCTTGGGCCCTTTTCTCCAAGGATACAACTCTGACGTCATCCGTGCCAATCAAAATATCGATGTGCACTCTCCCGCGGTGGACCGGACCATCAGCTGATGACAGCATCGCCAACATATCCCGCCTTCCGATCTACCGAATCGCTACCGGCGTATAGGACCGAGAGACGACCCGTCTACGATCTCCCGCTAGACGATAGGTGCGTAAGACGCTCTGCTACCGACGAATGGATGCTACGGAAGGCGGCGTATAGGGTGGCATGGATGGAGTAGTGTCACCTTCCGTCCCGTAACTTACTGGCCAGGAGCCAGACCAAACTTACATCTACCGTTCCGGAACTGATCCCGTCACCGGGTAAAACTTGGTAACCTCCCGAGATGACGTTCTGCCTAGGAAGACATTTAGGAGCCGAGGCACAAGTGAGCCCAGGCCTACATTCCAACTCCCGAGACGACATAGGATAGAGTTGTTGCTCTTGAAGATGAGGACTCCAAGTGCCTGAGTCGACGCAGCCTTGGATGGCCTTCTGAACGCAGACAGCCAGCCGTTCAGTACTCAAAAGCGAGCTCGGCCAACGAGAAAGCATGGATGATGACGTCAGAGGAGAGGAGAGGCGCTGAATAGGCAAATTCAATTGTCACCCAAAGAATTGCGCCCTACACCAATGTGGCCTAATTAGGAGAGGGAATCGCCAATCCGGACGAGTTCTAAGAAAGAAGATCCTGGACATCGGCGCTCAACTCGTCCTACTCTACGAGATACCGTTGACCTGACAGGACGTTTTTGGTTAGATCCTTCCGCACCAGTTAAGATCTTCCTTTGCCACTTTCCTAAATCTACCGTTTCTCTACCGTTTTTCACCTCAGGTCTACCGCTATCGTTGGATTTAGATTCATTCCTATCCGCCCTTTAGCTTCAACAGTCTATTTAAATCTAGAGTCACTAGTTACCGTTTAAATTAGAATCAGTAAAATCAGTGGGTGCCGAACTCTTTCAATAGGGTAAGGTCTTTCACCTTCTGAGAGAGGCACGACGTGGCCACGTGAGGATTGAGAATTGCCTTAATGTATTACGTGTTTTTGTTTTATTGTTTCGTAAGTCGGTGGGTACTAGCCCCACCGCAGTTTATTTTGTGTAAGTCGGTGGGTACGAGCCCTACTGCAATTTGGTACGGTCCGGTCCGTTTACGTATTTGGGTTTTAAGCAATTCTGCAATTTCTCCTGGCGCACCTCGTGGCCGAATTAAGTTATCGTACGTTTTGGAAATTATCTTTATCTGAGTCTTTAGTTTGGTCTTCTACCGTTTCTTCCGTGCATTTGCTGCACGTGGCGTCATTTAGTACGTTCCGTAATTAAGTAAAATTTAAATAATACGTTAAGTAAGCCTTGGTGATATTTGATGATGCTGTATGGTATTTTGCTCATGATTTGGTGATTCATGTAATATGTTCTCTCGTATGAATTTGTAATTTCTTTGGATAATTTGTTACCCCTACGTTAAATATTTCGTTCCGTTACGTTCCCGATCAGTTCGAAAAATCTATTTGTCTGTTACCGTAGAGTAGCCACGGAAAAGCGCTTCGTGTAGAACCGCGCCTTTTCTCCCGTTCGTAATTATCATACATTTGGATAATTCGTAAAAGGATCAGTAAACTCTCGTAGGCCTTTCGAATATCGAAATTATAATTCTGTAGTACCGTAAATGATTTTCCGCTACCGTTAAACGAATTATATTTCGTTACTCTCGACCTATTGTAAATCTACCGATTCTGTATTTCCTGCCAAATTTGTTAAAATACAGTATCCCGTAATTACGAATTTGGTTTTGCGTTATCGTTATTTTATTTGTGCCCGAATTGTTGTTGTGAATCCACTCCACTTTTCCATTTATTTCGCTGTTGCACAGCCTGTGCCTAGCCAGCCACTCCGCCGGATCTGCATTCGTTTATTCTGTAAGTTTTGTTAATCCGTTAAGTGACGCGACAACGCGTCTGGCGCTCAACAATCTTTTCGTTCCGTTTTCCGTTTTCCGTTCCGTTTTCCGTTTTCCGTTTCGTACAAATTGCGCCGAAGGCACGTGGGTGTTCCCCGGGTCCAACCCGCCTGGGATAAAAATAAACCAACGTCGCAGGGGTTATATTGGAGTTGTATCTCGGCACGCAATCGACTGTGTAGTGTGTCGAGTCGTAGGTGCGGTCATCTCGTAATTTCCTATCTGCTATTGACTTTCTTGCCCTGATTGCTGTATCAATGGCGTCAGTTAGCGTGCTGTGATTTGTGTTTAATACTCTCATTTCCATTCAGCCTCTGAGGCCTCTAATGTACAAATTTTAAGCACTGTCCCTAATGTTTGCTAATAATATCTTGGCCTCAACAGCCGTGTGAGTATCCTCTATTACTTCGATAGCTAAGGATACTAGTTCTTCTATGCGGGTTCCGTCATCAAGCATGTTTTCGTCTCGCCCCTGTCATGCATTGGCTATAGAGGTTTGCGGCTCGGGTAATCGAATTTTCGGCTGGTGGGCGCGTTCCAGGCCCTCAAATATTTCTTTTCATCCGGAACTGGGGTTCTTGGGCAGATATTTGGCTGCGTCGCCCTTGACTTTAGATCGTACTATCGCTACAAAGAGTGATAAGTCTGAAGGGCTCATCAGTCGTTTCGCGTTCTCAACGCTGTCTATAAGGTTCCTGATCGTTATATCTCTGCCATCGAAGTTCGGGATGATGTCTACGGCAGTTTTGACTGGTAGATACGTTATGCCCGCGCCGGGTGAGGTCGCCATCTTACTTGGACTTACGGTAACTTGTGCGAGTAAATAGTGAAATGAGTGTCTTACAATATTGCGAATGCTAAGATACTAATAAAGGTGAGTTCCATGGGGCGGCTATTGCTGTCAAAGGAGTTCGTCCTGGAATGGCTAGATCTTTAGATTCCTCTATTCGTGTTGTACGCAGAGGAGTGGTTTTCATTTTCTCGGTTTCCTTCCTTGG